>NC_086299.1:304322-608644 GCF_963924245.1 Chroicocephalus ridibundus | reverse complement strand
CCAAAGAGCTTTCCAACGAGGCACGGCTTTCCCTCCTGGCTCTTCGGGCGTGGGATCTGTCGCCAGAGTTGCGGCCCTACCGGAAAATGCTTCGCAGACTGGTGGGGCGGCGCTACGTGGGCGCCGGTGGCTCCGAGGCTGATGGCCGCCGCAAAGCCCGCAGCCCCACGGGCTCTTTCGCCAGGCGAGCGGCTGCCAAAGAGCTTTCCAACGAGGCACGGCTTTCCCTCCTGGCTCTTCGGGCGTGGGAGCTGTCGCCAGAGCCGCGGCCCTACCGGAAAATGCTTCGCAGGCTGGCGCGGCGGCGCCACGTGGGCGCCGGTGTCGCTGAGGCTGACGTCCGCCGGAAAGCCCGCAGCCCCACGGGCTGTTTCGCCAGGCGAGCGGCTGCCAAAGAGCTTTCCAACGAGGCATGGCTTTCCCTCCTGGCTCTTCGGGCGTGGGAGCTGTCGCCAGAGCCGCAGTCCTACCGGAAAATGCTTCGCAGGCTGGTGCGGCTGTACCTGGTGGGCGCTGGTGGCACCGAGGCTGACGGCCGCCGCAAAGCCTGCAGCCCCACGAGTTATTTCGCCACGTGAGAGGCTGCAGAAGAGTTTTCCAACGAGGCACGGTTTTCCCTCCTGGCTCTTCGGGCGTGGGAGCTGTCGCCAGAGCCGCGGCCCTACCGGAAAATGCTTCGCAGGCTGCTGCGGCGGCACCACGTGGGCGCTGGTGTCGCTGAGGCTGACGTCCGCCGGAAAGCCCGCAGCCCCACGGGCTGTGGGGCCACGCGAGCGGCTGCCAAAGAGCTTTCCAACGAGGCACGGCTTTCCCTCCTGGCTCTTCGGGCGTGGGAGTTGTCGTAAGAGACGCGACCCTACCGGAAAATGCTTCGCAAGCAGGCGCAGCAGCGCCACGTGGGCGCCGGTGGCACCGAGGCTGACGGCCGCCGCAAAGCCCGCAGCCCCACGGGCTGTTTCGCCAGGCGAGCGGCTGCCAAAGAGCTTTCCAACGAGGCACGGCTTTCCCTCCTGGCTCTTCGGGCGTGGGAGCTGTCGCCAGAGCCGCGGCCATACGGGAAAATGCTTCGCAAGCTGGCGCAGCGGCGCCACGTGGGCGCCGGTGGCGGCGAGGCTGACGGCCACCGCAAAGCCTGCAGCCCCACGGGCTGTTTGGCCACGCGAGCGGCTGCCAAAGAGCTTTCCAACGAGGCACGGCTTTCCCTCCTGGCTCTTCGGGCGTGGGATCTGTCGCCAGAGTTGCGGCCCTACCGGAAAATGCTTCGCAGGCTGGTGGGGCGGCGCTACGTGGGCGCCGGTGGCTCCGAGGCTGATGGCCGCCGCAAAGCCCGCAGACCCACGGGCTCTTTCGCCAGGCGAGCGGCTGCCAAAGACCTTTCCAACGAGGCACGGCTTTCCCTCCTGGCTCTTCGGGCGTGGGAGCTGTCGCCAGAGCCGCGGCCCTACAGGAAAATGCTTCGCAGGCTGGCGCGGCGGCGCCACGTGGGCGCCGGTGTCGCTGAGGCTGACGTCTGCCGGAAAGCCCGCAGCCCCACGGGCTGTGGGGCCACGCGAGCGGCTGCCGAAGAGCTTTCCAACGAGGCACGGCTTTCCCTCCTGGCTCTTCGGGCGTGGGAGCTGTCGCCACAGCCGCGGCCCTACTGGAAAATGCTTCGCAGGCTGGCGCAGCTGCACCTGGTGGGCGCCGGTGGCGGGGAGGCTGACGGCCGCCACAAAGCCCGCAGCCCCACGGGCTGTGGGGCCACGCGAGCGGCTGCCAAAGAGCTTTCCAACGAGGCACGGCTTTCCCTCCGGGCTCTTCGGGCGTGGGAGCTGTCGCCAGAGTTGCGGCCCTACCGGAAAATGCTTCGCAGGCTGGTGGGGCGGCGCCACATGGGCGCCGGTGGCTCCGAGGCTGACGGCCGCCGCAAAGCCCGCAGCCCCACGGGCTGTGGGGCCAGGCGAGCGGCTGCCAAAGAGCTTTCCAACGAGGCACGGCTTTCCCTCCTGGCTCTTCGGGCTTCGGAGCTGTCGCCAGAGCTGCGGCCCTACCGGAAAATGCTTCGCAGGCTAGTGCGGCCGTGCCACGTGGGTGCCGGTGGCGCCGAGGCTGACGGCCGCGGCAAAGCCCGCAGCCCCACGGGCTGTGGGGCCACGCGAGCGGCTGCCAAAGAGCTTTCCAACGAGGCACGGCTTTCCCTCCTGGCTCTTCGGGCGTGGGAGCTGTCACCAGAGCGGCGGCCCTACAGGAAAATGCTTCGCAGGCTGGCGCGGCGGCTCCACATGGGCACCGGTGGCGGGGAGGCTGACGGCCGCCACAAAGCCCGCAGCCCCACGGGCTGTGGGGCCACGCGAGCGGCTGCCAAAGAGCTTTCCAACGAGGCACGGCTTTCCCTCCTGGCTCTTCGGGCGTGGGAGCTGTCGCCAGAGTTGCGGCCCTACCGGAAAATGCTTTGCAGACTGGTGCGGCGGTACCACGTGGGCGCCGGTGGCTCCGAGGCTGACGGCCGCCGCAAAGCCCGCAGCCCCACGGGCTGTTTCGCCAGGCGAGCGGCTGCCAAAGAGCTTTCCAACGACGCACGGCTTTCCCTCCTGGCTCTTCGGGCTTGGGAGCTGTCGCCAGAGCCGCGGCCCTACCGAAAAATGCTTCGCAGGCTGGCGCGGCTGTACCTGGTGGGCGCCGGTGGCGCCGAGGCTGATGGCCGCCGCAAAGCCCGCAGCCCCACGGGCTGTAGGGCCACGCGAGCGGCTGCCAAAGAGCTTTCAAACGAGGCACGGCTTTCCCTCCTGGCTCTTCGGGCGTGGGAGCTGTCGCCAGAGATGCGACCCTACCTGAAAATGCTTCGCAGGCTAGTGCGGCTGTGCCACGTGGGTGCCGGTGGCGCCGAGGCTGACGGCCGCCGCAAAGCCCGCAGCCCCACGGGCTGTGGGGCCACGCGAGCGGCTGCCAAAGAGCTTTCCAACGAGGCACGGCTTTCCCTCCTGGCTCTTCGGGCTTCGGAGCTGTCGCCAGAGCTGCAGCCCTACCGGAAAATGCTTCGCAGGCTAGTGCGGCCGTGCCACGTGGGTGCCGGTGGCGCCGAGGCTGACGGCCGCGGCAAAGCCCACAGCCCCACGGGCTGTGGGGCCACGCGAGCGGCTGCCAAAGAGCTTTCCAACGGGGCACGGCTTTCCCTCCTGGCTCTTCGGGCGTGGGAGCTGTCGCCAGAGCGGCGGCCCTACAGGAAAATGCTTCGCAGGCTGGCGCGGCGGCTCCACATGGGCACCGGTGGCGGGGAGGCTGACGGCCGCCACAAAGCCCGCAGCCCCACGGGCTGTGGGGCCACGCGAGCGGCTGCCAAAGAGCTTTCCAACGAGGCACGGCTTTCCCTCCTGGCTCTTCGGGCGTGGGAGCTGTCGCCAGAGTTGCGGCCCTACCGGAAAATGCTTTGCAGACTGGTGCGGCGGTACCACGTGGGCGCCGGTAGCTCCGAGGCTGACGTCCGCCGCAAAGCCCGCAGCCCCACAGGCTGTTTCGCCAGGCGAGCGGCTGCCAAAGAGCTTTCCAACGAGGCACGGCTTTCCCTCCTGGCTCTTCGGGCATGGGAGCTGTCGCCAGAGCCGCGGCCCTACAGGAAAATGCTTCGCAGGCTGGCGCGGCTGTACCTGGTGGGCGCCGGTGGCGCCGAGGCTGATGGCCGCCGCAAAGCCCGCAGCCCCACGGGCTGTGGGGCCACGCGAGCGGCTGCCAAAGAGCTTTCAAACGAGGCACGGCTTTCCCTCCCGGCTCTTCGGGCGTGGGAGCTGTCGCCAGAGATGCGGCCTTACCTGAAAATGCTTCGCAGGCTAGTGCGGCTGTGCCACGTGGGTGCCGGTGGCGCCGAGGCTGACGGCCGCCGCAAAGCCCGCAGCCCCACGGGCTGTGGGGCCATGCGAGCGGCTTCCAAAGAGCTTTCCAACGAGGCACGGTTTTCCCTCCTGGCTCTTCGGGTGTGGGAGCTGTCGCCAGAGACGCGGCCCTACCGGAAAATGCTTCGCAGGCTGGCGCAGCGGCGCCACGTGGGCGCCGGTGGCAGCGAGGCTGACGGCCGCCTCAAAGCCCGCAGCCCCACGGGCTGTGGGGCCACGCGAGCGGCTGCCAAAGAGCTTTCCAACGAGGCACGGCTTTCCCTCCTGGCTCTTCGGGCTTGGAGTTATCGTCAGAGCCGTAGCCCTACCAGAAAATACTTCGCAAGCTGGCGCGGCGGCGCCACGTGGGTGCCGGTGGCGGGGAGGCTGACTGCCGCCGCAAAGCCCGCAGCCCCACGGGCTGTTTCGCCACGCGAGCGGCTGCCAAAGAGCTTTCCAACGAGGCACGGCTTTCCCTCCTGGCTCTTCGTGCTTGGGAGCTGTCGCCAGAGTTGCGGCCCTACCGCAAAATGCTTTGCAGGCTGGTGGGGCGGCGCCACGTGGGCGCCGGTGGCTCCGAGGCTGACAGCCGCCGCAAAGCCCGCAGCCCCACGGGCTGTTTCGCCAGGCGAGCAGCTGCCAAAGAGCTTTCCAACGAGGCACGGCTTTCCCTCCTGGCTCTTTGGGCGTGGGAGCTGTCGCCAGAGCCGCGGCCCTACCGGAAAATGCTTCGCAGGCTGGCGCGGCTGCACCTGGTGGGCGCCGGTGGCGCCGAGGCTGACGGCCGCCGCAAAGCCCGCAGCCCCACGGGCTGTGGGGCCACGCGAGCGGCTGCCAAAGAGCTTTCAAATGAGGCACGGCTTTCCCTCCTGGCTCTTCGGGCGTGGGAGCTGTCGCCAGAGCTGCGGCCCTACCGGAAAATGCTTCGCAGGCTAGTGCGGCCGTTCCACGTGAGTACCGCTGGCGCCGAGGCTGACGGCCGCGGCAAAGCCCGCAGCCCCACGGGCTGTGGGGCCACGCGAGCGGCTGCCAAAGAGCTTTCCAACGAGGCACGGCTTTCCCTCCTGGCTCTTCGGGCTTCGGAGCTGTCGCCAGAGCTGCGGCCCTACCGGAAAATGCTTCGCAGGCTAGTGCGGCCGTGCCACGTGGGTGCCGGTGGCGCCGAGGCTGACGACCGCGGCAAAGCCCGCAGCCCCACGGGCTGTGGGGCCACGCGAGCGGCTGCCAAAGAGCTTTCCAACGAGGCACGGCTTTCCCTCCTGGCTCTTCGGGCGTGGGAGCTGTCGCCAGAGCGGCGGCCCTACAGGAAAATGCTTCGCAGGCTGGCGCGGCGGCTCCACATGGGCACCGGTGGCGGGGAGGCTGACGGCTGCCACAAAGCCCGCAGCCCCACGGGCTGTGGGGCCACGCGAGCGGCTGCCAAAGAGCTTTCCAACGAGGCACGGCTTTCCCTCCTGGCTCTTCGGGCGTGGGAGCTGTCGCCAGAGCCGCGGCCCTACCGGAAAATGCTCTGCAGACTGGTGCGGCGGTACCACGTGGGCGCCGGTGGCTCCGAGGCTGACGGCCGCCGCAAAGCCCGCAGCCCCACGGGCTGTTTCGCCAGGCGAGCGGCTGCCAAAGAGCTTTCCAACGACGCACGGCTTTCCCTCCTGGCTCTTCGGGCTTGGGAGCTGTCGCCAGAGCCGCGGCCCTACCGGAAAATGCTTCGCAGGCTGGCGCGGCTGTACCTGGTGGGCGCCGGTGGCGCCGAGGCTGATGGCCGCCGCAAAGCCCGCAGCCCCACGGGCTGTAGGACCACGCGAGCGGCTGCCAAAGAGCTTTCAAACGAGGCACGGCTTTCCCTCCTGGCTCTTCGGGCGTGGGAGCTGTCGCCAGAGATGCGGCCCTACCTGAAAATGCTTCGCAGGCTAGTGCGGCTGTGCCACGTGGGTGCCGGTGGCGCCGAGGCTGACGGCCGCCGCAAAGCCCGCAGCCCCACGGGCTGTGGGGCCACGCGAGCGGCTGCCAAAGAGCTTTCCAACGAGGCACGGCTTTCCCTCCTGGCTCTTCGGGCTTCGGAGCTGTCGCCAGAGCCGCGGCCCTACAGGAAAATGCTTCGCAGGCTGGTGCGGCGGCGCCACGTGGGCGCCGGTGTCGCTGAGGCTGACGTCCGCCGGAAAGCCCGCAGCCCCACGGGCTGTGGGGCCACGCGAGCGGCTGCCAAAGAGCTTTCCAACGAGGCACGGCTTTCCCTCCTGGCTCTTCGTGCTTGGGAGCTGTCGCAGAGTTGCAGCCCTACCGTAAAATGCTTCGCAGGCTGGTGGGGCGGCGCCAGGTGGGCGCTGGTGGCTCCGAGGCTGACGGCCGCCGCAAAGCCCGCAGCCCCACGGGCTGTTTCGCCAGGCGAGCGGCTGCCAAAGAGCTTTCCAACGAGGCACGGCTTTCCCTCCCCGCTCTTCGGGCGTGGGAGCTGTCGCCAGAGCCGCGGCCCTACAGGAAAATGCTTCGCAGGCTGGCGCGGCGGGGCCACGTGGGCGCCGGTGTCGCTGAGGCTGACGTCCGCCGGAAAACCCGCAGCCCCACGGGCTGTGGGGCCACGCGAGCGGCTGCCAAAGAGCTTTCCAACAAGGCATGGCTTTCCCTCCTGGCTCTTCGTGCTTGGGAGTTGTCGTCAGAGACGCGACCCTACCGGAAAATGCTTCGCAAGCGGGCGCAGCGGCGCCACGTGGGCGCCGGTGGCACCGAGGCTGACGGCCGCCGCAAAGCCCGCAGCCCCACGGGCTGTTTCGCCAGGCGAGCGGCTGCCAAAGAGCTTTCCAACGAGGCACGGCTTTCCCTCCTGGCTCTTCGGGCGTAGGAGCTGTCGCCAGAGCCGCGGCCATACGGGAAAATGCTTCGCAGGCTGGCGCAGCGGCGCCACGTGGGCGCCGGTGGCGGCGAGGCTGACGGCCACCGCAAAGCCTGCAGCCCCATGGGCTATTTGGCCACGCGAGCGGCTGCCAAAGAGCTTTCCAACGAGGCACGGCTTTCCCTCCTGGCTCTTCGGGCGTGGGATCTGTCGCCAGAGTTGCGGCCCTACCGGAAAATGCTTCGCAGACTGGTGGGGCGGCGCTACGTGGGCGCCGGTGGCTCCGAGGCTGATGGCCGCCGCAAAGCCCGCAGCCGCACGGGCTCTTTCGCCAGGCGAGCGGCTGCCAAAGAGCTTTCCAACGAGGCACGGCTTTCCCTCCTGGCTCTTCGGGCGTGGGAGCTGTCGCCAGAGCCGCGGCCCTACCGGAAAATGCTTCGCAGGCTGGCGCGGCGGCGCCACGTGGGCGCCGGTGTCGCTGAGGCTGACGTCCGCCGGAAAGCCCGCAGCCCCACGGGCTGTTTCGCCAGGCGAGCGGCTGCCAAAGAGCTTTCCAACGAGGCATGGCTTTCCCTCCTGGCTCTTCGGGCGTGGGAGCTGTCGCCAGAGCGGCAGTCCTACCGGAAAATGCTTCGCAGGCTGGTGCGGCTGTACCTGGTGGGCGCTGGTGGCACCGAGGCTGACGGCCGCCGCAAAGCCTGCAGCCCCACGAGTTGTTTCGCCACGTGAGAGGCTGCAGAAGAGTTTTCCAACGAGGCACGGTTTTCCCTCCTGGCTCTTCGGGCGTGGGAGCTGTCGCCAGAGCCGCGGCCCTACCGGAAAATGCTTCGCAGGCTGCTGCGGCGGCACCACGTGGGCGCTGGTGTCGCTGAGGCTGACGTCCGCCGGAAAGCCCGCAGCCCCACGGGCTGTGGGGCCACGCGAGCGGCTGCCAAAGAGCTTTCCAACGAGGCACGGCTTTCCCTCCTGGCTCTTCGGGCGTGGGAGTTGTCGTAAGAGACGCGACCCTACCGGAAAATGCTTCGCAAGCAGGCGCAGCAGCGCCACGTGGGCGCCGGTGGCACCGAGGCTGACGGCCGCCGCAAAGCCCGCAGCCCCACGGGCTGTGGGGCCACGCGAGCGGCTGCCAAAGAGCTTTCCAACGAGGCACGGCTTTCCCTCCTGGCTCTTCGGGCGTGGGAGCTGTCGCCAGAGCCGCGGCCATACGGGAAAATGCTTCGCAAGCTGGCGCAGCGGCGCCACGTGGGCGCCGGTGGCGGCGAGGCTGACGGCCACCGCAAAGCCTGCAGCCCCACGGGCTGTTTGGCCACGCGAGCGGCTGCCAAAGAGCTTTCCAACGAGGCACGGCTTTCCCTCCTGGCTCTTCGGGCGTGGGATCTGTCGCCAGAGTTGCGGCCCTACCGGAAAATGCTTCGCAGGCTGGTGGGGCGGCGCTACGTGGGCGCCGGTGGCTCCGAGGCTGATGGCCGCCGCAAAGCCCGCAGACCCACGGGCTCTTTCGCCAGGCGAGCGGCTGCCAAAGAGCTTTCCAACGAGGCACGGCTTTCCCTCCTGGCTCTTCGGGCGTGGGAGCTGTCGCCAGAGCCGCGGCCCTACAGGAAAATGCTTCGCAGGCTGGCGCGGCGGCGCCACGTGGGCGCCGGTGTCGCTGAGGCTGACGTCTGCCGGAAAGCCCGCAGCCCCACGGGCTGTGGGGCCACGCGAGCGGCTGCCGAAGAGCTTTCCAACGAGGCACGGCTTTCCCTCCTGGCTCTTCGGGCGTGGGAGCTGTCGCCACAGCCGCGGCCCTACTGGAAAATGCTTCGCAGGCTGGCGCAGCTGCACCTGGTGGGCGCCGGTGGCGGGGAGGCTGACGGCCGCCACAAAGCCCGCAGCCCCACGGGCTGTGGGGCCACGCGAGCGGCTGCCAAAGAGCTTTCCAACGAGGCACGGCTTTCCCTCCGGGCTCTTCGGGCGTGGGAGCTGTCGCCAGAGTTGCGGCCCTACCGGAAAATGCTTCGCAGGCTGGTGGGGCGGCGCCACATGGGCGCCGGTGGCTCCGAGGCTGACGGCCGCCGCAAAGCCCGCAGCCCCACGGGCTGTGGGGCCAGGCGAGCGGCTGCCAAAGAGCTTTCCAACGAGGCACGGCTTTCCCTCCTGGCTCTTCGGGCTTCGGAGCTGTCGCCAGAGCTGCGGCCCTACCGGAAAATGCTTCGCAGGCTAGTGCGGCCGTGCCACGTGGGTGCCGGTGGCGCCGAGGCTGACGGCCGCGGCAAAGCCCGCAGCCCCACGGGCTGTGGGGCCACGCGAGCGGCTGCCAAAGAGCTTTCCAACGAGGCACGGCTTTCCCTCCTGGCTCTTCGGGCGTGGGAGCTGTCACCAGAGCGGCGGCCCTACAGGAAAATGCTTCGCAGGCTGGCGCGGCGGCTCCACATGGGCACCGGTGGCGGGGAGGCTGACGGCCGCCACAAAGCCCGCAGCCCCACGGGCTGTGGGGCCACGCGAGCGGCTGCCAAAGAGCTTTCCAACGAGGCACGGCTTTCCCTCCTGGCTCTTCGGGCGTGGGAGCTGTCGCCAGAGTTGCGGCCCTACCGGAAAATGCTTTGCAGACTGGTGCGGCGGTACCACGTGGGCGCCGGTGGCTCCGAGGCTGACGGCCGCCGCAAAGCCCGCAGCCCCACGGGCTGTTTCGCCAGGCGAGCGGCTGCCAAAGAGCTTTCCAACGACGCACGGCTTTCCCTCCTGGCTCTTCGGGCTTGGGAGCTGTCGCCAGAGCCGCGGCCCTACCGAAAAATGCTTCGCAGGCTGGCGCGGCTGTACCTGGTGGGCGCCGGTGGCGCCGAGGCTGATGGCCGCCGCAAAGCCCGCAGCCCCACGGGCTGTAGGGCCACGCGAGCGGCTGCCAAAGAGCTTTCAAACGAGGCACGGCTTTCCCTCCTGGCTCTTCGGGCGTGGGAGCTGTCGCCAGAGATGCGACCCTACCTGAAAATGCTTCGCAGGCTAGTGCGGCTGTGCCACGTGGGTGCCGGTGGCGCCGAGGCTGACGGCCGCCGCAAAGCCCGCAGCCCCACGGGCTGTGGGGCCACGCGAGCGGCTGCCAAAGAGCTTTCCAACGAGGCACGGCTTTCCCTCCTGGCTCTTCGGGCTTCGGAGCTGTCGCCAGAGCTGCAGCCCTACCGGAAAATGCTTCGCAGGCTAGTGCGGCCGTGCCACGTGGGTGCCGGTGGCGCCGAGGCTGACGGCCGCGGCAAAGCCCACAGCCCCACGGGCTGTGGGGCCACGCGAGCGGCTGCCAAAGAGCTTTCCAACGGGGCACGGCTTTCCCTCCTGGCTCTTCGGGCGTGGGAGCTGTCGCCAGAGCGGCGGCCCTACAGGAAAATGCTTCGCAGGCTGGCGCGGCGGCTCCACATGGGCACCGGTGGCGGGGAGGCTGACGGCCGCCACAAAGCCCGCAGCCCCACGGGCTGTGGGGCCACGCGAGCGGCTGCCAAAGAGCTTTCCAACGAGGCACGGCTTTCCCTCCTGGCTCTTCGGGCGTGGGAGCTGTCGCCAGAGTTGCGGCCCTACCGGAAAATGCTTTGCAGACTGGTGCGGCGGTACCACGTGGGCGCCGGTAGCTCCGAGGCTGACGTCCGCCGCAAAGCCCGCAGCCCCACAGGCTGTTTCGCCAGGCGAGCGGCTGCCAAAGAGCTTTCCAACGACGCACGGCTTTCCCTCCTGGCTCTTCGGGCATGGGAGCTGTCGCCAGAGCCGCGGCCCTACAGGAAAATGCTTCGCAGGCTGGCGCGGCTGTACCTGGTGGGCGCCGGTGGCGCCGAGGCTGATGGCCGCCGCAAAGCCCGCAGCCCCACGGGCTGTGGGGCCACGCGAGCGGCTGCCAAAGAGCTTTCAAACGAGGCACGGCTTTCCCTCTCGGCTCTTCGGGCGTGGGAGCTGTCGCCAGAGATGCGGCCTTACCTGAAAATGCTTCGCAGGCTAGTGCGGCTGTGCCACGTGGGTGCCGGTGGCGCCGAGGCTGACGGCCGCCGCAAAGCCCGCAGCCCCACTGGCTGTGGGGCCATGCGAGCGGCTTCCAAAGAGCTTTCCAACGAGGCACGGTTTTCCCTCCTGGCTCTTCGGGTGTGGGAGCTGTCGCCAGAGTTGCGGCCCTACCGGAAAATGCTTCGCAGGCTGGCGCAGCGGCGCCACGTGGGCGCCGGTGGCAGCGAGGCTGACGGCCGCCGCAAAGCCCGCAGCCCCACGGGCTGTGGGGCCACGCGAGCGGCTGCCAAAGAGCTTTCCAACGAGGCACGGCTTTCCCTCCTGGCTCTTCGGGCTTGGAGTTATCGTCAGAGCCGTAGCCCTACCAGAAAATACTTCGCAAGCTGGCGCGGCGGCGCCACGTGGGCGCCGGTGGCGGGGAGGCTGACTGCCGCCGCAAAGCCCGCAGCCCCACGGGCTGTTTCGCCACGCGAGCGGCTGCCAAAGAGCTTTCCAACGAGGCACGGCTTTCCCTCCTGGCTCTTCGTGCTTGGGAGCTGTCGCCAGAGTTGCGGCCCTACCGCAAAATGCTTTGCAGGCTGGTGGGGCGGCGCCACGTGGGCGCCGGTGGCTCCGAGGCTGACAGCCGCCGCAAAGCCCGCAGCCCCACGGGCTGTTTCGCCAGGCGAGCAGCTGCCAAAGAGCTTTCCAACGAGGCACGGCTTTCCCTCCTGGCTCTTTGGGCGTGGGAGCTGTCGCCAGAGCCGCGGCCCTACCGGAAAATGCTTCGCAGGCTGGCGCGGCTGCACCTGGTGGGCGCCGGTGGCGCCGAGGCTGACGGCCGCCGCAAAGCCCGCAGCCCCACGGGCTGTGGGGCCACGCGAGCGGCTGCCAAAGAGCTTTCAAATGAGGCACGGCTTTCCCTCCTGGCTCTTCGGGCGTGGGAGCTGTCGCCAGAGCTGCGGCCCTACCGGAAAATGCTTCGCAGGCTAGTGCGGCCGTGCCACGTGAGTACCGCTGGCGCCGAGGCTGACGGCCGCGGCAAAGCCCGCAGCCCCACGGGCTGTGGGGCCACGCGAGCGGCTGCCAAAGAGCTTTCCAACGAGGCACGGCTTTCCCTCCTGGCTCTTCGGGCTTCGGAGCTGTCGCCAGAGCTGCGGCCCTACCGGAAAATGCTTCGCAGGCTAGTGCGGCCGTGCCACGTGGGTGCCGGTGGCGCCGAGGCTGACGACCGCGGCAAAGCCCGCAGCCCCACGGGCTGTGGGGCCACGCGAGCGGCTGCCAAAGAGCTTTCCAACGAGGCACGGCTTTCCCTCCTGGCTCTTCGGGCGTGGGAGCTGTTGCCAGAGCGGCGGCCCTACAGGAAAATGCTTCGCAGGCTGGCGCGGCGGCTCCACATGGGCACCGGTGGCGGGGAGGCTGACGGCTGCCACAAAGCCCGCAGCCCCACGGGCTGTGGGGCCACGCGAGCGGCTGCCAAAGAGCTTTCCAACGAGGCACGGCTTTCCCTCCTGGCTCTTCGGGCGTGGGAGCTGTCGCCAGAGCCGCGGACCTACCGGAAAATGCTCTGCAGACTGGTGCGGCGGTACCACGTGGGCGCCGGTGGCTCCGAGGCTGACGGCCGCCGCAAAGCCCGCAGCCCCACGGGCTGTTTCGCCAGGCGAGCGGCTGCCAAAGAGCTTTCCAACGACGCACGGCTTTCCCTCCTGGCTCTTCGGGCTTGGGAGCTGTCGCCAGAGCCGCGGCCCTACCGGAAAATGCTTCGCAGGCTGGCGCGGCTGTACCTGGTGGGCGCCGGTGGCGCCGAGGCTGATGGCCGCCGCAAAGCCCGCAGCCCCACGGGCTGTAGGGCCACGCGAGCGGCTGCCAAAGAGCTTTCAAACGAGGCACGGCTTTCCCTCCTGGCTCTTCGGGCTTGGGAGCTGTCGCCAGAGATGCGGCCCTACCTGAAAATGCTTCGCAGGCTAGTGCGGCTGTGCCACGTGGGTGCCGGTGGCGCCGAGGCTGACGGCCGCCGCAAAGCCCGCAGCCCCACGGGCTGTGGGGCCACGCGAGCGGCTGCCAAAGAGCTTTCCAACGAGGCACGGCTTTCCCTCCTGGCTCTTCGGGCTTCGGAGCTGTCGCCAGAGCTGCGGCCCTACCGGAAAATGCTTCGCAGGCTAGTGCGGCCGTGCCACGTGGGTGCCGGTGGCGCCGAGGCTGACGGCCGCGGCAAAGCCCGCAGCCCCACGGGCTGTGGGGCCACGCGAGCGGCTGCCAAAGAGCTTTCCAACGGGGCACGGCTTTCCCTCCTGGCTCTTCGGGCGTGGGAGCTGTCGCCAGAGCGGCGGCCCTACAGGAAAATGCTTCGCAGGCTGGCGCGGCGGCTCCACATGGGCACCGGTGGCGGGGAGGCTGACGGCTGCCACAAAGCCCGCAGCCCCACGGGCTGTGGGGCCACGCGAGCGGCTGCCAAAGAGCTTTCCAACGAGGCACGGCTTTCCCTCCTGGCTCTTCGGGCGTGGGAGCTGTCGCCAGAGTTGCGGCCCTACCGGAAAATGCTTTGCAGACTGGTGCGGCGGTACCACGTGGGCGCCGGTGGCTCCGAGGCTGACGTCCGCCGCATAGCCCGCAGCCCCACGGGCTGTTTCGCCAGGCGAGCGGCTGCCAAAGAGCTTTCCAACGACGCACGGCTTTCCCTCCTGGCTCTTCGGGCGTGGGAGCTGTCGCCAGAGCCGCGGCCCTACCGGAAAATGCTTCGCAGGCTGGCGCGGCTGTACCTGGTGGGCGCCGGTGGCGCCGAGGCTGATGGCCGCCGCAAAGCCCGCAGCCCCACGGGCTGTTTCGCCAGGCGAGCGGCTGCCAAAGAGCTTTCCAACGAGGCATGGCTTTCCCTCCCGGCTCTTCGGGCGTGGGAGCTGTCGCCAGAGCCGCGGCCCTACCGGAAAATGCTTCGCAGGCTAGTGCGGCTGTACCTGGTGGGCGCTGGTGGCACCGAGGCTGACGGCCGCCGCAAAGCCTGCAGCCCCACGAGTTGTTTCGCCACGTGAGAGGCTGCAGAAGAGTTTTCCAACGAGGCACGGTTTTCCCTCCTGGCTCTTCGGGCGTGGGAGCTGTCGCCAGAGCCGCGGCCCTACCGGAAAATGCTTCGCAGGCTGCTGCGGCGGCACCACGTGGGCGCCGGTGTCGCTGAGGCTGACGTCCGCCGGAAAGCCCGCAGCCCCACGGGCTGTGGGGCCACGCGAGCGGCTGCCAAAGAGCTTTCCAACGAGGCACGGCTTTCCCTCCTGGCTCTTCGGGCGTGGGAGTTGTCGTAAGAGACGCGACCCTACCGGAAAATGCTTCGCAAGCAGGCGCAGCGGCGCCACGTGGGCGCCGGTGGCACCGAGGCTGACGGCCGCCGCAAAGCCCGCAGCCCCACGGGCTGTTTCGCCAGGCGAGCGGCTGCCAAAGAGCTTTCCAACGAGGCACGGCTTTCCCTCCTGGCTCTTCGGGCGTGGGAGCTGTCGCCAGAGCCGCGGCCATATGGGAAAATGCTTCGCAAGCTGGCGCAGCGGCGCCACGTGGGCGCCGGTGGCGGCGAGGCTGACGGCCACCGCAAAGCCTGCAGCCACACGGGCTGTTTGGCCACGCGAGCGGCTGCCAAAGAGCTTTCCAACGAGGCACGGCTTTCCCTCCTGGCTCTTCGGGCGTGGGATCTGTCGCCAGAGTTGCGGCCCTACCGGAAAATGCTTCGCAGGCTGGTGGGGCGGCGCTACGTGGGCGCCGGTGGCTCCGAGGCTGATGGCCGCCGCAAAGCCCGCAGACCCACGGGCTCTTTCGCCAGGCGAGCGGCTGCCAAAGAGCTTTCCAACGAGGCACGGCTTTCCCTCCTGGCTCTTCGGGCGTGGGAGCTGTCGCCAGAGCCGCGGCCCTACAGGAAAATGCTTCGCAGGCTGGCGCGGCGGCGCCACGTGGGCGCCGGTGTCGCTGAGGCTGACGTCTGCCGGAAAGCCCGCAGCCCCACGGGCTGTGGGGCCACGCGAGCGGCTGCCGAAGAGCTTTCCAACGAGGCACGGCTTTCCCTCCTGGCTCTTCGGGCGTGGGAGCTGTCGCCACAGCCGCGGCCCTACTGGAAAATGCTTCGCAGGCTGGCGCAGCTGCACCTGGTGGGCGCCGGTGGCGGGGAGGCTGACGGCCGCCACAAAGCCCGCAGCCCCACGGGCTGTGGGGCCACGCGAGCGGCTGCCAAAGAGCTTTCCAACGAGGCACGGCTTTCCCTCCGGGCTCTTCGTGCTTGGGAGCTGTCGCCAGAGTTGCGGCCCTACCGGAAAATGCTTCGCAGGCTGGTGGGGCGGCGCCACATGGGCGCCGGTGGCTCCGAGGCTGACGGCCGCCGCAAAGCCCGCAGCCCCACGGGCTGTGGGGCCAGGCGAGCGGCTGCCAAAGAGCTTTCCAACGAGGCATGGCTTTCCCTCCTGGCTCTTCGGGCGTGGGAGCTGTCGCCAGAGCCGCGGCCCTACCGGAAAATGCTTCGCAGGCTGGTGCGGCTGCACCTGGTGGGCGCTGGTGGCACCGAGGCTGACGGCCGCCGCAAAGCCCGCAGCCCCACGAGTTCTTTGGCCACGTGAGAGGCTGCAGAAGAGTTTTCCAACGAGGCACGGTTTTCCCTCCTGGCTCTTCGGGCGTGGGAGCTGTCGCCAGAGCCGCGGCCCTACCGGAAAATGCTTCGCAGGCTGGCGCGGCTGCACCTGGTGGGCGCCGGTGGTGGGGAGGTTGACGGTCGCCGCAAAGCCCTCAGCCATACAAGCTGTGGGGCCACGCGAGGGGCTGCCAAAGAGCTTTCCAACGAGGCACAGCTTTCCCTCCTGGCTCTTCGGGCGTGGGAGCTGTCGCCAGAGCCGCGGACCTACCGGAAAATGCTTCGCAGGCTCGTGGGGCGGCGCCACGTGGGCGCTGGTGGCTCCGAGGCTGACGGCCGCCGCAAAGCCCGCAGCCCCACGGGCTGTGGGGCCACGCGAGCGGCTGCCAAAGAGCTTTCCAACGAGGCATGGCTTTCCCTCCTGGCTCTTCGGGCGTGGGAGCTGTCGCCAGAGCCGCGGCCCTACCGGAAAATGCTTCGCAGGCTGGTGCGGCGGTACAACATGGGCGCCAGTGGCGCCGAGGCTGACGGCTGCCACAAAGCCCGCAGCCCCACAGGCTGTGGGGCCACGCGATCGGCTGCCAAAGAGCTTTCCAACGAGGCACGGCTTTCCCTCCGGGCTCTTCGTGCTTGGGAGCTGTCGCCAGAGTTGCGGCCCTACCGGAAAATGCTTCGCAGGCTGGTGGGGCGGCGCCACATGGGCGCCGGTGGCTCCGAGGCTGACGGCCGCCGCAAAGCCCGCAGCCCCACGGGCTGTGGGGCCAGGCGAGCGGCTGCCAAAGAGCTTTCCAACGAGGCATGGCTTTCCCTCCTGGCTCTTCGGGCGTGGGAGCTGTCGCCAGAGCCGCGGCCCTACCGGAAAATGCTTCGCAGGCTGGTGCGGCTGCACCTGGTGGGCGCTGGTGGCACCGAGGCTGACGGCCGCCGCAAAGCCCGCAGCCCCACGAGTTCTTTGGCCACGTGAGAGGCTGCAGAAGAGTTTTCCAACGAGGCACGGTTTTCCCTCCTGGCTCTTCGGGCGTGGGAGCTGTCGCCAGAGCCGCGGCCCTACCGGAAAATGCTTCGCAGGCTGGCGCGGCTGCACCTGGTGGGCGCCGGTGGTGGGGAGGTTGACGGTCGCCGCAAAGCCCTCAGCCATACAAGCTGTGGGGCCACGCGAGGGGCTGCCAAAGAGCTTTCCAACGAGGCACAGCTTTCCCTCCTGGCTCTTCGGGCGTGGGAGCTGTCGCCAGAGCCGCGGACCTACCGGAAAATGCTTCGCAGGCTCGTGGGGCGGCGCCACGTGGGCGCTGGTGGCTCCGAGGCTGACGGCCGCCGCAAAGCCCGCAGCCCCACGGGCTGTGGGGCCACGCGAGCGGCTGCCAAAGAGCTTTCCAACGAGGCATGGCTTTCCCTCCTGGCTCTTCGGGCGTGGGAGCTGTCGCCAGAGCCGCGGCCCTACCGGAAAATGCTTCGCAGGCTGGTGCGGCGGTACAACATGGGCGCCAGTGGCGCCGAGGCTGACGGCTGCCACAAAGCCCGCAGCCCCACAGGCTGTGGGGCCACGCGATCGGCTGCCAAAGAGCTTTCCAACGAGGCATGGCTTTCCCTCCTGGCTCTTCGGGCGTGGGAGCTGTCGCCAGAGCCACGGCCCTACCGGAAAATGCTTCGCAGGCTGGTGCGGCTGCACCTGGTGGGCGCCGGTGGCACCGAGGCTGAGGGCCACCGCAAAGCCCGCAGCCCCACGGGCTGTGGGGCCACGCGAGCGGCTGCCAAAGAGCTTTCCAACGAGGCATGGCTTTCCCTCCCTGCTCTTCGGGCGTGGGAGCTGTCGCCAGAGCCGCGGCCCTACCGGAAAATGCTTCGCAGGCTGGCGCAGCGGCGCCATGTGGGCGCCGGTGGCGGCAAGGGTGACGTCCGCCGGAAAGCCCGCAGCCCCACGGCTGTTTCGCCAGGCGAGCGGCTGCCGAAGAGCTTTCCAACAAGGCACGGCTTTCCCTCCTGGCTCTTCGGGCGTGGGAGCTGTCGCCAGAGACGCGACCCTACCGGAATATGGTTTGGAGGCTGGCCCGGCGGCACCACCTCGGGCTGCGGGCTTTCCTGCTGCCTTCAGAGTCTCACAGCCACCCTTTCCCACTTGGCACCACGCCAGCCTCTAGCATTTCTCTTATTAAGTCAAGACAGTGTACGACTTAACATTATACAGAGCGCTACACATCAATACATGCTCAAATTAAGCATAGCCACTGGAACAATTGGCAATACAGTGCCATCGTATGTTACCAAGTGTCACATCTCATTGAAGACAATGACAGAGCGATACAACGTCAAGCGTAACACAGTACTGGGCCGTGCGAGGCAATACGCCGTCACAGAATCACCAATAGAGAAATTCACAACGGAGTGCAGTCTTACGATAGAATCTCTAAAGCCACCGTTAAGCCAGTGACAGGCGGTACAATGCCACACGTTACAGTATACAGGGCAGTACAACCCGATTCGCAGACAAATAAATTAGAGCAAATTACAAGACTCCCAATACAGTACAGTACAATGCCAGACCGTCTCAGATGTCGGTCAAGACAATGCCAGGGCAACGCAGTGCAAGACATAACGTTATACAGGTCAGTACAAGGCAATACGCAGTCAAATGAAGAACAGTAAACTACAATACCCAAACCACACTGGCAAACACTGGCAAACAATCCCACACGTCGGTCGAGACAATGACAACGCGAGACAGAACACCGTGCAGGGCAGCGCAAGGCAGTACACAGTCAAATAGAGAACAGCTGACCAGAAAACCCGCACTACGCTGCCGTACGATCTCAAAACATCTCGGATGGCAGTCAAGGCAATTACAGGGCAAGACAAAGCACTACGTCGCAGTACACAAGGCAGTACAAGGCAATACTCAGTCAAATAAATAACAGACAGTCACAAAATTCACAGTGCAGTGAATTCACATGGGTCAGATGGCAACCAAAAGAAGGACAGGGCAATACAAGGCGAGAGGTAACCCAATACGGGGCCGGACAAGGCAATATGCAGTTGTGGCGGGTGGAGCGATTCACTTCAGTCCTGAGAGAAGTAGAGAAACATTTAGATACATCAACACAGTGTTTTGACAAAGGCAGCAGTGAACGTAACATCCCTTTACCAGGTTCCGTGGCCACGTACCCCAGATCATTTATTGCACAGGGGCCAGGGTCAGACGAGCTGTTAGGGAGACCCTCCCGTTGAGCCACAACCCCCTTGCTTTCTAAACTCCTTCTCGGAGAGCAGTCTAAGCGCGGCTGGATCCAATTCCTAGCCCCGGACTTGGCCAACGGTTCACCTCTAAAGGATTGTATCCGCGCCATCAACCCTTTATATCACTGAGCTAAGGCTACGAGGTTTAGCGTGGTATTAGTCACTTACCGAGACTCTGTTGCGGCAAGGGATCTCTCAGCCTTGAGGAGCAGAACCTGAAGCAAGCGTCCCCGCTCAAGGGCACATCCTGGTGCTATGACAGACTATGACAGGCAATACTATGACAGGGCAATACAATGCGAGACGTAACTTTACACAGGGCAGTACAAGGCCAATACACAGTCAAATAGGGAATGACCGATCACAAAATTGATGCACGGTCAAATAGAGTACAACAGCCTAAGAAGCCCTCAATACAGTGCCTGTCAACGCCAGAATACATCAGATGGCTCGCAGCACGGTGAGAGGGCAATACGACGCAAGACTCAGGAAAATACAGGGCAGTACAAAGCAATACGTAGTCAAATATAGAACAGCCGATCAAAAACACCCTCAGTTCGGTGTGGTACAACCCCAGAGAGTGTAAAAGGACAGTTAAGACTATTTCATGGCAACACAACGCACAATGTAACACAATACAGGTTGCTACAACACGATACAGAATAATATAGGAAACAACCCATCAAAACGCCACAATACGGTGCAGTACGATCCCACACGGTCTCGGGTGGCAGTCAAAACAACTATAGGGCGACACGATCCAAGATGCAACATTACACGACAGAGTAGAACTGAAGACGCAGTCAACTAAATACCAACCAATTAGAAGAACCGCAATACAGTGCGGGAGAAAACAAAAATAAATGGAGATGCCAGTCAAGACAATGACAGAGCAATACAAGGCAAGAAATAACGCAATACAGGGCAGTACAGTGAAATACACGGTCAAATAAATAACTGATTAAGTATCCCGCAATACCGTGCGATGCAATGCCAAAACGTGTGAGACAGCAGTCGAGGCAGTGACAGAGCTATACAATGGAAGACATAACAATGCAGGGCTGTACAACACCAAAATGTATCAGATGGCACTCAGAACAATAACATGGCGATACAATGCAAGCCGCAACACAATACAAGGTGGTAACAAGGCAATACACGGTCAAACACAGACTAACGAATAAAACCTGCACAATACGGATCGCTGCAATCCCAGAACATCTAAAGTGACAGTGAACGGAATGACGGCGCAGTACAATGCAAGATACAACACTAGACAGGGCAATACGCATTCAAATAACGCACAACCGATTAAAAAACCCACAATACACACCAGTACAATGCCGGAACAGATCAGATGGCAGTCCGGGCAAATAGAGGACAATACAATGCCAAACGTGATGCCATACAGGGCCGGACAAGGCAATACGCAGTTGTGGCAGGCCGAGCGGCTAACTTCGCTTCTAAGAGAGAAGTGGTGAAACATTCAGAAACATCAACACAGTGATTCTCCAAAGGCAGCAGCGCATGTGACGGCGCTTTACCAGATTCCATATGGCCACGCACCCCGGATTATTTACTGCCTAGGGGCCAGGGTCAGACAAGCTGTCAGGGAGACCCTCCCGTTGAGTCACGAGGCTCGGAAAGGACCCCCTTGCTTTCTAAACTCCTTCTCAGAGAGGAGTCTAGGTGCGGCTGGATCCAATTCCTAGCTCGGAAAGGACCCCCTTGCTTTCTAAACTCCTTCTCGGAGAGGAGTCTAGGTGCGGCTGGATCCAATTCCTAGCCCCGGACTTAGGCAACGGTTCACCTCTAAAGGATTGTATCTGCGCCATCGACCCTTTATATCACTGAGCTAAGGCTACAAGGTTTTGTATGCTATTAGTCACTTACTGAGAATCTGTTGCGGCAAGGCATCTCTGTCTCGAGGAGCAGAACCTTAATTGAGCGTCCCTGCTCAAGGGGAGATCCTGGCACGGAGGCCCCTGCCATGCAGAAGTCAAAAGGCTCTTGGGCTGTCCACTATTTATGGGGTAAGCTAATTGACTTATAGTCACATCAGCACAGGAACAAAATATCTAGGTCCCCACTGTGTTGCCAACCATCCCCCAACTTCAAGTACCACTCAGAACAACTCCATGGATGATTGGGGCGCCAAAACGAAGGGGCGCCCACACCACCCCAGCAGTCAAATAAGGAACAACCAATGGAACTTTCACAATAAATAAGTACAATCCCAGACAGTCCAAAGTAACAGCCAAGACAACGACAGACCAATACAGTGCAAGACCTAACATCACACAGAGCAGTAAAAGGCAACGCGCAGCCAAGTCAAGAACAGTTAAAATACCCATAATCCAGTGCAGCACTATGACACTGTCCCAAAACGCAGTCAAAACAATGACAGAGTAATGCAACACGAGCTGTAACACAATACAGGGCAGCACAAAGCAATACACAGTCACACAAAGAACAGCCAATTACAAAACCCACAACAGAACGCCCTACGATCTCAGGAAGTCCCAGAGGGCAGTCACGGCAAATACAGGGCAATACGGTGCAAGATAACACAATACAGGCCACTGCCAGCCAATACTCAGTCAAATAAATAACAGACAGTCAAAAAATTCACAATGCAGTGCACTACTATGACACCATGGGTCAGGTGGCAATCATGACAACGATAGGGCAATACAAGGCAAGACGTAACCCAACACGGGGCCGGACAAGGCAATATGCAGTTGTGGCAGGTGGAGCCATTCACTTCACTCCTAAGAGAAAAGTAGAGAAACATTCAGAAACATCAACACAGTGATTCTCCAAAGGCAGCAGTGCGCATGACGGCGCTTTATCAGGTTCCGTGGCCACGGACCCTGGATTATTTCCTGCCTAGGGGCCAGGGTCAGACGAGCTGTCAGGGAGACCCTCCCGTTGAGTCACGAGGCTCGGAAAGGACCCCCTTGCTTTCTAAACTCCTTCTCGGAGAGGAGTCTAGGTGCGGCTGGATCCAATTCCTAGCTCGGAGAGGACCCCCTTGCTTTCTAAACTCCTTCTCGGAGAGGAGTCTAGGTGCGGCTGGATCCAATTCCTAGCCCCGGACTTGGGCAACGGTTCACCTCTAAAGGATTATGTCTGTGCCGTCAACCCTTTACATGGCTCATAAAAAACAGCTGATGAAGGAAGTGACAATATGGTGGCCTACAACGGCAGAATAGATCAGATGACAATCAAGACAACAACAGAGCAATACAATGGAAGACGTAACACCACACGGGGCCGGACAAGGCAATACACAGCCACATCAGAACCCATGAGAGACATCAAACTACAGTCCAGACCTAGGACAGATTCTCTAACGTGACCGTCAAGACGACAGGGCAATGCAATGCAAGATGTAACACAGGCCATATGCAGTTGTGGCGGGCGCAATGATAAAATTCACTCCTAAGAGAGAGGTAGAGAAACATTAACAAACATAACAGTGATTCACTAAAGGTAGCAGCGCACGTGATGGCACTTTACCAGGTTCCATATGGCCACGCACCCCGGGTCATTTACTGCCTCAGGGCCAGGGTCTGACACGCTGTCTGGGAGACCCTCCTGTTGAGTCACGAGGCTCGGAAAGGACCCCCTTGCTTTCTAAACTCCTTCTCCGAGAGGAGTCTAGGTGCGGCTGGATCCCATCCTCGCCCCGGACTTGGGCAACGGTTCACCTCTAAAGGATCATATCTGCGTGATCAAACCCTTTGTATCGCTCAGCTAAGATGGCAAAGTCTGGCATGCTGTTAGTCACTTACCCAGAATCTGTTGCGGCAAGGCTTCTCTCAACCTAGAGGAGCAGAACCTTAAGTGAGTGTCCCCGGGAAATGCTAGCAAACAGGCCGCTGCCTTGCAAGAAAGCTCAAAGGGCTCTTGGTCTGTCCGCTAGGTCTACAGCAAGCTAACTGACTCACAGTGTCTTGACTCTGGTGCCAGCCACCCCACAAAGTTCAAGTGCCACTCGTAGCGACTCCTGCTGGTCGTTATAGCTCGAGCAGCAGCCTGGAGGAAAAAGGGGGGTGACATCGCAACAGCGGTCAAATACACAACAACCGGTTAAAAATTGCACAATACTGTGCCAGAGACTCTAAAATAACTGGCAAGACAACGACAGGGCAACACCATGCAAGATCTAACCTTACACAGGGCAGTACAAGGCAACATACAATCAAATGCAGAGCAGACAATGAAAGAATTGACGGTACGGTGCCATACAACGGTAGAATATATCAGATGTCGGTCACCACAATGACAGAGCAATACAAGGCAAGACGTAACGCGATACGGGGCCCTACCAGGCGACACAGTCAAGGAAACAACAACCCATGAAAGAATTCACAATACAGCGCGGTCCTAGGACGGAACGTGTAAAATGACCGTCGAGACAGTGACAGGGCAATACAATGCAAGACACAACACCATACCAGGTGGTAACAAGGCAACATGCAGCCAAACGAAGAACAACCGATTAAGAAACCCAGCATACGTTCAACTGTAATACCAGAAAACATCAGAAGGCAGTCAAGACAACGACAGCACACTATAACATGAGAAGTAACACAATACACAGCAGTACAAGGCATTACACAGTCAAATAAAGAAGAACCGATTAAAAACCACACAATACAGTGCGGTGCGATGCCAGAGCGGATCAGAAGGCAGTCGAGACTATGACGGGGCAATATAATGCAAGATGTTACACAATACAGGGCGGTACAAGGCATTAGAAAGCCAGATGAAGAACAACCGATTAAAAAACCCGCAATACAGCGTGGTACGAGGCCCGAACAGATCAGAAGGCAGTCAAGGCTACGACGGGGCAATATAACACGAGACATAACGCAATAGAGGGCGGTACAAGGCATTACACAGTCAAAGAACAACCGATTAAAAAAAAAAAACCACGCAACACGGTGTGGTACGATGCCAGAATAGATCACAGAGCAATCAAGAGCGTGACGGGGCAACACGATGCGAAACCGATACTGAGTGAGGCGGAGCAATACTATTTCAAATATACAAGAACATAGTACGGAACCAAATTCTTAAGCGTACGACACAAGACCATCTCAAATGGCAGTCAAGGAAGTTACCGAGCAACGTAATCCCGATTTGCACAAAATGGTGCCATCAGGCACCATCACGTCCGTCAACACTAAGTTGTACTGCAATATCCCCCGCATCACACGCGCCGTACCCTTCTGCTCACCTGCTCCGCATGGATTCTGGGTTTGGACTTTGTGGCACACTCTGGTTCTGGCACCTAAAACACCTAAGACACACAATATTACTCTTGAGCTTACGGGAAACCACCACCCCCATGCGCTACCTCTCTGCTACCCAGCTCACCTCCAACGCTCGTCCGGCTCCGGATGCCTGCGGCGCCTGCAAAACCAAAGACAAACACTCCCCTGAGCCGCAATGTAGCACTGGGCTATTAGACGCCAACGTGTCCACAACCACCTCACTTGCTGGGACTCCTCAGTGGGTGTGCAGCATCGCCCCTCTGACCCTCCATGTCACACCAACCGAAGAAACACACGCCGAGATACTGCCCAAAACCCTACCAAATTCCCCATCTCCCACTCCCTCACCTTGCCCGCCCATCCTCCCCCGAGGCATGCAACCTGAAGGCTCGCAAACCACCCATAAAACCCAACAGACATGGGTTGCTTTAAAACTTGAAAGTTGCTCCCTCTGAGGCAGATGTGATAAGGTCAGCAGCGGCGGGTGGGCTGAAGTGACTGACTCATCCCCATCCCCACATCCCATGTCATTCATTGCTTCAAAACTTCAAATTGGAAAGAACCAATACATACAGTACTCCGAGCCACATCTTCTCTCTAATACCACGTGCTGACTCACCTTCTTACATTGCTCTCCTCTCCTACGCTGCCCCGCCAAGCTTGTCCTGTTGCATCTGCAAGAACGACATCAGAGAAATCACCCTGAGGCAGAGCAATAGAGTCATAACAACAAAAAGCCTTGCACCTTTTTACAAATACCATCTAAGGTCCAAATACAACCGTACACAAAGAAAATTACAAAAAAAAAATCCGCACCAAAACCAGCTGTACCCTCTTCCACATGAACTCTTCTTCACTGCTGCTGTATTGCCTTTCCAACATGCCTCTGCTCTTCCCAAACAAAACAGAAGAGGTGTCTACACAGCCTCCCAATGGCTACCCTGAGACAACTCTAACACCTTTGCCCCGATCTACTGGGATTCATGTACTACATATAGACTCTCCACAGGATTCCGCCCACCCTGGACACTACGTGCCCAGGCAGGGCAGCCCCGAGCCAAACACTCACGGTTACGGACAGACACTACACGGAACGCTACGAACGACACGCCTCAAAGATGAGAGAAAACTCTCAGCAAGAAAGATGACACGGGGACCAAAGTCACCGTCGTGCAAGAAAATCTGTGGGATCGTGATGATGTCAACATGAAGACGCTCTACGGAACCCCCTGAAGCAAACTGTAGAACGTGATGGTACGTAATAAGAATGGACTGTTGAGCCCGCTAAGATGGACGTGCAGGAAGTCTGGCTTCAAGACCTAAGAACGTAACGACGCAGGGAAGAACTCCCAGACGTGGAAGTGGGCCGTCCAGAAACTTCCGAGAGGCAAGATTGATGCACGCTTTAAGATGCTAACGCAAGAAGAGCATCAGATGAATGGTGCTACGCCCACAGGCCCAAGCATTCGAGACCCTAAGGATGACGCCCAGGGCCCCACGTCGTGCTCCTGGAGCTCAAAGATGACCTCGAGACCCAAGAAGGGGCGAAGATACACAACACAGACCACATGAACGACACGACAACACGCACGGGCTGGAACTGCCCTGCCCGGGACACGCTAGCGTCACACTGAGCAGTAAGCAACATCCTTTACCTTCCTAAATATGACTGTGCCCCGGGACAGCCCTCGCCACTACGCTAACGTCAAAGACCCCATTTTGCAATTGTCCACCTCGGCCCCTCTCCGGCGCCTGACTGTCAACTTAGCTTTTGGAGGGCCAGCCATCTGAATCCTTCTTCGATGCGGTCCGCAAAAACCAGCCATCCGATACATTTCCGCAGTCACCAGGTTCCTCCTCTTCCTCTGCAAAAGGAAAATAAAACATAATCCCAGAGGCCGCCACAGCACCAGCAATAAGCATCCTGAGAGGAGATGCCAACCTCTTCGACGACACGCTCAGCCTCCCGAATGCCGTGGCGTTCTGCTTGCCCGCTCTGCGCCGATTCCGGAGTCCGAGGCTGCAATGATAGTTATTCACAGCACCTAAGAGACCAAGAAACACAACATTACCACTGCGCTTCTGCCAAACCGCCACACCATCAACTCCTATCTTCTGTCTTCATTCACATGAAAAAAAAAGTACCCAATTGTATTCATAGAGGCGCCAGTCACATCTTCCCTCTAATGCCACATGCCGAGCCACCTCCGTACAGCGCTCCTCTCGGCTCCCCTACGTCACCCTGCACATCTCATCTCTCGGCATCTAAAAAGAGAAAAAAAAAAAATCCAACATTACCGCGATGCAGAGCGATAGCTTAATTCCAAAGGTCTTGTTTCTACTTCGGAACACTGTTCAATTAGATCCAAATACAGCCTGCCATCAAAAAAAAAAAAACCACAGAAAAAGCCCACAAACATTACACCCCACACAAAGCAGCCTGAACATCTTTGAGATACTGTGTCCTTCACTGACTGTGAACAGCCTCTCCGACTTGGCTCTGCTTATGCCAACACCCACTAATAAAACACCCACGCACCCAACCTACTGAGAGCAAATTAATTCCAGATGACTACCCAACCTTTGCCTCGGTCGCCACAGATCCACATATTAACTGTAGACTCTCGTCACTATTCTGCCTGCCCTGGACTCTACACACCCGGGCAGGGGGGCTCCGAGCCAGACACACACACAAGCACAGACCAACACTACACAAAACGCTAAAAACAACGCATCTCAAGGATGAGAGAAAACTCTCAGCAAGAAGGATGACACCCAGACGGAAGTCACCGTCGGGCAAGACGACCTGGAGACCGTGGTGGTGATGTGAAGAGGCTCTATGGAAGCCCCTGAAACAGAGTGTAGGACATCATCATCTGTGATAAGAAGGGACTGTCAAGACTGATAAGATGTATGCGGGGGAAGCCTGGCTTCAAGACCTAAGAACATAATGACATAGGGAAGAAGTCCCAGTTGTAGACGCGGGCCATCCGGAAACTTCCAAGACGCAAGACCAATGCAAGCTTTAAGCTTCTAACGCAAGACGACCAGCAGCCGAATGGCGCTATGCCCATGGGTGCAGGTGTTCGAGACCCTAGGGATGGCGCCTGAGGCGCCATGCCGTGCTCCTGGAGCTTAAAGACGACCTCGAGACCCAAGAAAGGTCTAAGACACAGAACACGGACCACACGAAAGACAACAACACACACAGGCTGGAACCACCCTGCCCAGGAATGCCGAACAGTAAGCCGCATCCCTTACGTGCCTAAAGGAGACTGCCCTCCAGGACAAACCTCTCCCCTACGCCAACTTCAAAGACACCTTTTTGCAATTCTCAACCTCGTCCCCCTCGAGCGCCAGTCTCTCAACTTAGCTTTTGGAGGGCCAGGGGTCCGAATCCATCCTTGAGGCAGTCCACAGAAAACAGCCATCCAGTACGTTCCTGTGGTCACCAGCTTCCTCCTCTTCCTCTGCAAAAGGAAAAGAAAAAAAAAAGTTATCCCAAAAGCAGCCACAGCACCAGCAATAAGCATCCTGAGAGGAGATGCCAACCTCTTCCACAACACCCTCAGCCTCATGAACACCGAGGCATTCTGCTCGCCCGCTCAGCGCCAATTCCAGAGTCTGACGCTGCGGCAACAGTTATTCACGGCACCTAAGATACCAAGAAACACAGCATTACCACTGCGCTACTGCCAAACCACCAGTCCCGTGCTCCTCCTCGATACTATCTGGCTCGCCTCAAATGCGAGAGCCTAGAGCACACCAGGCTCCGACGACACCCGAACCCATCTGCAAAACCTGTCCAAGAAGGACTCATGAACCCGGCTACCTTTTCTAGCCCTCCCCCAGTGCCAAAACTTTAGAAACCCCTTCTCTTCTCCCTGAGCTGCCAGGGAAGGAGCCCCACTTCTTCCCCATAGATCCCACCCTTTATTTGCCAGCCCGAACACCCGGCGTTGGACACTTCTTGAGAGCCACTCTTCCCAGCCTCTCCCTGCGTCCCACCACCGCCTCCTATCTTCTGTCTTCCCACGGACTCTGGGCTCTGCTGCAGACCCACAGAGTCAGTGAAGCCCTGATCTGACCTATACCAGGGGCCTGCCACAAGCCGCAAAGGCTCCAGGGACACGGCAAAACCCTGAGCACGGTGGGGGAAGGTGACAAGGCACCCCACATCCTGAAATACGTTATGCTTTATGGCCCTGCTGCTTTCCTGAGAAATGTGGAAACTCCATCTACAGCTGCAGACAAGGTGCTCACCCAGTCCCTGCAAAGTAATCTCATCATCTGCCCGATTGAGACAAATTCTATTGGCATCTTATCTGGGATACAGCAAAGCTAGTGGGGAAAAAAAAAAAAACACAAACAAGAAAGTTCCGTCTTCAATACAGTCAGGGATTCCAGGAAAATGCGCCATGCCTGGAAGAGAGAAAACCATACCCTTAAACTATCTCACCGCCCCCTAAGACTCATTACCACGCGACTCACCTGAAAAACCACAAGGAAGAGAACCGGCACATGAGGCCGCTCTCTACTATACACGCTGCCAAACCTCACCTGGTCCTGAAGGTCTTGCCACCTCCAGCTTCTTACCTGCTATTCTCTAAATGGGATAACATCTCCACCCAAGGAGCTGAGCCGCCTCCAAAGCTGCAATCGACTGAAGGACAGGCAGAGCTCTGACCCTGGAGACACCTGGTAGCAGAACGAGCTGCCCCAGCAGAGGCTGTGGGTTATATACCCCGGGCCCCGCCCAACGCCCTTCCCACCAGCACCTGGGAAAGGGCCTGGCTGACCTCCACAAGGCATAGAGCCTGCCAGAGGAAAAGCTGCTCCTTTCCTCACAGGCCTGAGAAGTACAGCATGCAAAACACCAAAACAGAGAAAGCGACCCTTAGAGGAACGGACAATATGTGCTCTTTTATTACAACTACATCAACTGTGTCAGCAACAGGGCCCGGTAGGTAAGTAAACTTAATTAAACTTCTGCAGGGCGTAGACATAAAGAGAAAGACATCATCCTAACCTAAATAGGCCAGAAGATCATGAAGCACAATAACAATATTTTTATCAAGACTCAATGTGCTTTAGTTTCCTTGTAAAAGAAGCCCCACAACGAGTCATACAGCATTTCTAGCAAGACGACGCATATTATCCGACTTCTGCCAGAACTGTGTTCTGGATCGGACCGACAGACAGAGTGCAAGCAGAGGCTTGTGTGCCGCCTGTAATGCAGTGGCTGAGAAAGAACCAAGGCTTGGGGCCGCCGCTCTCCTCGGCCAAGTCTGCTCCGGTGCCCTGTCTGTCATCATTGCTGTTGTGCCTTAGGCCATGCAGTAAAACAAGTGACACGTGCTCCCTTTTAACTTCTCTCCTGAGGCAGAAAAGAACAAGAGAGAGAGACTTAGGGACTGAAAGATAAACTGAACTGTAATGAAATCTTAACAGCAAAATAATACCAAGAAAAGACAACAGTAACAAGAAAACAATTAAATATATACAGGACATACACAACCCGATACAGAGCTCCCAGGATGACCGCTGCTTCACTGGCAAAGTCCGGAACCAGACTCCGTGACAGTCCGGAACCAGACTCCGGACCTGGTTGCATAAATGCACGGATCGAGGTCAAAGGACAATGAACAGACAGAGGAGTCTTCAGAGGCCAGACAACAGGTACCGACCCCTTTGATCCCTCCGCTTTTATACTGAGCGTGATGAGGATGGGATGGAATACCCTATCAGTCAGATTCGGGTCACCGGTCCCGTCTACTCTTCACTATGGGTACAACCCCTCTACGCTTTTCTGCTTCCAACCCTCCAACAGGGCATATATAAAAGTTAGCTGGGCTGGGCTGTTGTAGGAATAAGTATAAGCAAGAGCCTCTCCGCACGGCATCCCTTCGCATTAAGCGTAAATATAAGTTCTTGGTGCTCTGAAGGCAGATACTACCTGAAAAATACGTCATTATTTTCAGAGAGTTCACTTCATTGGAAGAGACTTACCTGAAAAGTAAAGTGACTGCAAACAACACCAGTTCTGTTGTACCTCAGACCAGCACTTCCACACATGGCTACGTAACCTCACATTCACATGAAAAAAAGAAGAAGTGGCCAAATGTATTCATGGAGCCGCCGGTCACATCTTCCCTTTAAGACCTCGGGCTCAGCCACCTTTGTCCTGCACCCCCATCAGCTCCCCTGTGTATCCCTGGCCACCTCATCTCTCTGCATCTGAAAAAAAAGCAACACACCAACATCAAACATTACCCTAATGCAGAGCAGTAGCTTAATTCCAAAGGTCTTGTTTCTACTTAGGAACCCTGTTCACATAAGTCCAACTACAGCCTGTCATCCAAAGAAGAGACGCCTGCAAACATTACACCCCACACAATGCAGGTTTACCATCTTTGAGATACTGTCCCCTCCACTAGCCACGAACACCCTCTCCAACTTGTCTCCGCTTATGCCAGCGCCCACTAATGAAACACCCGTCCACACAGCCTCTCGAAAGCTAATCAATTCGAGACGACTGAGCAACCTTTGCCTGGGTCTAGACAGATCCTCATATTCAGTACAGACTGCTGTCGTGATTCTGCCTACCCTGGACGCTACACACCCAGGCAGGGCAGCCCCAAGCCAAACACACACAGACTGACGCTACACAGAACACAACAAACGACGCGCCTCAAGGATGAGAGAAAACTCTCAGCAAGAAGGATGACACCGGGACCAAAGTCATCGTCGGGCAAGACAGCCTGCAGGACTGTGATGGTGACGATGTGAAGAGGCTCCACAGAACCCCCTGAAACAAAGTGTAGAACTTCACAGTTCCTGAGAAGGGACTGTTGAGCCTGACAAGATGGACACACAGGAAGCCTAGCTTCAAGACCTAAGAACTTAACGACACAGGGAAGAAGCCCCAGTCGCTGACGCGGGCCATCCAGAAAGTTCCAAGATGCAAGACCGATGCACGCTTTAAGATGCTAATGCAAGAAGAGAGGCAGACGGTTGGTGCTACGCCCACGGGTGCAGGTGTTCGACACCATAAGGATGGCACCCAATGCACATTCCGTGCTCCTGGAGCTTAAAGATGATCTCAAGACCCAAAAAAAGGGTCTAGGATGCAAAACACAGACCACACGAACGACACGACAACACACACAGGCTGCAACTGCCCTGCCTAGGATGCGCTAACATCACACTGGACAGTAAGCTACATTGTTTACCTGCCCAAAGGAGACTGTGCCCCAGAACAGCCCTCCCCCCTACACTAACGTCAAAGACCCCATTACACAATTGTCAGCCTCCACCCCTCTCCAGTGCTGGTCTCTCAACTTAGCTTTTGGAGGGCTAGCATCTGATTCCATCCTCGACGTAGTCCACAAAACACAACCATCCGATACGTTCCTGCAGTCACCGGCTTACTCTTCCTCTGCAAAAGGAAAAGGAAAAGGAAAAGAGAAAGTCATCACAAAAGCAGCCACAACACCAGCAATAAGCATCCTGAGAGGAGATGACGACCTCCTCCACAAAACCCCTCAAGCCTCCTGAATGCTGATGCAGTCTGATTGCCTGCTCCACACAGATTCTAGAGTCGGATGCTGTAGCGACAGTTATTCACGGCACCTAAGATACCAAGAAACACAGCATTTGCACTGCGCTTCTGCCAAACCACCAGTCCTGTGCTCCTCCTCAATACTATCTGTCTTGCCTCAAATGCGAGAGCCTAGAGCAGACTAGATACCATCAACAACCAAACCCAATTACAAAACTGGTTTGAGAAAGACACATGAACCCACCTCCCTTTCCTAGCCATCCCCCTCCTGAACCATCAGGGAAGGAGGCCCACTGCTTCCCCACAACTCCTGCCCCTTATTTTCCAACTGCTCCTCAGGACCTGCTGTTCTGAGCCCTGCCCTGTGTTTGGCAGGCGCCTCCTGTCTTCCGCCTTCATAGAGACTCCGGGCTCTGCTACAGACCTGGAAAGCCGGGAAAACAGTTACAGAACCTACTGGTAGCCTCCCGCAAGAGCTTTAGGGCCACCGTGATACCCTGCATGCTCTGGGGCAAAATGATGAGCCATCCCTGCTGCTTCCTCAAAACAAACAAACTCAATATATAGGTACGTACAAAACACTCACCCTAAATCCTACTCCAGTATCTCATAACACACACAATTAAGACTAATAAAAACACCAACTAACATAGTGTACATCAAAATTGGAAAAAAACACAAGATTTTATCTTCAATGAAGTCAGAAATTATAGTAAAACACACCACCTGCCATAAGCAAAAAAAAAAAGATACATACTATTAAGCCATTTAAACAAACCAAATGCTCCCTACAAAACTAAAGATATGGGGGGAAAAAAAAAAGATAACATACAACTCCACTTTCTATGGCAACCACCCTTACATTGAGAAGCCTTACCTCTGATGTCTTACCTATGCTAGTTTAAACGCTAAAACAAGCCTTCCCAAACAGCTGCACAAGCTCCAAAACAACACTTAAGAAGCTCCAGAGCTCTGACCCTGGAAAAGACCAGCAGCAGAACAAGGTCCTGCCCTGAAGCTGTGGCTCATATACCCCGGGCCCCACCTGAGGCCCTCAGGCCCCACCCACCACCTTTCCCACAATCCCCTGGGTAAAGGGTGGGGCCAACCCCCAGAAGCATAAAAGCACCTGAAGGTGCAGCAGGTGTTGTTATTTGCTTTAAGTTTACTATTTACAAAGTAGTGAAGAGTGACCCTTGATAGAAAAAGCATTATCTGCTCCTCCCTTGCAGCTACACCTATTGCATCAATGACATGTCCAGGTGAGCAATTAAGTTATTTTTTTCTGGAATGTAAATAGAAAAAAAATAAACATCAGACTTATCTCTATAGAAAAGTAGCTTATTCAATGCAATGATAACAGTATTATTAAAATTTATGTACTTGAGTGTCCTTCAAAAAAAAAAATACAAACCCAAACACAATCTATTACTATGGGGTCATTCCTTATTTCTAGCAAGACCGTGTGTACTAACGAACTTCTGCCAGAACCCCTTTTTGGATGGGAGTGAATAACAAAACAGAATCAGATTCTATGAGAAAACTTTCTCAAAAACATTTTCCTCTGTGAAATAAGTTATTTATTGTAAATTGCTAGCAATTTAAAGTCATATTGATAATCTCATTTTGACTTGTTACTCAACAGCACTACTTGAGTCCCAAAATACAGAAAGCAACAAAAAAGCATGGAATTACAAGTCATGTATTTCCTGAACCTGCATAAAGCACCCTAATTAACATCTAAGTAGCTAGAACAAAAACAAATTTATATACATAAACTCATATTTTACAATAGGTATAAAAATGAGAAATTCTTCTTTATTTCAATGCCTCATGCCCATATAGACAGGTTTTATTCCATTTTTAAACACACATTCCCCCCATGAATTTTCAGGCATTTTTAGGTTGTGAACTGCCTCTTTTGGGGGGGACCCAGTGTGACAACCCACACCCCCCCGGAAAAGGTCTTCTTTTGACTTAGAAATACCATCTGGAGTACAATTACAGCCTGACATTAAAAAAAAAAAAAAACAAACTACACAAACATCACACCCCACACAAAGCAGCTTTAACATCTTTGAGATGCAGTCTGCTTCACTACTGCTGAACAGCCCCTCCCACATAGCTCTGCTCATCCCAAAAAAACCCTTAATTAAAGAGCTGCCCACACCACCTGCTGATGGCTAACTTGATGGGAGTTGACTGTACCACCTTGGCCTCAACAGTCTCATTAGATCAATGTATTAACCATATACTCTTACTGCTGTTCCCCCTACCCCTGACTCTACAGCCCCAGGCAGCGCAGCTCCAAGCCAAACACACCCACGTGCAGCCCAACACCACACAGCACTAGAGACAACGTGACTCCAAGATGAGAGAAAACTCTCCACAAGAAGAGCGACTTTCAGACAAGAGACGCTGTCGGGCAAGAAGAGCGACAGGGCTGCAGCGCTGACACGACCAGGCTCCACAGCCAAGCCATAAAAGAGTCAAATGTAACGGACCATTCCAAGAAGTTCCTGTCAAAACGGAGATGACGTATGTGCAGGAAGCATGGCTTCAAGACCCGAGAACGTAAGGATGCAGGGAAGAAATCCCAGTGCGTAACAGCAGGTGGCTAGAACTGCTAGGGCTCAGAGAAGAGAGCTGCTCAGGCAGCCGGGAACGACGCTGCAGAAGAGGACCATTCAGAAACTCCTGAGAGGCAAGTCCTATCTGCACTTTAAAATTGTTATGCAAGAAAAGAAGTGCCCATTGGGCACTCTGCCAATTAGCACAGGCATTTGAGACCCTACAGGTGGTGCCCGAGGCACATGCTGTGCTCCTTGAGTGCAAAGAGAAATAAGGACACCAAAACTTAAGGAAAGTCCAAGACACAGAAGACAGAGCACACAAACTACACAACCAAAGACACAGGCCAGAACTGCCCTGCCCAGCACACACTAGCTTTGTGCTGAAAAGTAACCCACTCCCTTTACCTACTCAGAGGAGACTGCTCCCGCATAGCCCTCTGCTCTAGCCTGACTTTAAAACTCCTCCCTGAAACTGTCAACCTTGGCCCCCCTCCAGCACCTGTCCCTCTACTTCGCTTTCAGAGGGCCAGTGGTCTGAATTCATCCTTGACAAAAAAAAACACAACAAACAGCTAACTGATGTGTTCCTGCAGTCACCATGTTCCTCTTCATCAGCAAAACAAAAAGAAATCACAGCTCCAGCAGTGACCACCATGACAGTAGATGCCAACCTCTTCCACAACACCCTCATCCTCAGAGGTGCCATGGCAATCCACTCACCTGCTTCACGTCGATTCCAGTCGGAGGCTGCAGCAACAATTATTTATGGCACCTAAGATACCAACAAACACAAAATTACCATTGCATTTCTGCAAAATCATCAGTCCCGTGCTCCTCCTCCACACTGTCCAGCTCACCTCAAATGCAAGAGACTAGAACAGACCAGACCCTGTCGACACCCAAATCCAAATGCAAAACCGATATGACAGAGACTGATGAACCCACCTCCTTTTCCTAGCCAGCCCCCAGCGCCAAAACTTTAGAAACCCCTTCTCTTCTCCTCAACCGTCAGGGAAGGAGCCTCACTTCTTCCTGACAGCTCCCATCCTGTATTTGCAACCCTGAACCCCCTACGCCGGCTGCTTCTCAGGAGCAGCTCTTCTGAGCTGTGCCCTGCGTTTGGCAGGCACCTCCTATCTTCTGTCTTCCCACAGACTCTGGGCTCTGCATCAGACCCACAAAACAAATAATGTCCTGACACAATCTATGAGGGGCCTGCTGCCCGCTGCAAAAACTCTAGGGACACCGTGGCACTCCATGGGCAACGGGGAAAGGTGATGAGCCATGCCATACCCTGAACGACGCTATGCCTTACGTCCCTGCTGCTTTCTTGAGAAATGCTGGTGCCATATATGCAGATGCATACAAAACGCTCACCCTAACCCCCATAAGATAATCTCATCATCAACCCAATTAAGAGAAACAATATCAGCAATTTACACAGCATACTGCAAAACTGGTGAAAAACCCACAGTTCTATCTTCAATAAAGTCAGAAATTCTAGGAAAACGCAGTGCTCCTAGAACAAAGAAAAGCATACTATTAAACCATCTGGGCACCCCTTAAACACTCATCACAAAGTTATGACCCGAAAAAAAAAGGAGCATACCAGTCAACTTTCTACCATACAGGCAGCTGGATGTTTACTGCTCCCGAAGGTCTCAGCTCAGCCTTCTCACCTCTGCCTCCCTAAATGCCGAAACACGCCTGCCCAAACAGCTGAGCCTGTCCCAAAGCTGCAGCAAAGCGAGGGACCAGCAGAGCACCCACCCCACGGGGCCCAGCAGCAGAATGAGCTCCTGAGCCCGGGCTGGGGCTCGTGTACCCCGGGCCCCGCCCACCGCCCTCAGGCCCCGCCCACCACCCTTCCCACAATCCCCTGGGAAAGGGGCAGGGCCAACCCCCAGAAGACGTGAAGGCGGGCGGCAGCGGGAGCAGCAGCTTTGCTTCTCCTGCCTTAAGTTCCCAGCAGGCGAAGCGCCTCCCCTTTTTATTTCCATTTGGGACTAACCTCTGGTGATTCTCTTACCGCTTTTGTGTGATTTCTGTCCAGTTGTTGCTGTGGAGAAGAGAGCTCTGCAGGGGTTGCATTATTTTTGCGATCTTCAGATATTTTTGTGGTTAACTGATAATCGTGTTTTATCGTTTTGGAAGAGTGTTGGAAGCATATGATTTCCAGAAGACTTATGAGCATTTATGGACGGGCTCCTGGAGGACTAAAGTGCCATAGAGACGCGCGTCGGAGGACTGAGGGGGCACTTCCGGGGTCGTGGAGGACCGAAGTGCCACGGAGACGCGCGTCGGAGGACTGAGGGGGCACTTCCGGGGTCGTGGAGGACCGAAGTGCCACGGAGACGCGCGTCGGAGGGCTGAGGGGGCACTTCCGGGGTCCTGGAGGACCGAAGTGCCACGGAGACGCGCGTCGGAGGACTGAGGGGGCACTTCCGGGGTCCTGGAGGACCGCGAGGTCACGTAGATGGAAACCCGGAAAACTGCCGGGCACTGACGGGGCCGTGGTAACGTGTAAGAGCCGATGCGGAGGGGCCGATGGCCGCTCTGGAGGCCGGGCGGGCGGCACCGATGCCGCTCCAGGTGGCGCGGAGCTCGCCAGAGTCCCGGCGGTCCTGGTTCGCCCTCCGGCCGCCGCTCTCTTGAGACTGCGGCCGGACGGGCCTCCGCGAAGCCGCGCCTGCGCACGAGCTGCGGAACCCACGCGGCGCCGGCGGCGGGGGCCGAGGGGGGCCGGGAGGCGCGGGCACTGCGCATGCGCCGCCCCCCACCTGCAGGACGCGCCTTCAGCCGCCAGGCGGCAGCACCCGCTCCGGTATTGACACACATCTGTACGTTTAGGGAATTTACGTTGCCCATTTCCTACGTTAACGCTTTTGATACCGAATATCTATTTAGGCTGTCTGCCTACACACCTAGTTTGACACTAATATCTTTTTATAAACGCATCTAAGTATTTTTATATTCTAGGATCTTTCATATAACACAGAATCACAGAATCCTTAGAGACAGAGGTTTTTATTTTGAACTTTTACATACATAATTTATATATATGTATGTTTCTCATTCCCTATTTCAATGCATCCTGCCCATAGTTACAGGTTTTCACATTTTTTAATGCATCCCAAGAATTTTCAGACATTCTGGGGCCGCGACCCACTTCTTTTGGGGGGGCAACTCCACGTAACCCCCCCCCCCATCTCCCACTCACCTGCTCCTCTGCTGCATCATCGCTGCCCCAGTGACATCGGGGTGCCCCAAATGACACCATCACCCCCCAAGACACACACACACAGACACCCTTCTATTCACCCCAAAAAAAGGCTTAAAACGCCCAGACCCAGGGCTGGCCCCTTCTCCTCAGGGGGGCTCCGCCACCGGCTGCAAACCTGGGCTGGGGCATCTCTCGAGCAGCACGAGACGCCTACGACGAGGCACCTGGAAAACAAAAATCCCCAATTATAGCTCAGCATCCCAAAAAAACAGCACAGAAGAGAGCAGAGGAATTCCGTCAGACGGAGGGACGGGACAGGAGCTGGGGAAACAGCTCAGCTCAAAATACAGCACAGCCTTCAAAAGCCAGCGCCATTTGAACTCTTAAAAGTCAGGATTAAGACTAATCAGTGCCATTTTGAACACGTTCTTAGCATAAGGGCGAACCCTCCGGCTGGTGCTGGGAAACACCTGGCCCTTTCCCTTTCACTGAGAAGGTGTGCATGAAGTTTACATCCACCCAGTGAAAATACTTACCCTGTGAAAGTACTTGGCTTTCCTTCGGCGCTAATTTAACTTGCACGGCTGTGAACGGATACTATTAAACTATCCGTCTCCAAAATACACAGCTATGATTTGACCACGGGGGGTTTTTTGTGTGCTACACGAGGAGGAGGAGGGACATCGGGGCAGCGGCGCTGCCCGAGAGAGACACTACTGGCTGCCGGGAAAAGGCGGCACTGAAAGCCAGACAGAAGTACTTCAGAGCACTCTGCCAAAAAAACGGGGGGGAAAACCGCGTAACATTCAGTTGTCTCTCCTTTTAAACATTTCGAACAAATACCTAACTGCCCAGGTACACCTCATAAATTGTACACTACAGCCGTTTAGGCGGCTGCAGTTTAAACTACGCAAGTCAGTTTGTCGATTATACAACTCTCACTTTTTTTTTTTTAGCTTCATTTAACATAGAAAAATCAGTGAGAGAAAAAACTCCTCCAAATGGTTTTACTTTTGGGGGCGGGGAATCAAATCGCCGGCGCCGCGATCCGTAGGGCTACCAAAAAGGACCGGCAGATTCGCGAATGCTTTTGGCTGTGCTGAAGGCGCAGAGGAACGCGTTTTTATGGTATCTCGACTGTTCCAACCGAGAACCCAAAGGCCGGCGATGCCAGCAACTGGGGGGAGACGCGCGGCACTTGGGCCTGCGGAAGGAAATGAACTTCCTCCCGAGGTTACAGAAAAAGGACATTGTTGAAGCCGTAACTCACCAAAACCACAACCAAAACCACAGGATTCGCCGTCACGAGTTAAACGCTGCTGCTGCTTCACGGCAAAGCCTGGAGAACACAGAGAGGCGATGCCCGTTTGTCCCGTTTTGTCCATGTCTCCTCTTTGACCTCAATCGCCTTTAGGACAGATGCCAGTATCTCAGTGAGGTTTTCGAGTACCGCTGTGAAATATTTTAAAGACTTATTGACTGAGAAAGCATAAAGTTTTTATCGTGAAAGCAAAGCCTGCTTCTTCTGGACATGTGAACTCTTACAAACAGTTCCTTCCCTCTTCTAGTACAGAATTATTTTCACAGTATCGTTTGACAGTGAGCACCCAGAAAGAGAAGAATATGCTTTCAGGAAGAGAAAAATAAATGGAGGGAAGTAAGCTTTGCAGAGGCGTAACGTGCTCCAGGACAGACTTTATTTTGTTTTTAGGATTGTGAGGGACGGACTGTAAATTCCCTGCCGAGGGGCAGGAGCCCCTCCAAGCCTTCAGTGGAACGCCTCAAACACTCGCAAGGAAATAAATAACGCAGGCCTGGCCTTCAAACAGCTGATGAGGCTCACACTTCTGGCGGCTGAAAGTGTGGGAGAACTGTCTTGTGAAGACAGGTCGGTTCTGCCACTCGTGCCCTGAGCTCGCTCGTTCTCAGTTCTCGAGGCCGTTGTGTCCCATGAGTGACCTTTGCTTCATTATCCGCGAAACGCACATGAAAGCGCACGCCCTGCATGTGCTAATGAAGATTACAGAGATCACGCTAAACATGTGTGACCATGGCACTCGTCTCTCCACCCAAATCATGGCACACGTCACCGGGGAGAAGGGAGAAACCTGAGCTGAGCCCGTCCTCAGCAAGGAGGGCGGACCGTGCTGATTCAGCAAACGTAAAAGGGGAAAATAAGTGCCCCGAGGGAACAAAAAAGAAACAAAAGAAATAGACAGTGCCTGGGAAGATTCTTCCCAAGAAAGAAGAAGATTATGCCTGGGAAGAATCCCTGAAAAAGACGCTGGAACCAGGACCCGCGATCTCTTTATCTCTGTCTTTTTCTCTGTCTTTTCCTCTCTCTGTCCCTCAGTTTCTCTTTTCTCTTGGAATTGTTAAGTAACAGTTAGAGCTGTGAAGTGATGACCTTAAGATGACCTTAAGTACGACCTTAAGCACCGCTTGCCATAAGTTGTCCTACACCTGGTGTTAACTAACACAATGTACACCCCAACACCTGCCATAATTTTTTATATACCTAACCAATTATCGTGGGCTTGTTAAGATCTATACTAACCATTTTGGTAAGCTAATAAATGTTTCTGTATGGACCTTGAGATTTATCTCACCTTAGTCCGTGCCGCTGAGAATTTACAAATCTGAAGTCACTTACCCTCCCCTCTTTCCTGACAGCGGGAAGCGATAAGGATTTTGTTAAAATATTTCACAGAAAAACTATAGGAGGAGCGCTGGCACATCCTTCCCGTTAACTTCAGAGTCCACACTACAAGTACCTCAGGAAAAAAGCAGACGCGCATCGCAGACGCACCTCGTACTCGCAGAGCACTCCGGATTCTTTCCGTCTGTCCTGTACCATCACGGCAGAAAGAAGGGCGACCACGGAGAAACGCTGGCAGCTGGAATTCTGCCAAGACAGGAAAAAAACTTCTGGCGTAAAGCTAGGTGGCAATCTAAAGCGTCCTTCTTTCGTGAAGGTCTGTGAAGACTGCAGCCAACGGAGGCTCCTGACGAGTGGGACACGGCCCCAAAGCCTGGGACTCACCGCAGCTCCTGCTTTCAGCGCTGCCCACAGAATTTTCCAGTTCAGGTGCCTCTCTCTTTCTCTGTCCCTTCCTCTTCTGCAGCGCTGGTCACTTGACCATCCTCCACCTAAGAGAACACAGCGGTGTCTTACAGCTCTTGCGATATGAAGCTTCCCAGATGTGCAGCCTTGCACGCACACAACCCTTCCCCACGGCCATACCGTGATTTTGGATACGCGTACGGACCCTGCGGTACATATCAGCAATCTGGTCTGCTGAGGACAACTCAGAGGGGACCCTTCCTCACCCAGAAATGCTTGGCTGTCTCTTCCCTGCCGCAGGAAGCACCTTCTGGCTCAATCACCTTGATGTTGTTCTCTGGCTGTTTCACGTTTTTCAAGCATCTTAAGCTTCACCCACAGCAGCTCCTGTTCAAAGCCAGTAAACGTCCACCAGTCCCAGGTCGCCCACACCAGGAGGGAGAACGGGGCTGAACGGAGACAGCCCAGGCAAGTCTGTGGCAAAGGCAGCCCACGACAACCCCGGGGAGGAGCGGACAACCGCGGCCTCCGGGAGAGAAAGAGAAGGGGCAGCAGTTCCCCGACCACTCGCCCCAGCGGGAGCCCCCCCTGCAGCAGGAGCTCCTGGAGACGCTGCTTTCCCCACCCGGATGCTCCTGGCACCTGCATCGAGAGGCGACCAAGCGCAGCCAGGGGCGGCCGCCGCTGTCGGGAACAGGACGGGGGGAGGACATCTGCCGGCAGTGCCTCGACTGGGGAGGAGGGCCGAGGCCCGTCTCCTCGCAAAGGAACAGGGAGCGGGGGGGCTGCGGGCCCGGGAGCGGGGGGACGCCGGCCCGGGAGCAGGGGGGGGCCGGCCCGGGAGCCCGGGGACGCGGGGGGAGAACCGTCCCGATGGGGGGGTACGCGAGGGAGGGAGGGAGGGGGGGTCTGAGCCGGAGGACGCGGCGGGGGGGGCCGGGGCCGGGGCCGGCCTGGGAGCCAGGGGACGGGACGCGGGGGGGGAACCGTCCCGGGAGCGAGTGGGTCCGAGCCGGAGAACGCAGGAGGGGTCCGAGCCGGAGTACGGGGGGGGTGGGGCCGGGGCCGGGCTGGGAGCCCGGGGACGCGGGGGGGGGACGCGGGGAGGGGGGGAACCGTCTTGGGAGCGGGGGCCGCCTACCATCCTCCCGCCCGACGGAAACGCGGCCGGCAGACGCCGCTCCCCACGTGACCACCCGGAAGTAACGTACCGGAAAATACTTCGCAGGCTGGCGTGGCGGCGCGACGGAGGCGCCGGTGGCGCCGAGGCTGACGGCCGCCGCAAAGCCCGCAGCCCCACGGGCTGTGGGGCCACGCGAGCGGCTGCCAAAGAGCTTTGCAACGAGGCACGGCTTTCCCTCCTGGCTCTTCGGGCGTGGGAGCTGTCGCCAGAGACGCGGCCCTACCGGAAAATGCTTCGCAGGCTGGCGCGGCTGCACCTGGTGGGCGCCGGTGGCGGGGAGGCTGACGGCCGCCACAAAGCCCGCAGCCCCACGGGCTGTGGGGCCACACGAGGGGCTGCCAAAGAGCTTTCAAACGAGGCACGGCTTTCCCTCCTAGGTCTTTGGGCATGGGAGCTGTCGCCAGAGCCGCGGCCCTACAGGAAAATGCTTCGCAGGCTGGCGCGGCTGCACCTGGTGGGTGCCGATGGCACCGAGGCTGACGGCCGCCGCAAAGCCCGCAGCCCCACGGGCTGTGGGGCCACGCGAGCGGCTGCCAAAGAGCTTTCCAACGAGGCACGGCTTTCCCTCCTGGCTCTTCGGGCATGGGAGCTGTCGCCAGAGCCGCGGCCCTACCGGAAAATGTTTCGCAGGCTGGTGCGGCTGCACCTGGTGGGCGCCGGTGGCGCCGAGGCTGACGGCCGCCACAAAGCCCGCAGCCGCACGGGCTGTGGGGCCACGCGAGAGGCTGCCAAAGAGCTTTCAAACGAGGCACGGCTTTCCCTCCTATGTCTACAGGCGTGGGAGCTGTCGCCAGAACCGCGGCCCTACCGGAAAATGCTTCGCAGGCTGGTGCGGCGGCGCCACGTGGGCGCCGGTGGCGCCGAGGCTGACGGCCGCCACAAAGCCCGCAGCCCCACGGGCTGTGGGCCCACGCAAGCGGCTGCCAAAGTGCTTTCCAACGAGGCACGGCTTTCCCTCCTGGCTCTTCGGGCTTGGGAGCTGTCGCCAGAGCCGCGGCCCTACCGGAAAATGCTTCGCAAGCTGGCGCGGTGGAGCCATGTGGGCGCCGGTGGCGCCGAGGCTGACGGCCGCCACAAAGCCCGCAGCCCCACGGGCTGTGGGGCCACGCGAAGGGCTGCCAAAGAGCTTTCCAACGAGGCACGGCTTTCCCTCCCTGCTCTTCGGGCATGGGAGCTGTCGCCAGAGTTGCGGCCCTACCGGAAAATGCTTCGCAGGCTGGCCCGGCGGCGACACGTGGACGCCAATCGCGCCGAGGCTGACGGCCGCCGCAAAGCCCGCAGCCCCACGGGCTGTGGGGCCGCGCAAGAGGCTGCCAAAGAGCTTTCCAACGAGGCACGGCTTTCCCTCCCTGCTCTTCGGGTGTGGGAGCTGTCGCCAGAGTTGCGGCCCTACCGGAAAATGCTTCGCAGGCTGATGCGGCGGCGCCACGTGGACGCCGGTGGCGCCGAGGCTGACGGCCGCCGGACAGCCCGCAGCCCCACGGGCTGTGGAGCCACGCGGGGGGCTGCCAAAGAGCTTTCCAACGAGGCACGGCTTTCCCTCCTGGCTCTTCGGGCGTGGGAGCTGTCGCCAGAGCCGCGGCCCTACCGGAAAATGCTTCGCAGGCTGGCGCGGCTGTACCTGGTGGGCGCCGGTGGCGCCGAGGCTGACGGCCGCGGCAAAGCCCGCAGCCCCACGGGCTGTGGGGCCACGCGAGAGGCTGCCAAAGAGCTTTCCAACGAGGCACGGCTTTCCCTCCTGGCTCTTCGGGCATGGGAGCTGTCGCCAGAACCGCGGCCCTACCAGAAAATGCTTCGCAGGCTGGCGCGGCTGTACCTGGTGGGCGCCGGTGGCGCCGAGGCTGATGGCCGCCGCAAAGCCCGCAGCCCCACGGGCTGTGGGGCCACGCGAGCGGCTGCCAAAGACCTTTCCAACGAGGCATGGCTTTCCCTCCTGGCTCTTCGTGCTTGGGAGCTGTCGCCAGAGTTGCGGCCCTACCGGAAAATGCTTCGCAGGCTGGTGGGGCGGCGCAACGCGGGCGCCGGTGGCTCCGAGGCTGACGGCCGCCGCAAATCCCGCAGCCCCACGGGCTGTGGGGCCACGCGAGCGGCTGCCAAAGAGCTTTCCAACGAGGCACGGCTTTCCCTCCTGGCTCTTCAGGCATGGGAGTTGTCGTCAGAGCCGCAGCCCTACCGGAAAATGCTTCGCAAGCTGGCGCGGCGGCGCCACGTGGGCACCGGTGGCGCCGAGGCTGACGGCCACCGCAAAGCCCGCAGCCCCACGGGCTGTGGGGCCACGCGAGCGGCTGCCAAAGAACTTTCAAACGAGGCACGGCTTTCCCTCCTGGCTCTTCGGGCGTGGGAGCTGTCGCCAGAGACGCGGCCCTACCGGAAAATGCTTCGCAGGCTAGTTCGGCCGTGCCACGTGGGTGCTGGTGGCGCCGAGGCTGACGGCCGCGGCAAAGCCCGCAGCCCCACGGGCTGTGGGGCCAAGCGAGCGGCTGCCAAAGAGCTTTCCAACGAGGCAAGGATTTCCCAGCTTGCTCTTCGGGCGTGGGAGCTGTCGCCAGAGCCGCGGCCCTACAGGAAAATGCTTCGCAGGCTGGCGCGGCTGCACCTGGTGGGCGCCGGTGGCACCGAGGCTGACGGCCGCCGCAAAGCCCGCAGCCCCACGGGCTGTGGGGCCACGCGAGGGGCTGCCAAAGAGCTTTCCAACGAGGCACGGCTTTCCCTCCTGGCTCTTCGGGCGTGGGAGTTGTCGTCAGAGCCGCAGCCCTACCGGAAAATGCTTCGCAGGCTGGTGCGGCAGCGCCAAGTGGGTGCCGGTGGCGCCGAGGCTGACGGCCGCCGCAAACCCCGCAGCCCCACGGGCTGTTTCGCCAGGCGAGCGGCTGCCAAAGAGCTTTCCAACGAGGCATGGCTTTCCCTCCTGGCTCTTCGGGCGTGGGAGTTGTCGTCAGAGCCGCAGCCCTACCGGAAAATGCTTCGCAGGCTGGTGCGGCAGCGCCAAGTGGGTGCCGGTGGCGCCGAGGCTGACGGCCGCTGCAAAACCCGCAGCCCCACGGGCTGTGGGGCCACGCGAGCGGCTGCCAAAGAGCTTTCCAACGAGGCACGGCTTTCCCTCCTGGCTCTTCGGGCTTGGGAGCTGTCGCCAGAGCCGCGGCCCTACCGGAAAATGCTTCGCAGGCTGGTGCGGCGGCGCCAAGTGGGTGCCGGTGGCGCCGAGGCTGACGGCCGCCGCAAAGCCCGCAGCCCCACGGGCTGTGGGGCCACGCGAGCGGCTGCCAAAGAGCTTTCCAACGAGGCATGGCTTTCCCTCCTGGCTCTTCGGGCGTGGGAGCTGTCGCCAGAGCCGCGGCCCTACAGGAAAATGCTTCGCAGGCTGGCGCGGCTGCACCTGGTGGGCGCCGGTGGCGGAAAGGCTGACGGCCGCCACAAAGCCCGCAGCCCCACGGGCTGTGGGGCCAGGCGAGCGGCTGCCAAAGAGCTTTCCAACGAGGCATGGCTTTCCCTCCTGGCTCTTCGGGCGTGGGAGCTGTCGCCAGAGCCGCGGCCCTACTGGAAAATGCTCTGCAGGCTGGCGCGGCTGCACCTGGTGGGCGCCGGTGGCGCCGAGGCTGACGGTCGCCGCAAAGCCCGCAGCCACACGGGCTGTGGGGCCAGGCGAGCAGCTGACAAAGAGCTTTCCAACGAGGCATGGCTTTCCCTCCTGAGTCTTTGGGCTTGGGAGCTGTCGTCAGAGCCGCAGCCCTATCGGAAAATGCTTTGCAGGCTTGTGCGGCGGCGCCACGTGGGCGCCGGTGGCAGCGAGGCTGACGGCCGCCACAAATCCCGCAGCCCCACGGGCTTTGGGGCCACGCGAGCGGCTGCCAAAGAGCTTTCAAACAAGGCACGGCTTTCTCTCCTGGCTCTTCGGGCGTGGGAGCTGTCGCCAGAGCCGCGGCCCTACCGTAAAATGCTTTGCAGGCTCGTGCGGCGGCGCCACGTGGGCGCCGGTGGCGCCAAGGCTGACGGCCGCCGCAAAGCCCACAGCCCCACGGGCTGTGGGGCCACGCGAGCGGCTGCCAAAGAGCTTTCCAACGAGGCACGGCTTTCCCTCCTGGCTCTTCGGGCTTGGGAGCTGTCGCCAGAGCCGCGGCCCTACCGGAAAATGCTTCGCAGGCTGGCGCGGCGGCGCCACATGGGCACCGTTGGCGGAGAGGCTGACGGCCGCCGCAAAGCCCGCAGCCCCACAGGCTGTGGGGCCACGGAAGAGGCTGCCAAAGAGCTTTCCAATGAGGCACGGCTTTCCCTCCTGGCTCTTCAGGCGTGGGAGCTGTCGCCAGAGCCGCGGCTCTACAGAAAAATGCTTCGCAGGCTGGCGCGGCTGCACCTGGTGGGCGCCGGTGGCGCGGAGGCTGACGGCCGCCTCAAAGCCCGCAGCCCCACGGGCTGTGGGGCCACGCGAGCGGCTGCCAAAGAGCTTTCCAACGATGCACGGCTTTCCCTCCTGGCTCTTCGGGTGTGGGAGCTGTCGTCAGAGCCGCAGCCCTACCGGAAAATGCTTCGCAAGCTGGCGCAGCACCGCCACGTGGGCGCCGGTGGCGCCGAGGCTGACGGCCGCCGCAAAGCCCGCAGCCCCACGGGCTGTGGGGCCACGCGAGCGGCTGCCAAAGAGCTTTCCAACGAGGCATGGCTTTCCCTCCTGGCTCTTCTGGCGTGGGAGCTGTCGCCAGAGCCGCGGCCCTACTGCAAAATGCTTCGCAGGCTGGCGCGGCTGTACCTGGTGGGCGCCGGTGGTGCCGAGGCTGACGGCCGCGGCAAAGCCCGCAGCCCCACGGGCTGTGGGGCCACGCGAGCGGCTGCCAAAGAGCTTTCCAACGAGGCACGGCTTTCCCTCCTGGCTCTTCGGGCGTGGGAGCTGTCGCCAGAGACGCGGCCCTACCGGAAAATGCTTCGCAGGCTGGCGCAGCGGCGCCACGTGGGCGCCGGTGGCAGCAAGGCTGACGGCCACCGCAAAGCCCACAGCCCCACGGGCTGTGGGGCCACGCGAGCGGCTGCCAAAGAGCTTTCCAACGAGGCACGGCTTTCCCTCCTGGCTCTTCGGGCTTGGGAGCTGTCGCCAGAGCCGCGGCCCTACTGGAAAATGCTTCGCAGGCTGGCGCGGCTGCACCTGGTGGGCGCCGGTGGCGGGGAGGCTGACGGTCGCCGCAAAGCCCGCAGCCACACGGGCTGTGGGGCCATGCAAGAGGCTGCCAAAGAGCTTTCCAACGAGGCACGGCTTTCCCTCCGGGCTCTTCGGGCGTGGGAGCTGTCGCCAGAACCGCGGCCCTACCGGAAAATGCTTTGCAGGCTGGTGGGGCGGCGCCACGTGGGCGCCGGTGGCTCCGAGGCTGACGGCCGCCGCAAAGCCCGCAGCCCCACGGGTTGTTTCGCCAGGCGAGCGGCTGCCAAAGAGCTTTCCAACGAGGCACGGCTTTCCCTCCTGGCTCTTCGGGCGTGGGAGCTGTCGCCAGAGTCGCGGCCCTACCGGAAAATGCTTCGCAGGCTGGCGCGGCTGTACCTGGTGGGCGCCGGTGGCGCCGAGGCTGACGGCCGCCGCAAAGCCCGCAGCCCCACGGGCTGTCGGGCCAGGCGAGCGGCTGCCAAAGAGCTTTCAAACGAGGCACGGCTTTCCCTCCTGGCTCTTCGGGCGTGGGAGCTGTCGCCAGAGACGCGGCCCTACCGGAAAATGCTTCGCAGGCTAGTTCGGCCGTGCCACGTGGGTACCGGTGGCGCCGAGGCTGACGGCCGCGGCAAAGCCCGCAGCCCCACGGGCTGTGGGGCCACGCGAGCGGCTGCCAAAGAGCTTTCCAACGAGGCACGGCTTTCCCTCCTGGCTCTTCGGGCGTGGGAGCTGTCGCCAGAGACGCGGCCCTAATGGAAAATGCTTCGCAGGCTGGCGCGGCGGCTCCACATGGGCACCGGTGGCGGGGAGGCTGATGGCCACCACAAAGCCCGCAGCCCCACGGGCTGTGGGGCCACGCGAGCGGCTGCCAAAGAGCTTTCCAACGAGGCACGGCTTTCCCTCCTGGCTCTTCGTGCTTGGGAGCTGTCGCCAGAGTTGCGGCGCTACTGGAAAATGCTTTGCAGACTGGTGCGGCGGTACCACGTGGGCACCGTTGGCTCCGAGGCTGATGGCCGCGGCAAAGCCCGCAGCCCCACGGGCTGTGGGGCCACGCGAGCGGCTGCCAAAGAGCTTTCCAACGAGGCACGGCTTTCCCTCCTGGCTCTTCGGGCGTGGGAGCTGTCGCCAGAGCCGCGGCCCTACCGGAAAATGCTTCGCAGGCTGGCGCGGCTGTACCTGGTGGGCGCCGGTGGCGCCGAGGCTGATGGCCGCGGCAAAGCCCGCAGCCCCACGGGCTGTGGGGCCACGCGAGCGGCTGCCAAAGAGCTTTCCAACGAGGCACGGCTTTCCCTCCCGGCTCTTCGGGTGTGGGAGCTGTCGCCATGGTTGCGGCCCTACCGGAAAATGCTTCGCAGGCTGGTGGGGCTGCACCTGGTGGGCGCCGGTGGCGGGGAGGCTGACGGCCGCCACAAAACCCGCAGCCCCACGGGCTGTGGGGCCACGCGAGCGGCTGCCAAACAGCTTTCCAACGAGGCACGGCTTTCCCTCCTGGCTCTTCGTGCTTGGGAGCTGTCGCCAGAGTTGCGGCCCTACCGGAAAATGCTTTGCAGGCTGGTGGGGCGGCGCCACGTGGGCGCCGGTGGCTCCAAGGCTGACGGTCGCCGCAAAGCCCGCAGCCCCACGGGCTGTTTCGCCAGGCGAGCGGCTGCCAAAGAACTTTCCAACGAGGCACGGCTTTCCCTCCTGGCTCTTCGGGCTTGGGAGCTGTCGCCAGAGCTGCGGCCCTACCGGAAAATGCTTCGCAGGCTAGTGCGGCCGTGCCACGTGGGTGCCGGTGGCGCCGAGGCTGACGGCCGCGGCAAAGCCCGCAGCCCCACGGGCTGTGGGGCCACGCGAGCGGCTGCCAAAGAGCTTTCCAACGAGGCACGGCTTTCCCTCCTGGCTCTTCGGGCGTGGGAGCTGTCGCCAGAGCCGCGGCCCTACTTGAAAATGCTTCGTAGGCTGGCGCGGCTGCACCTGGTGGGCGCCGGTGGCGGGGAGGCTGACGTTCGCCGCAAAGCCCGCAGCCACACGGGCTGTGGGGCCACGCGAGCAGCTGCCAAAGAGCTTTCCAACGAGGCACGGCTTTCCCTCCTGGCTCTTCGGGCGTGGGAGCTGTCGCCAGAGTGGCGGCCCTACGAGGAAAATGCTTCGCAGCCTGGCGCGGCGGCTCCACATGGGCACCGGTGGCGGGGAGGCTGACGGCCGCCACAAAGCCCGCAGCCCCACGGGCTGTGGGGCCACGCGAGCGGCTGCCAAAGAGCTTTCCAACGAGGCACGGCTTTCCCTCCTGGCTCTTCGGGCATGGGAGCTGTCGCCAGAGCCGCGGCCCTACCGCAAAATGCTTCGCAGGCTGGCGCGGCTGTACCTGGTGGGCGCCGGTGGCGCCGAGGCTGATGGCCGCCGCAAAGCCCGCAGTCCCACGGGCTGTGGGGCCACGCGAGCGGCTGTCAAAGAGCTTTCAAACGTGGCATGGCTTTCCCTCCTGGCTCTTCGGGCGTGGGAGCTGTCGCCAGAGCTGCGGCCCTACCTGAAAATGCTTCGCAGGCTAGTGCGGCCGTGCCACGTGGGTGCCGGTGGCGCCGAGGCTGACGGCCGCGGCAAAGCCCGCAGCCCCACGGGCTGTGGGGCCACGCGAGCGGCTGCCAAAGAGCTTTCCAACGAGGCACGGCTTTCCCTCCTGGCTCTTCGGGTGTGGGAGCTGTCGCCAGAGACGCGGCCCTACCGGAAAATGCTTTGCAGGCTGGCGCGACGGCGCCACGTGGGCGCCGGTGGCGGCGAGGCTGACGGCCGCGGCAAAGCCCGCAGCCCCACGGGCTGTGGGGCCACGCGAGCGGCTGCCAAAGAGCTTTCCAACGAGGCACGGCTTTCCCTCCTGGCTCTTCGGGCGTGGGAGCTGTCGCCAGAGTGGCGGCCCTACGAGGAAAATGCTTCGCAGCCTGGCGCGGCGGCTCCACATGGGCACCGGTGGCGGGGAGGCTGACGGCCGCCACAAAGCCCGCAGCCCCATGGGCTGTGGGGCCACGCGAGCGGCTGCCAAAGAGCTTTCCAACGAGGCATGGCTTTCCCTCCTGGCTCTTCGTGCTTGGGAGCTGTCGCCAGAGTTGCGGCCCTAACGGAAAATGCTTCGCAGGCTGGTGGGGCGGCGCCACGTGGGCGCCGGTGGCTCCGAGGCTGATGGCCGCCGCAAAGCCCGCAGCCCCACGGGCTGTGGGGCCACGCGAGCGGCTGCCAAAGAGCTTTCCAACGAGGCACGGCTTTCCCTCCTGGCTCTTCGGGCGTGGGAGCTGTCGCCAGAGCCGCGGCCCTACCGGAAAATGCTTCGCAGCCTGGCGCGGCTGTAGCTTGTGGGCGCCGGTGGCGCCGAGGCTGATGGCCGCCGCAAAGCCCGCAGCCCCACGGGCTGTGGGGCCACGCGAGCGGCTGCCAAAGAGCTTTCCAACGAGGCACGGCTTTCCCTCCTGGGTCTTCGGGCGTCGGAGCTTTCTCCAAAGCCGCGGCCCTACGGCAAAATGCTTCGCAGGCTGGCGCGGCTGTACCTGGTGGGCGCCGGTGGCGCCGAGGCTGATGGCCGCCGCAAAGCCCGCAACCCCACGGGCTGTGGGGCCACGCGATCGGCTGCCAAAGAGCTTTCCAACGAGGCACGGCTTTCCCTCCTGGCTCTTCGGGCGTGGGAGCTGTCGCCAGAGCCGTGGCCCTACAGGAAAATGCTTCGCAGACTGGTGCGGCTGCACCTGGTGGGCGCCGGTGCCGGGGAGGCTGACGGCCGCCGCAAAGCCCGCAGCCCCACGGGCTGTGGGGCCACGCGAGCGGCTGCCAAAGAGCTTTCCAACAAGGCATGGCTTTCCCTCCTGGCTCTTCGGGCGTGGGAGCTGTCGCCAGAGCCGCGGCCCTACAGGAAAATGCTTCGCAGGCTGGCGCGGCGGCTCCACATGGGCACCGGTGGCGGGGAGGCTGACGGCCGCCACAAAGCCCGCAGCCCCAGGGGCTGTGGGGCCACGCGAGCGGCTGCCAAAGAGCTTTCCAACGAGGCATGGCTTTCCCTCCTGGCTCTTCGTACTTGGGAGTAGTCGCCAGAGTTGCGGCCCTACCGGAAAATGCTTTGCAGGCTGGTGGGGCGGCGCCACGTGGGCGCCGGTGGCGGGGAGGCTGACGGCCGCCGCAAAGCCCGCAGCCCCACGGGCTGTGGGGCCACGCGAGCGGCTGCCAAAGAGCTTTCCAACGAGGCACGGCTTTTCCTCCTGGCTCTTCGGGCGTGGGATCTGTCGCCAGAGTTGCGGCCCTACCGGAAAATGCTTTGCAGACTGGTGGGGCGGCGCCACGTGGGCGCCGGTGGCTCCGAGGCTGACGGCCACCGCAAAGCCCGCAGCCCCACGGGCTATTTCGCTAGGCGAGCGGCTGCCAAAGAGCTTTCCAACGAGGCACGGCTTTCCCTCCTAGCTCTTTGGGCGTGGGAGCTGTCGCCAGAGCCGCGGCCCTACCGGAAAATGCTTCGCAGGCTGGCGCGGCTGTACCTGGTGGGCGCCGGTGGCGCCGAGGCTGACGGCCGCGGCAAAGCCCGCAGCCCCACGGGCTGTTTCGCCACGCGAGCGGCTGACAAAGAGCTTTCAAACGAGGCACGGCTTTCCCTCCCGGCTCTTCGGGCGTGGGAGCTGTCGCCAGAGACGCGGCCCTACCGGAAAATGCTTCGCAGGCTAGTTCGGCCGTGCCACGTGGGTACCGGTGGCGCCGAGGCTGACGGCCGCGGCAAAGCCCGCAGCCCCACGGGCTGTGGGGCCACGCGAGCGGCTGCCAAAGAGCTTTCCAACGAGGCACGGCTTTCCCTCCTGGCTCTTCGGGCTTCGGAGCTGTCGCCAGAGCCACAGCCATACCGGAAAATGCTTCGCAGGCTAGTGCGGCCGTGCCACGTGAGTGCCGGTGGCGCCGAGGGTGATGGCCGCGGCAAAGCCCGCAGCCCCACGGGCTGTGGGGCCACGCGTGCGGCTGCCAAAGAGCTTTCCAACGAGGCACGGCTTTCCCTCCTGGCTCTTCGGGCGTGGGAGCTGTCGCCAGAGACGCGGCCCTACCGGAAAATGCTTCGCAGGCTGGCGCAGCGGCGCCACGTGGGCGCCGGTGGCAGCGAGGCTGACGGTCGCCGCAAAGCCCGCAGCCCCACGGGCTGTGGGGCCAGGCGAGCGGCTGCCAAAGAGCTTTCAAACGAGGCACGGCTTTCCCTCCTTGCTCTTCGGGCGTGGGAGCTGTCGCCAGAGTTGCGGCCCTACCGGAAAATGCTTCGCAGGCTGGCGCGGCGGCGCCACGTGGGCGCCGGTGGCTCCGAGGCTGACGGCCGCCGCAAAGCCCGCAGCCGCACGGGGTGTTTCGCCAGGCAAGCGGCTGCCAAAGAGCTTTCCAACGAGGCACGGCTTTCCCTCCTGGCTCTTCGGGCGTCGGAGCTTTCTCCAAAGCCGCGGCCCTACCGCAAAATGCTTCGCAGGCTGGCGCGGCTGTACCTGGTGGGCGCCGGTGGCGCCGAGGCTGATGGCCGCCGCAAAGCCCGCAGCCCCACGGGCTGTGGGGCCACGCGAGCGGCTGCCAAAGAGCTTTCAAACGAGGCACGGCTTTCCCTCCCGGCTCTTCGGGCGTGGGAGCTGTCGCCACAGCTGCAGCCCTACCTGAAAATGCTTCGCAGGCTAGTGCGGCCGTGCCACGTGGGTGCCGGTGGCGCCGAGGCTGACGGCCGCGGCAAAGCCCACAGCCCCACGGGCTGTGGGGCCACGCGAGCGGCTGCCAAAGAGCTTTCCAACGAGGCACGGTTTTCCCTCCTGGCTCTTCGGGCGTGGGAGCTGTCGCCAGAGACGAGGCCCTACCGGAAAATGCTTCGCAGGCTGGCGCAGCGGCGCCACGTGGGCGCCGGTGGCAGCGAGGCTGACGGCCGCGGCAAAGCCCGCAGCCCCACGGGCTGTGGGGCCACGCGATCGGCTGCCAAAGAGCTTTCCAACGAGGCACGGCTTTCCCTCCTGGCTCTTCGGGCGTGGGAGCTGTCGCCAGAGCCGTGGCCCTACTGGAAAATGCTTCGCAGACTGGCGCGGCTGCACCTGGTGGGCGCCGGTACCGGGGAGGCTGACGGTCGCCGCAAAGCCCGCAGCCCCACGGGCTGTGGGGCCACACGAGCGGCTGCCAAAGAGCTTTCCAACGAGGCACGGCTTTCCCTCCTGGCTCTTCGGGCGTGGGAGCTGTCGCCAGAGCCGCGGCCCTACAGGAAAATGCTTCGCAGGCTGGCGCGGCGGCTCCACATGGGCACCGGTGGCGGGGAGGCTGACGGCCGCCACAAAGCCCGCAGCCCCACGGGCTGTGGGGCCACGCGAGCGGCTGCCAAAGAGCTTTCCAACAACGCACGGCTTTCCCTCCTGGCTCTTCGTACTTGGGAGTAGTCGCCAGAGTTGCGACCCTACCGGAAAATGCTTTGCAGACTGGTGCGGCGGTACCACGTGGGCGCCGGTGGCTCCGAGGCTGACGGCCGCCGCAAAGCCCGCAGCCCCACGGGCTGTTTCGCCAGGCGAGCGGCTGCCAAAGAGCTTTCCAACAACGCACGGCTTTCCCTCCTGGCTCTTCGGGTGTGGGAGCTGTCGCCAGAGCCGCGGCCCTACCGCAAAATGCTTCGCAGGCTGGCGCGGCTGTACCTGGTGGGCGCCGGTGGTGCCGAGGCTGATGGCCGCCGCAAAGCCCGCAGTCCCACGGGCTGTGGGGCCACTCGAGGGGCTGCCAAAGAGCTTTCAAACGTGGCACGGCTTTCCCTCCTGGCTCTTCGGGCGTGGGAGCTGTCGCCAGAGCTGCGGCCCTACCTGAAAACGCTTCGCAGGCTAGTGCGGCCGTGCCACGTGGGTGCCGGTGGCGCCGAGGCTGACGGCCGCGGCAAAGCCCGCAGCCCCACGGGCTGTGGGGCCACGCGAGCGGCTGCCAAAGAGCTTTCCAACGAGGCACGGCTTTCCCTCCTGGCTCTTCGGGCATGGGAGCTGTCGCCAGAGCCGCGGCCCTACCGGAAAATGCTTCGCAGGCTGGCGCGGCGGCTCCACATGGGCGCCTATGGCGGCGAGGCTGACGGCCGCCGCAAAGCCCGCAGCCCCACGGGCTGTTTGGCCACGCGAGCGGCTGCCAAAGAGCTTTCCAACGAGGCACGGCTTTCCCTCCTGGCTCTTCGGGCGTGGGAGTTGTCGCCACAGCCACGGCCCTACCGGATAATACATCGCAAGCTGGCGCGGCTGAACCTGGTAGGCGCAGGTTGCACCGAGGCTGACGGCCGCCGCAAAGCCCGCAGCCCCACGGGCTGTTTCGCCACGCGAGCGGCTGCCAAAGAGCTTTCCAACAAGGCATGGCTTTCCCTCCTGGCTCTTCGGGCGTGGGAGCTGTCGCCAGAGCCGCGGCCCTACCGGAAAATGCTTCGCAGGCTGGTGCGGCTGCACCTGGTGGGCGCTGGTGGCACCGAGGCTGACGGCCGCCGCAAAGCCCGCAGCCCCACGGGCTGTGGGGCCACGCGAGCGGCTGCCAAAGAGCTTTCCAACGAGGCACGGCTTTCCCTCCTGGCTCTTCGGGCGTGGGAGCTGTCGCCAGAGCCGCAGCCATACCGGAAAATGCTTCGCAGGCTGGTGCGGCGGTACCACGTGGGCGCTGGTGGCTCTGAGGCTGACGGCCGCCGCAAAGCCCGCAGCCCCACGGGCTGTGGGGCCACGCGAGCGGCTGCCAAAGAGCTTTCCAACAAGGCATGGCTTTCCCTCCTGGCTCTTCGGGCTTGGGAGATGTCGCCAGAGCCGCGGCCCTACCGGAAAATGCTTCGCAAGCTGGCGCGACGGCGCCACGTGGGCGCCGGTGGCGCCGAGGCTGAGGGCCGCCGCAAAGCCCGCAGCCCCACGGGCTGTGGGGCCAGGCGAGCGGCTGCCAAAGAGCTTTCCAACGAGGCATGGCTTTCCCTCCTGGCTCTTCGGGCGTGCGAGCTGTCGCCAGAGCCGCGGCCCTACTGGAAAATGCTTCGCAGGCTGGCGCGGCGGCGCCACGTGGGCGCCGGTGTCGCTGAGGCTGTCGTCCGCCGGAAAACCCGCAGCCCCACAGGCTGTGGGGCCACGCGAGCGGCTGCCAAAGAGCTTTCCAACGAGGCACGGCTTTCCCTCCTGGCTCTTCGGGCGTGGGAGCTGTCACCAGAGCCACGGCCCTACTGGAAAATGCTTCGCAGGCTGGCGCAGCTGCACCTGGTGGGCACCGGTGGCGGGGAGGCTGACGGCCGCCACAAAGCCCGCAGCCCCACGGGCTGTGGGGCCACGCGAGCGGCTGCCAAAGAGCTTTCCAACGAGGCATGGCTTTCCCTCCTGGCTCTTCGGGCGTGGGAGCTGTCGCCAGAGCCGCGGCCCTACCGGAAAATGCTTTGCAGGCTGGTGGGGCGGCGCCACGTGGGCGCCGGTGGCGGGAAGGCTGACGGCCGCCGCAAAGCCCGCAGCCCCACGGGTTGTTTCGCCAGGCGAGCGGCTGCCAAAGAGCTTTCCAACGAGGCACGGCTTTCCCTCCTGGCTCTTCGGGCATGGGAGCTGTCGCCAGAGCCGCGGCCCTACTGGAAAATGCTTCGCAGGCTGGCGCAGCTGCACCTGGTGGGCGCCGGTGTCGGGGAGGCTGACGGCCGCCACAAAGCCCGCAGCCCCACGGGCTGTGGGGCCACGCGAGCGGCTGCCAAAGAGCTTTCCAACGAGGCACGGCTTTCCCTCCTGGCTCTTCGTGCTTGGGAGCTGTCGCCAGAGTTGCGGCCCTACCGGAAAATGCTTCGCAGGCTGGTGAGGCAGCGCCACATGGGCGCCGGTGGCTCCGAGGCTGACGGCCGCCGCAAAGCCCGCAGCCCCACGGGCTGTGGGGCCAGGCGAGCGGCTGCCAAAGAGCTTTCCAACGAGGCACGGCTTTCCCTCCTGGCTCTTCGGGCTTGGGAGCTGTCGTCAGAGCCGCAGCCCTACCGGAATATGGGTTGGAGGCTGGCGCGGCGGCACCACCTCGGGCTGCGGGCTTTCCTGCTGCCTTCAGAGTCTCACAGCCACCCTTTCCCACTTGGCACCACGCCAGCCTCTAGCATTTCTCTTATTAAGTCAAGACAGTGTACGACTTAACATTATACAGAGCGCTACACATCAATACATGCTCAAATTAAGCATAGCCACTGGAACAATTGGCAATACAGTGCCATCGTATGTTACCAAGTGTCACATCTCATTGAAGACAATGACAGAGCGATACAACGTCAAGCGTAACACAGTACTGGGCCGTGCGAGGCAATACGCCGTCACCGAATCACCAATAGAGAAATTCACAACGGAGTGCAGTCTTACGATAAAATCTCTAAAGCCACCGTTAAGCCAGTGACAGGCGGTACAATGCCACACGTTACAGTATACAGGGCAGTACAACCCGATTCGCAGACAAATAAATTAGAGCAAATTACAAGACTCCCAATACAGTACAGTACAATGCCAGACCGTCTCAGATGTCGGTCAAGACAATGCCAGGGCAACGCAGTGCAAGACATAACGTTATACAGGTCAGTACAAGGCAATACGCAGTCAAATGAAGAACAGTAAACTACAATACCCAAACCACACTGGCAAACAATCCCACACGTCGGTCGAGACAATGACAACGCGAGACAGAACACCGTGCAGGGCAGCGCAAGGCAGTACACAGTCAAATAGAGAACAGCTGACCAGAAAACCCGCACTACGCTGCCGTACGATCTCAAAACATCTCGGATGGCAGTCAAGGCAATTACAGGGCCAGACAAAGCACTACGTCGCAGTACACAAGGCAGTACAAGGCAATACTCAGTCAAATAAATAACAGACAGTCAAAAAATTCACAGTGCAGTGAATTCACATGGGTCAGATGGCAACCAAAAGAAGGACAGGGCAATACAAGGCGAGAGGTAACCCAATACGGGGCCGGACAAGGCAATATGCAGTTGTGGCGGGTGGAGCGATTCACTTCAGTCCTGAGAGAAGTAGAGAAACATTTAGATACATCAACACAGTGTTTCGACAAAGGCAGCAGTGAACGTAACATCCCTTTACCAGGTTCCGTGGCCACGTACCCCAGATCATTTATTGCACAGGGGCCAGGGTCAGACGAGCTGTTAGGGAGACCCTCCCGCTGAGCCACAACCCCCTTGCTTTCTAAACTCCTTCTCGGAGAGCAGTCTAAGTGCGGCTGGATCCAATTCCTAGCCCTGGACTTGGGCACCGGTTCACCTCTAAAGGATTGTATCCGCGCCATCAACCCTTTATATCACTGAGCTAAGGCTACGAGGTTTAGCGTGGTATTAGTCACTTACCGAGACTCTGTTGCGGCAAGGGATCTCTCAGCCTTGAGGAGCAGAACCTGAAGCAAGCGTCCCCGCTCAAGGGCACATCCTGGTGCTATGACAGACTATGACAGGCAATACTATGACAGGGCAATACAATGCAAGACGTAACTTTACACAGGGCAGTACAAGGCCAATACACAGTCAAATAGGGAATGACCGATCACAAAATTGATGCACGGTCAAATAGAGTACAACAGCCTAAGAAGCCCTCAATACAGTGCCTGTCAACGCCAGAATACATCAGATGGCTCGCAGCACGGTGAGAGGGCAATACGACGCAAGACTCAGGAAAATACAGGGCAGTACAAAGCAATACGTAGTCAAATATAGAACAGCCGATCAAAAACACCCTCAGTTCGGTGCGGTACAACCCCAGAGAGTGTAAAAGGACAGTTAAGACTATTTCATGGCAACACAACGCACAATGTAACACAATACAGGTTGCTACAACACAATACAGAATAATATAGGAAACAACCCATCAAAACGCCACAATACGGTGCAGTACGATCCCACACGGTCTCGGGTGGCAGTCAAAACAACTATAGGGCGACACGATCCAAGATGCAACATTACACGACAGAGTAGAACTGAAGACGCAGTCAACTAAATACCAACCAATTAGAAGAACCGCAATACAGTGCGGGAGAAAACAAAAATAAATGGAGATGCCAGTCAAGACAATGACAGAGCAATACAAGGCAAGAAATAACGCAATACAGGGCAGTACAGTGAAATACACGGTCAAATAAATAACTGATTAAGTATCCCGCAATACCGTGCGATGCAATGCCAAAACGCGTGAGACAGCAGTCGAGGCAGTGACAGAGCTATACAATGGAAGACGTAACAATGCAGGGCTGTACAACACCAAAATGTATCAGATGGCACTCAGAACAATAACATGGCGATACAATGCAAGCCGCAACACAATACAAGGTGGTAACAAGGCAATACACGGTCAAACACAGACTAACGAATAAAACCTGCACAATACGGATCGCTGCAATCCCAGAACATCTAAAGTGACAGTGAACGGAATGACGGGGCAGTACAATGCAAGATACAACACTAGACAGGGCAATACGCATTCAAATAACGCAAAACCGATTAAAAAACCCACAATACACACCAGTACAATGCCGGAACAGATCAGATGGCAGTCCGGGCAAATAGAGGACAATACAATGCCAAACGTGATGCCATACAGGGCCGGACAAGGCAATACGCAGTTGTGGCAGGCCGAGCGGCTAACTTCGCTTCTAAGAGAGAAGCGGTGAAACATTCAGAAACATCAACACAGTGATTCTCCAAAGGCAGCAGCGCATGTGACGGCGCTTTACCAGATTCCATATGGCCACGCACCCCGGATTATTTACTGCCTAGGGGCCAGGGTCAGACAAGCTGTCAGGGAGACCCTCCCGTTGAGTCACGAGGCTCGGAAAGGACCCCCTTGCTTTCTAAACTCCTTCTCAGAGAGGAGTCTAGGTGCGGCTGGATCCAATTCCTAGCTCGGAAAGGACCCCCTTGCTTTCTAAACTCCTTCTCGGAGAGGAGTCTAGGTGCGGCTGGATCCAATTCCTAGCCCCGGACTTAGGCAACGGTTCACCTCTAAAGGATTGTATCTGCGCCATCGACCCTTTATATCACTGAGCTAAGGCTACAAGGTTTTGTATGCTCTTAGTCACTTACTGAGAATCTGTTGCGGCAAGGCATCTCTATCTCGAGGAGCAGAACCTTAATTGAGCGTCCCTGCTCAAGGGGAGATCCTGGCACGGAGGCCCCTGCCATGCAGAAGTCAAAAGGCTCTTGGGCTGTCCACTATTTATGGGGTAAGCTAATTGACTTATAGTCACATCAGCACAGGAACAAAATATCTAGGTCCCCACTGTGTTGCCAACCATCCCCCAACTTCAAGTACCACTCAGAACAACTCCATGGATGACTGGGGCGCCAAAACGAAGGGGCGCCCACACCACCCCAGCAGTCAAATAAGGAACAACCAATGGAACTTTCACAATAAATAAGTACAATCCCAGACAGTCCAAAGTAACAGCCAAGACAATGACAGACCAATACAGTGCAAGACCTAACATCATACAGAGCAGTAAAAGGCAACGCGCAGCCAAGTCAAGAACAGTTAAAATACCCATAATCCAGTGCAGCACTATGACACTGTCCCAAAACACAGTCAAAACAATGACAGAGCAATGCAACACGAGCTGTAACACAATACAGGGCAGCACAAAGCAATACACAGTCACACAAAGAACAGCCAACTACAAAACCCACAACAGAACGCCCTACGATCTCAGGAAGTCTCAGAGGGCAGTCACGGCAAATACAGGGCAATACGGTGCAAGATAACACAATACAGGCCACTGCCAGCCAATACTCAGTCAAATAAATAACAGACAGTCAAAAAATTCACAATGCAGTGCACTACTATGACACCATGGGTCAGGTGGCAATCATGACAACGATAGGGCAATACAAGGCAAGACGTAACCCAACACGGGGCCGGACAAGGCAATATGCAGTTGTGGCAGGTGGAGCCATTCACTTCACTCCTAAGAGAAAAGTAGAGAAACATTCAGAAACATCAACACAGTGATTCTCCAAAGGCAGCAGTGCGCATGACGGCGCTTTATCAGGTTCCGTGGCCACGGACCCTGGATTATTTCCTGCCTAGGGGCCAGGGTCAGACGAGCTGTCAGGGAGACCCTCCCGTTGAGTCACGAGGCTCGGAAAGGACCCCCTTGCTTTCTAAACTCCTTCTCGGAGAGGAGTCTAGGTGCGGCTGGATCCAATTCCTAGCTCGGAGAGGACCCCCTTGCTTTCTAAACTCCTTCTCGGAGAGGAGTCTAGGTGCGGCTGGATCCAATTCCTAGCCCCGGACTTGGGCAACGGTTCACCTCTAAAGGATTATGTCTGTGCCGTCAACCCTTTACACGGCTCATAAAAAACAGCTGATGAAGGAAGTGACAATATGGTGGCCTACAACGGCAGAATAGATCAGATGACAATCAAGACAACAACAGAGCAATACAATGGAAGACGTAACACCACACGGGGCCGGACAAGGCAATACACAGCCACATCAGAACCCATGAGAGACATCAAACTACAGTCCAGACCTAGGACAGATTCTCTAACGTGACCGTCAAGACGACAGGGCAATGCAATGCAAGATGTAACACAGGCCATATGCAGTTGTGGCGGGCGCAATGATAAAATTCACTCCTAAGAGAGAGGTAGAGAAACATTAACAAACATAACAGTGATTCACTAAAGGTAGCAGCGCACGTGATGGCACTTTACCAGGTTCCATATGGCCACGCACCCCGGGTCATTTACTGCCTCAGGGCCAGGGTCTGACACGCTGTCTGGGAGACCCTCCCGTTGAGTCACGAGGCTCGGAAAGGACCCCCTTGCTTTCTAAACTCCTTCTCCGAGAGGAGTCTAGGTGCGGCTGGATCCCATCCTCGCCCCGGACTTGGGCAACGGTTCACCTCTAAAGGATCATATCTGCGTGATCAAACCCTTCGTATCGCTCAGCTAAGATGGCAAAGTCTGGCATGCTGTTAGTCACTTACCCAGAATCTGTTGCGGCAAGGCTTCTCTCAACCTAGAGGAGCAGAACCTTAAGTGAGTGTCCCCGGGAAACGCTGGCAAACAGGCCGCTGCCTTGCAAGAAAGCTCAAAGGGCTCTTGGTCTGTCCGCTAGGTCTACAGCAAGCTAACTGACTCACAGTGTCTTGACTCTGGTGCCAGCCACCCCACAAAGTTCAAGTGCCACTCGTAGCGACTCCTGCTGGTCGTTATAGCTCGAGCAGCAGCCTGGAGGAAAAAGGGGGGTGACATCGCAACAGCGGTCAAATACAGAACAACCGGTTAAAAATTGCACAATACTGTGCCAGAGACTCTAAAATAACTGGCAAGACAACGACAGGGCAACACCATGCAAGATCTAACCTTACACAGGGCAGTACAAGGCAACATACAATCAAATGCAGAGCAGACAATGAAAGAATTGACGGTACGGTGCCATACAACGGTAGAATATATCAGATGTCGGTCACCACAATGACAGAGCAATACAAGGCAAGACGTAACGCGATACGGGGCCCTACCAGGCGACACAGTCAAGGAAACAACAACCCATGAAAGAATTCACAATACAGCGCGGTCCTAGGACGGAACGTGTAAAATGACCGTCGAGACAGTGACAGGGCAATACAATGCAAGACACAACACCATACCAGGTGGTAACAAGGCAACATGCAGCCAAACAAAGAACAACCGATTAAGAAACCCAGCATACGTTCAACTGTAATACCAGAAAAGATCAGAAGGCAGTCAAGACAACGACAGCACACTATAACATGAGAAGTAACACAATACACAGCAGTACAAGGCATTACACAGTCAAATAAAGAAGAACCGATTAAAAACCACACAATACAGTGCGGTGCGATGCCAGAGTGGATCAGAAGGCAGTCGAGACTATGACGGGGCAATATAATGCAAGATGTTACACAATACAGGGCGGTACAAGGCATTAGAAAGCCAGATGAAGAACAACCGATTAAAAAACCCGCAATACAGCGTGGTACGAGGCCCGAACAGATCAGAAGGCAGTCAAGGCTACGACGGGGCAATATAACACGAGACGTAACGCAATAGAGGGCGGTACAAGGCATTACACAGTCAAAGAACAACCGATTAAAAAAAAAAAAAAAAACACGCAACACGGTGTGGTACGATGCCAGAATAGATCACAGAGCAATCAAGAGCGTGACGGGGCAACACGATGCGAAACCGATACTGAGTGAGGCGGAGCAATACTATTTCAAATATACAAGAACATAGTACGGAACCAAATTCTTAAGCGTACGACACAAGACCATCTCAAATGGCAGTCAAGGAAGTTACCGAGCAACGTAATCCCGATTTGCACAAAATGGTACCATCAGGCACCATCACGTCCGTCAACACTAAGTTGTACTGCAATATCCCCCGCATCACACGCGCCGTACCCTTCTGCTCACCTGCTCCGCATGGATTCTGGGTTTGGACTTTGTGGCACACTCTGGTTCTGGCACCTAAAACACCTAAGACACACAATATTACTCTTGAGCTTACGGGAAACCACCACCCCCATGCGCTACCTCTCTGCTACCCAGCTCACCTCCAACGCTCGTCCGGCTCCGGATGCCTGCGGCGCCTGCAAAACCAAAGACAAACACTCCCCTGAGCCGCAATGTAGCACTGGGCTATTAGACGCCAACGTGTCCACAACCGCCTCACTTGCTGGGACTCCTCAGTGGGTGTGCAGCATCGCCCCTCTGACCCTCCATGTCACACCAACCGAAGAAACACACGCCGAGATACTGCCCAAAACCCTACCAAATTCCCCATCTCCCACTCCCTCACCTTGCCCGCCCATCCTCCCCCGAGGCATGCAACCTGAAGGCTCGCAAACCACCCATAAAACCCAACAGACATGGGTTGCTTTAAAACTTGAAAGTTGCTCCCTCTGAGGCAGATGTGATAAGGTCAGCAGCGGCGGGTGGGCTGAAGTGACTGACTCATCCCCATCCCCACATCCCATGTCATTCATTGCTTCAAAACTTCAAATTGGAAAGAACCAATACATACGGTACTCAGAGCCACATCTTCTCTCTAATACCACGTGCTGACTCACCTTCTTACATTGCTCTCCTCTCCTACGCTGCCCCGCCAAGCTTGTCCTGTTGCATCTGCAAGAACGACATCAGAGAAATCACCCTGAGGCAGAGCAATAGAGTCATAACAACAAAAAGCCTTGCACCTTTTTACAAATACCATCTAAGGTCCAAATACAACCGTACACAAAGAAAATTACAAAAAAAAAATCCGCACCAAAACCAGCTGTACCCTCTTCCACATGAACTCTTCTTCACTGCTGCTGTATTGCCTTTCCAACATGCCTCTGCTCTTCCCAAACAAAACAGAAGAGGTGTCTACACAGCCTCCCAATGGCTACCCTGAGATAACTCTAACACCTTTGCCCCGATCTACTGGGATTCATGTACTACATATAGACTCTCCACAGGATTCCGCCCACCCTGGACACTACGTGCCCAGGCAGGGCAGCCCCGAGCCAAACACTCACGGTTACGGACAGACACTACACGGAACGCTACGAACGACACGCCTCAAAGATGAGAGAAAACTCTCAGCAAGAAAGATGACACGGGGACCAAAGTCACCGTCGTGCAAGAAAATCTGTGGGATCGTGATGATGTCAACATGAAGACGCTCTACGGAACCCCCTGAAGCAAACTGTAGAACGTGATGGTACGTAATAAGAATGGACTGTTGAGCCCGCTAAGATGGACGTGCAGGAAGTCTGGCTTCAAGACCTAAGAACGTAACGACGCAGGGAAGAACTCCCAGACGTGGAAGTGGGCCGTCCAGAAACTTCCGAGAGGCAAGATTGATGCACGCTTTAAGATGCTAACGCAAGAAGAGCATCAGATGAATGGTGCTACGCCCACAGGCCCAAGCATTCGAGACCCTAAGGATGACGCCCAGGGCCCCACGTCGTGCTCCTGGAGCTCAAAGATGACCTCGAGATCCAAGAAGGGGCGAAGATACACAACACAGACCACATGAACGACATGACAACACGCACGGGCTGGAACTGCCCTGCCCGGGACACACTAGCGTCACACTGAGCAGTAAGCAACATCCTTTACCTTCCTAAATATGACTGTGCCCCGGGACAGCCCTCGCCACTACGCTAACGTCAAAGACCCCATTTTGCAATTGTCCACCTCGGCCCCTCTCCGGCGCCTGACTGTCAACTTAGCTTTTGGAGGGCCAGCCATCTGAATCCTTCTTCGATGCGGTCCGCAAAAACCAGCCATCCGATACATTTCCGCAGTCACCAGGTTCCTCCTCTTCCTCTGCAAAAGGAAAATAAAACATAATCCCAGAGGCCGCCACAGCACCAGCAATAAGCATCCTGAGAGGAGATGCCAACCTCTTCGACGACACGCTCAGCCTCCCGAATGCCGTGGCGTTCTGCTTGCCCGCTCTGCGCCGATTCCGGAGTCCGAGGCTGCAATGATAGTTATTCACAGCACCTAAGAGACCAAGAAACACAACATTACCACTGCGCTTCTGCCAAACCGCCACACCATCAACTCCTATCTTCTGTCTTCATTCACATGAAAAAAAAAGTACCCAATTGTATTCATAGAGGCGCCAGTCACATCTTCCCTCTAATGCCACATGCCGAGCCACCTCCGTACAGCGCTCCTCTCGGCTCCCCTACGTCACCCTGCACATCTCATCTCTCGGCATCTAAAAAGAGAAAAAAAAAAAAATCCAACATTACGCCGATGCAGAGCGATAGCTTAATTCCAAAGGTCTTGTTTCTACTTCGGAACACTGTTCAATTAGATCCAACTACAGCCTGCCATCAAAAAAAAAAAAAAAACCACAGAAAAAGCCCACAAACATTACACCCCACACAAAGCAGCCTGAACATCTTTGAGATACTGTGTCCTTCACTGACTGTGAACAGCCTCTCCGACTTGGCTCTGCTTATGCCAACACCCACTAATAAAACACCCACGCACCCAACCTACTGAGAGCAAATTAATTCCAGATGACTACCCAACCTTTGCCTCGGTCGCCACAGATCCACATATTAACTGTAGACTCTCGTCACTATTCTGCCTGCCCTGGACTCTACACACCCGGGCAGGGGGGCTCCGAGCCAGACACACACACAAGCACAGACCAACACTACACAAAACGCTAAAAACAACGCATCTCAAGGATGAGAGAAAACTCTCAGCAAGAAGGATGACACCCAGACGGAAGTCACCGTCGGGCAAGACGACCTGGAGACCGTGGTGGTGATGTGAAGAGGCTCTATGGAAGCCCCTGAAACAGAGTGTAGGACATCATCATCTGTGATAAGAAGGGACTGTCAAGACTGATAAGATGTATGCGGGGGAAGCCTGGCTTCAAGACCTAAGAACATAATGACATAGGGAAGAAGTCCCAGTTGTAGACGCGGGCCATCCGGAAACTTCCAAGACGCAAGACCAATGCAAGCTTTAAGCTTCTAACGCAAGACGACCAGCAGCCGAATGGCGCTATGCCCATGGGTGCAGGTGTTCGAGACCCTAGGGATGGCGCCTGAGGCGCCATGCCGTGCTCCTGGAGCTTAAAAGACGACCTCGAGACCCAAGAAAGGTCTAAGACACAGAACACGGACCACACGAAAGACAACAACACACACAGGCTGGAACCACCCTGCCCGGGAATGCCGAACAGTAAGCCGCATCCCTTACGTGCCTAAAGGAGACTGCCCTCCAGGACAAACCTCTCCCCTACGCCAACTTCAAAGACACCTTTTTGCAATTCTCAACCTCGTCCCCTCTCGAGCGCCAGTCTCTCAACTTAGCTTTTGGAGGGCCAGGGGTCCGAATCCATCCTTGAGGCAGTCCACAGAAAACAGCCATCCAGTACGTTCCTGCGGTCACCAGCTTCCTCCTCTTCCTCTGCAAAAGGAAAAGAAAAAAAAAAGTTATCCCAAAAGCAGCCACAGCACCAGCAATAAGCATCCTGAGAGGAGATGCCAACCTCTTCCACAACACCCTCAGCCTCATGAACACCGAGGCATTCTGCTCGCCCGCTCAGCGCCAATTCCAGAGTCTGACGCTGCGGCAACAGTTATTCACGGCACCTAAGATACCAAGAAACACAGCATTACCACTGCGCTACTGCCAAACCACCAGTCCCGTGCTCCTCCTCGATACTATCTGGCTCGCCTCAAATGCGAGAGCCTAGAGCACACCAGGCTCCGACGACACCCGAACCCATCTGCAAAACCTGTCCAAGAAGGACTCATGAACCCGGCTACCTTTTCTAGCCCTCCCCCAGTGCCAAAACTTTAGAAACCCCTTCTCTTCTCCCTGAGCTGCCAGGGAAGGAGCCCCACTTCTTCCCCATAGATCCCACCCTTTATTTGCCAGCCCGAACACCCGGCGTTGGACACTTCTTGAGAGCCACTCTTCCCAGCCTCTCCCTGCGTCCCACCACCACCTCCTATCTTCTGTCTTCCCACGGACTCTGGGCTCTGCTGCAGACCCACAGAGTCAGTGAAGCCCTGATCTGACCTATACCAGGGGCCTGACACAAGCCGCAAAGGCTCCAGGGACACGGCAAAACCCTGAGCACGGTGGGGGAAGGTGACAAGGCACCCCACATCCTGAAATACGTTATGCTTTATGGCCCTGCTGCTTTCCTGAGAAATGTGGAAACTCCATCTACAGCTGCAGACAAGGTGCTCACCCAGTCCCTGCAAAGTAATCTCATCATCTGCCCGATTGAGACAAATTCTATTGGCATCTTATCTGGGATACAGCAAAGCTAGTGGGGGAAAAAAAAAAACCACAAACAAGAAAGTTCCGTCTTCAATACAGTCAGGGATTCCAGGAAAATGCGCCACGCCTGGAAGAGAGAAAACCATACCCTTAAACTATCTCACCGCCCCCTAAGACTCATTACCACGCGACTCACCTGAAAAACCACAAGGAAGAGAACCGGCACATGAGGCCGCTCTCTACTATACACGCTGCCAAACCTCACCTGGTCCTGAAGGTCTTGCCACCTCCAGCTTCTTACCTGCTATTCTCTAAATGGGATAACATCTCCACCCAAGGAGCTGAGCCGCCTCCAAAGCTGCAATCGACTGAAGGACAGGCAGAGCTCTGACCCTGGAGACACCTGGCAGCAGAATGAGCTGCCCCAGCAGAGGCTGTGGGTTATATACCCCGGGCCCCGCCCAACACCCTTCCCACCATCCCCTGGGAAAGGGCCTGGCTGACCTCCACAAGGCATAGAGCCTGCCAGAGGAAAAGCTGCTCCTTTCCTCACAGGCCTGAGAAGTACAGCATGCAAAACACCAAAACAGAGAAAGCAACCCTTAGAGGAACGGACAATATGTGCTCTTTTATTACAACTACATCAACTGTGTCAGCAACAGGGCCCGGTAGGTAAGTAAACTTAATTAAACTTCTGCAGGGCGTAGACATAAAGAGAAAGACATCATCCTAACCTAAATAGGCCAGAAGATCATGAAGCACAATAACAATATTTTTATCAAGACTCAATGTGCTTTAGTTTCCTTGTAAAAGAAACCCCACAACGAGTCATACAGCATTTCTAGCAAGACGACGCATATTATCCGACTTCTGCCAGAACTGTGTTCTGGATCGGACCGACAGACAGAGTGCAAGCAGAGGCTTGTGTGCCGCCTGTAATGCAGTGGCTGAGAAAGAACCAAGGCTTGGGGCCGCCGCTCTCCTCGGCCAAGTCTGCTCCGGTGCCCTGTCTGTCATCATTGCTGTTGTGCCTTAGGCCATGCAGTAAAACAAGTGACACATGCTCCCTTTTAACTTCTCTCCTGAGGCAGAAAAGAACAAGAGAGAGAGACTTAGGGACTGAAAGATAAACTGAACTGTAATGAAATCTTAACAGCAAAATAATACCAAGAAAAGACAACAGTAACAAGAAAACAATTAAATATATACAGGACATACACAACCCGATACAGAGCTCCCAGGATGACCGCTGCTTCACTGGCAAAGTCCGGAACCAGACTCCGTGACAGTCCGGAACCAGACTCCGTGACAGTCCGGAACCAGACTCCGGACCTGGTTGCATAAATGCACGGATCGAGGTCAAAGGACAATGAACAGACAGAGGAGTCTTCAGAGGCCAGACAACAGGTACCGACCCCTTTGATCCCTCCGCTTTTATACTGAGCGTGATGAGGATGGGATGGAATACCCTATCAGTCAGATTCGGGTCACCGGTCCCGTCTACTCTTCACTATGGGTACAACCCCTCTACGCTTTTCTGCTTCCAACCCTCCAACAGGGCATATATAAAAGTTAGCTGGGCTGTTGTAGGAATAAGTATAAGCAAGAGCCTCTCCGCACGGCATCCCTTCGCATTAAGTGTAAATATAAGTTCTTGGTGCTCTGAAGGCAGATACTACCTGAAAAATACGTCATTATTTTCAGAGAGTTCACTTCATTGGAAGAGACTTACCTGAAAAGTAAAGTGACTGCAAACAACACCAGTTCTGTTGTACCTCAGACCAGCACTTCCACACATGGCTACGTAACCTCACATTCACATGAAAAAAAGAAGAAGTGGCCAAATGTATTCATGGAGCCGCCGGTCACATCTTCCCTTTAAGACCTCGGGCTCAGCCACCTTTGTCCTGCACCCCCATCAGCTCCCCTGTGTATCCCTGGCCACCTCATCTCTCTGCATCTGAAGAAAAAGCAACACACCAACATCAAACATTACCCTAATGCAGAGCAGTAGCTTAATTCCAAAGGTCTTGTTTCTACTTAGGAACCCTGTTCACATAAGTCCAACTACAGCCTGTCATCCAAAGAAGAGACGCCTGCAAACATTACACCCCACACAATGCAGGTTTACCATCTTTGAGATACTGTCCCCTCCACTAGCCATGAACACCCTCTCCAACTTGTCTCCGCTTATGCCAGCGCCCACTAATGAAACACCCGTCCACACAGCCTCTCGAAAGCTAATCAATTCGAGACGACTGAGCAACCTTTGCCTGGGTCTAGACAGATCCTCATATTCAGTACAGACTGCTGTCGTGATTCTGCCTACCCTGGACGCTACACACCCAGGCAGGGCAGCCCCAAGCCAAACACACACAGACTGACGCTACACAGAACACAACAAACGACGCGCCTCAAGGATGAGAGAAGACTCTCAGCAAGAAGGATGACACCGGGACCAAAGTCATCGTCGGGCAAGACAGCCTGCAGGACTGTGATGGTGACGATGTGAAGAGGCTCCACAGAACCCCCTGAAACAAAGTGTAGAACTTCACAGTTCCTGAGAAGGGACTGTTGAGCCTGACAAGATGGACACACAGGAAGCCTAGCTTCAAGACCTAAGAACTTAACGACACAGGGAAGAAGCCCCAGTCGCTGACGCGGGCCATCCAGAAAGTTCCAAGATGCAAGACCGATGCACGCTTTAAGATGCTAATGCAAGAAGAGAGGCAGACGGTTGGTGCTACGCCCACGGGTGCAGGTGTTCGACACCATAAGGATGGCACCCAATGCACATTCCGTGCTCCTGGAGCTTAAAGATGATCTCAAGACCCAAAAAAAGGGTCTAGGATGCAAAACACAGACCACACGAACGACACGACAACACACACAGGCTGCAACTGCCCTGCCTAGGATGCGCTAACATCACACTGGACAGTAAGCTACATTGTTTACCTGCCCAAAGGAGACTGTGCCCCAGAACAGCCCTCCCCCCTACACTAACGTCAAAGACCCCATTACACAATTGTCAGCCTCCACCCCTCTCCAGTGCTGGTCTCTCAACTTAGCTTTTGGAGGGCTAGCATCTGATTCCATCCTCGACGTAGTCCACAAAACACAACCATCCGATACGTTCCTGCAGTCACCGGCTTACTCTTCCTCTGCAAAAGGAAAAGGAAAAGGAAAAGAGAAAGTCATCACAAAAGCAGCCACAACACCAGCAATAAGCATCCTGAGAGGAGATGACGACCTCCTCCACAAAACCCCTCAAGCCTCCTGAATGCTGATGCAGTCTGATTGCCTGCTCCACACAGATTCTAGAGTCGGATGCTGTAGCGACAGTTATTCACGGCACCTAAGATACCAAGAAACACAGCATTTGCACTGCGCTTCTGCCAAACCACCAGTCCTGTGCTCCTCCTCAATACTATCCGTCTTGCCTCAAATGCGAGAGCCTAGAGCAGACTAGATACCATCAACAACCAAACCCAATTACAAAACTGGTTTGAGAAAGACACATGAACCCACCTCCCTTTCCTAGCCATCCCCCTCCTGAACCATCAGGGAAGGAGGCCCACTGCTTCCCCACAACTCCTGCCCCTTATTTTCCAACTGCTCCTCAGGACCTGCTGTTCTGAGCCCTGCCCTGTGTTTGGCAGGCGCCTCCTGTCTTCCGCCTTCATAGAGACTCCGGGCTCTGCTACAGACCTGGAAAGCCGGGAAAACAGTTACAGAACCTACTGGTAGCCTCCCGCAAGAGCTTTAGGGCCACCGTGATACCCTGCATGCTCTGGGGCAAAATGATGAGCCATCCCTGCTGCTTCCTCAAAACAAACAAACTCAATATATAGGTACGTACAAAACACTCACCCTAAATCCTACTCCAGTATCTCATAACACACACAATTAAGACTAATAAAAACACCAACTAACATAGTGTACATCAAAATTGGAAAAAAACACAAGATTTTATCTTCAATGAAGTCAGAAATTATAGTAAAACACACCACCTGCCATAAGCAAAAAAAAAAAGATACATACTATTAAGCCATTTAAACAAACCAAATGCTCCCTACAAAACTAAAGATATGGGGGGAAAAAAAAAAGATAACATACAACTCCACTTTCTATGGCAACCACCCTTACATTGAGAAGCCTTACCTCTGATGTCTTACCTATGCTAGTTTAAACGCTAAAACAAGCCTTCCCAAACAGCTGCACAAGCTCCAAAACAACACTTAAGAAGCTCCAGAGCTCTGACCCTGGAAAAGACCAGCAGCAGAACAAGGTCCTGCCCTGAAGCTGTGGCTCATATACCCCGGGCCCCACCTGAGGCCCTCAGGCCCCACCCACCACCTTTCCCACAATCCCCTGGGTAAAGGGTGGGGCCAACCCCCAGAAGCATAAAAGCACCTGAAGGTGCAGCAGGTGTTGTTATTTGCTTTAAGTTTACTATTTACAAAGTAGTGAAGAGTGACCCTTGATAGAAAAAGCATTATCTGCTCCTCCCTTGCAGCTACACCTATTCCATCAATGACATGTCCAGGTGAGCAATTAAGTTATTTTTTTCTGGAATGTAAATAGAAAAAAAATAAACATCAGACTTATCTCTATAGAAAAGTAGCTTATTCAATGCAATGATAACAGTATTATTAAAATTTATGTACTTGAGTGTCCTTCAAAAAAAAAAATACAAACCCAAACACAATCTATTACTATGGGGTCATTCCTTATTTCTAGCAAGACCGTGTGTACTAACGAACTTCTGCCAGAACCCCTTTTTGGATGGGAGTGAATAACAAAACAGAATCAGATTCTATGAGAAAACTTTCTCAAAAACATTTTCCTCTGTGAAATAAGTTATTTATTGTAAATTGCTAGCAATTTAAAGTCATATTGATAATCTCATTTTGACTTGTTACTCAACAGCACTACTTGAGTCCCAAAATACAGAAAGCAACAAAAAAGCATGGAATTACAAGTCATGTATTTCCTGAACCTGCATAAAGCACCCTAATTAACATCTAAGTAGCTAGAACAAAAACAAATTTATATACATAAACTCATATTTTACAATAGGTATAAAAATGAGAAATTCTTCTTTATTTCAATGCCTCATGCCCATATAGACAGGTTTTATTCCATTTTTAAACACACATTCCCCCCATGAATTTTCAGGCATTTTTAGGTTGTGAACTGCCTCTTTTGGGGGGGACCCAGTGTGACAACCCACACCCCCCCGGAAAAGGTCTTCTTTTGACTTAGAAATACCATCTGGAGTACAATTACAGCCTGACATTAAAAAAAACAACAAACAAACTACACAAACATCACACCCCACACAAAGCAGCTTTAACATCTTTGAGATGCAGTCTGCTTCACTACTGCTGAACAGCCCCTCCCACATAGCTCTGCTCATCCCAAAAAAACCCTTAATTAAAGAGCTGCCCACACCACCTGCTGATGGCTAACTTGATGGGAGTTGACTGTACCACCTTGGCCTCAACAGTCTCATTAGATCAATGTATTAACCATATACTCTTACTGCTGTTCCCCCTACCCCTGACTCTACAGCCCCAGGCAGCGCAGCTCCAAGCCAAACACACCCACGTGCAGCCCAACACCACACAGCACTAGAGACAACGTGACTCCAAGATGAGAGAAAACTCTCCACAAGAAGAGCGACTTTCAGACAAGAGACGCTGTCGGGCAAGAAGAGCGACAGGGCTGCAGCGCTGACACGACCAGGCTCCACAGCCAAGCCATAAAAGAGTCAAATGTAACGGACCATTCCAAGAAGTTCCTGTCAAAACGGAGATGACGTATGTGCAGGAAGCATGGCTTCAAGACCCGAGAACGTAAGGATGCAGGGAAGAAATCCCAGTGCGTAACAGCAGGTGGCTAGAACTGCTAGGGCTCAGAGAAGAGAGCTGCTCAGGCAGCCGGGAACGACGCTGCAGAAGAGGACCATTCAGAAACTCCTGAGAGGCAAGTCCTATCTGCACTTTAAAATTGTTATGCAAGAAAAGAAGTGCCCATTGGGCACTCTGCCAATTAGCACAGGCATTTGAGACCCTACAGGTGGTGCCCGAGGCACATGCTGTGCTCCTTGAGTGCAAAGAGAAATAAGGACACCAAAACTTAAGGAAAGTCCAAGACACAGAAGACAGAGCACACAAACTACACAACCAAAGACACAGGCCAGAACTGCCCTGCCCAGCACACACTAGCTTTGTGCTGAAAAGTAACCCACTCCCTTTACCTACTCAGAGGAGACTGCTCCCGCATAGCCCTCTGCTCTAGCCTGACTTTAAAACTCCTCCCTGAAACTGTCAACCTTGGCCCCCCTCCAGCACCTGTCCCTCTACTTCGCTTTCAGAGGGCCAGTGGTCTGAATTCATCCTTGACAAAAAAAAACACAACAAACAGCTAACTGATGTGTTCCTGCAGTCACCATGTTCCTCTTCATCAGCAAAACAAAAAGAAATCACAGCTCCAGCAGTGACCACCATGACAGTAGATGCCAACCTCTTCCACAACACCCTCATCCTCAGAGGTGCCATGGCAATCCACTCACCTGCTTCACGTCGATTCCAGTCGGAGGCTGCAGCAACAATTATTTATGGCACCTAAGATACCAACAAACACAAAATTACCATTGCATTTCTGCAAAATCATCAGTCCCGTGCTCCTCCTCCACACTGTCCAGCTCACCTCAAATGCAAGAGACTAGAACAGACCAGACCCTGTCGACACCCAAATCCAAATGCAAAACCGATATGACAGAGACTGATGAACCCACCTCCTTTTCCTAGCCAGCCCCCAGCGCCAAAACTTTAGAAACCCCTTCTCTTCTCCTCAACCGTCAGGGAAGGAGCCTCACTTCTTCCTGACAGCTCCCATCCTGTATTTGCAACCCTGAACCCCCTACGCCGGCTGCTTCTCAGGAGCAGCTCTTCTGAGCTGTGCCCTGCGTTTGGCAGGCACCTCCTATCTTCTGTCTTCCCACAGACTCTGGGCTCTGCATCAGACCCACAAAACAAATAATGTCCTGACACAATCTATGAGGGGCCTGCTGCCCGCTGCAAAAACTCTAGGGACACCGTGGCACTCCATGGGCAACGGGGAAAGGTGATGAGCCATGCCATACCCTGAACGACGCTATGCCTTACGTCCCTGCTGCTTTCTTGAGAAATGCTGGTGCCATATATGCAGATGCATACAAAACGCTCACCCTAACCCCCATAAGATAATCTCATCATCAACCCAATTAAGAGAAACAATATCAGCAATTTACACAGCATACTGCAAAACTGGTGAAAAACCCACAGTTCTATCTTCAATAAAGTCAGAAATTCTAGGAAAACGCAGTGCTCCTAGAACAAAGAAAAGCATACTATTAAACCATCTGGGCACCCCTTAAACACTCATCACAAAGTTATGACCCGAAAAAAAAAGGAGCATACCAGTCAACTTTCTACCATACAGGCAGCTGGATGTTTACTGCTCCCGAAGGTCTCAGCTCAGCCTTCTCACCTCTGCCTCCCTAAATGCCGAAACACGCCTGCCCAAACAGCTGAGCCTGTCCCAAAGCTGCAGCAAAGCGAGGGACCAGCAGAGCACCCACCCCACGGGGCCCAGCAGCAGAATGAGCTCCTGAGCCCGGGCTGGGGCTCGTGTACCCCGGGCCCCGCCCACCGCCCTTCCCACAATCCCCTGGGAAAGGGGCAGGGCCAACCCCCAGAAGACGTGAAGGCGGGTGGCAGCGGGAGCAGCAGCTTTGCTTCTCCTGCCTTAAGTTCCCAGCAGGCGAAGCGCCTCCCCTTTTTATTTCCATTTGGGACTAACCTCTGGTGATTCTCTTACCGCTTTTGTGTGATTTCTGTCCAGTTGTTGCTGTGGAGAAGAGAGCTCTGCAGGGGTTGCATTATTTTTGCGATCTTCAGATATTTTTGTGGTTAACTGATAATCGTGTTTTATCGTTTTGGAAGAGTGTTGGAAGCATATGATTTCCAGAAGACTTATGAGCATTTACGGGCTCCTGGAGGACTAAAGTGCCATAGAGATGCGCATCGGAGGACTGAGGGGGCACTTCCGGGGTCCTGGAGGACCGAAGTGCCACGGAGACGCGCGTCGGAGGACTGAGGGGGCACTTCCGGGGTCGTGGAGGACCGAAGTGCCACAGAGACGCGCGTCGGAAGGCTGAGGGGGCACTTCCGGGGTCGTGGAGGACCGAAGTGCCACGGAGACGCGCGTCGGAGGACTGAGGGGGCACTTCCGGGGTCGTGGAGGACCGAAGTGCCACGGAGACGCGCGTCGGAGGACTGAGGGGGCACTTCCGGGGTCCTGGAGGACTGAAGTGCCACGGAGACGCGCGTCGGAGGACTGAGGGGGCACTTCCGGGGTCCTGGAGGACCGCGAGGTCACGTAGATGGAAACCCGGAAAACTGCCGGGCACTGACGGGGCCGTGGTAACGTGTAAGAGCTGATGCGGAGGGGCCGATGGCCGCTCTGGAGGCCGGGCGGGCGGCACCGATGCCGCTCCAGGTGGCGCGGAGCTCGCCAGAGTCCCGGCGGTCCTGGTTCGCCCTCCGGCCGCCGCTCTCTTGAGACTGCGGCCGGACGGGCCTCCGCGAAGCCGCGCCTGCGCACGAGCTGCGGAACCCACGTGGCGCCGGCGGCGGGGGCCGAGGGGGGCCGGGAGGCGCGGGCACTGCGCATGCGCCGCCCCCCACCTGCAGGACGCGCCTTCAGCCGCCAGGCGGCAGCACCCGCTCCGGTATTGACACACATCTGTGCGTTTAGGGAATTTACGTTGCCCATTTCCTACGTTAACGCTTTTGATACCGAATATCTATTTAGGCTGTCTGCCTACACACCTAGTTTGACACTAATATCTTTTTATAAACGCATCTAAGTATTTTTATATTCTAGGATCTTTCATATAACACAGAATCACAGAATCCTTAGAGACAGAGGTTTTTATTTTGAACTTTTACATACATAATTTATATATATGTATGTTTCTCATTCCCTATTTCAATGCATCCTGCCCATAGTTACAGGTTTTCACATTTTTTAATGCATCCCAAGAATTTTCAGACATTCTGGGGCCGCGACCCACTTCTTTTGGGGGGGCAACTCCACGTAACCCCCCCCCCCATCTCCCACTCACCTGCTCCTCTGCTGCATCATCGCTGCCCCAGTGACATCGGGGTGCCCCAAATGACACCATCACCCCCCAAGACACAGACACCCTTCTATTCACCCCAAAAAAAGGCTTAAAACGCCCAGACCCAGGGCTGGCCCCTTCTCCTCAGGGGGGCTCCGCCACCGGCTGCAAACCTGGGCTGGGGCATCTCTCGAGCAGCACGAGACGCCTACGACGAGGCACCTGGAAAACAAAAATCCCCAATTATAGCTCAGCATCCCAAAAAAACAGCACAGAAGAGAGCAGAGGAATTCCGTCAGACGGAGGGACGGGACAGGAGCTGGGGAAACAGCTCAGCTCGAAATACAGCACAGCCTTCAAAAGCCAGCGCCATTTGAACTCTTAAAAGTCAGGATTAAGACTAATCAGTGCCATTTTGAACACGTTCTTAGCATAAGGGCGAACCCTCCGGCTGGTGCTGGGAAACACCTGGCCCTTTCCCTTTCACTGAGAAGGTGTGCATGAAGTTTACATCCACCCAGTGAAAATACTTACCCTGTGAAAGTACTTGGCTTTCCTTCGGCGCTAATTTAACTTGCACAGCTGTGAACGGATACTATTAAACTATCCGTCTCCAAAATACACAGCTATGATTTGACCACGGGGGGTTTTTTGTGTGCTACACGAGGAGGAGGAGGGACATCGGGGCAGCGGCGCTGCCCGAGAGAGACACTACTGGCTGCCGGGAAAAGGCGGCACTGAAAGCCAGACAGAAGTACTTCAGAGCACTCTGCCAAAAAAACGGGGGGGAAAACCGCGTAACATTCAGTTGTCTCTCCTTTTAAACATTTCGAACAAATACCTAACTGCCCAGGTACACCTCATAAATTGTACACTACAGCCGTTTAGGCGGCTGCAGTTTAAACTACGCAAGTCAGTTTGTCGATTATACAACTCTCACTTTTTTTTTTTTAGCTTCATTTAACATAGAAAAATCAGTGAGAGAAAAAACTCCTCCAAATGGTTTTACTTTTGGGGGCGGGGAATCAAATCGCTGGCGCCGCGATCCGTAGGGCTACCAAAAAGGACCGGCAGATTCGCGAATGCTTTTGGCTGTGCTGAAGGCGCAGAGGAACGCGTTTTTATGGTATCTCGACTGTTCCAACCGAGAACCCAAAGGCCGGCGATGCCAGCAACTGGGGGGAGACGCGCGGCACTTGGGCCTGCGGAAGGAAATGAACTTCCTCCCGAGGTTACAGAAAAAGGACATTGTTGAAGCCGTAACTCACCAAAACCACAACCAAAACCACAGGATTCGCCGTCACGAGTTAAACGCTGCTGATGCTTCACGGCAAAGCCTGGAGAACACAGAGAGGCGATGCCCGTTTGTCCCGTTTTGTCCATGTCTCCTCTTTGACCTCAATCGCCTTTAGGACAGATGCCAGTATCTCAGTGAGGTTTTCGAGTACCGCTGTGAAATATTTTAAAGACTTATTGACTGAGAAAGCATAAAGTTTTTATCGTGAAAGCAAAGCCTGCTTCTTCTGGACATGTGAACTCTTACAAACAGTTCCTTCCCTCTTCTAGTACAGAATTATTTTCACAGTATCGTTTGACAGTGAGCACCCAGAAAGAGAAGAATATGCTTTCAGGAAGAGAAAAATAAATGGAGGGAAGTAAGCTTTGCAGAGGCGTAACGTGCTCCAGGACAGACTTTATTTTGTTTTTAGGATTGTGAGGGACGGACTGTAAATTCCCTGCCGAGGGGCAGGAGCCCCTCCAAGCCTTCAGTGGAACGCCTCAAACACTCGCAAGGAAATAAATAACGCAGGCCTGGCCTTCAAACAGCTGATGAGGCTCACACTTCTGGCGGCTGAAAGTGTGGGAGAACTGTCTTGTGAAGACAGGTCGGTTCTGCCACTCGTGCCCTGAGCTCGCTCGTTCTCAGTTCTCGAGGCCGTTGTGTCCCATGAGTGACCTTTGCTTCATTATCCGCGAAACGCACGTGAAAGCGCACGCCCTGCATGTGCTAATGAAGATTACAGAGATCACGCTAAACATGTGTGACCATGGCACTCGTCTCTCCACCCAAATCATGGCACACGTCACCGGGGAGAAGGGAGAAACCTGAGCTGAGCCCGTCCTCAGCAAGGAGGGCGGACCGTGCTGATTCAGCAAACGTAAAAGGGGAAAATAAGTGCCCCGAGGGAACAAAAAAGAAACAAAAGAAATAGATAGTGCCTGGGAAGATTCTTCCCAAGAAAGAAGAAGATTATGCCTGGGAAGAATCCCTGAAAAAGACGCTGGAACCAGGACCCGCGATCTCTTTATCTCTGTCTTTTTCTCTGTCTTTTCCTCTCTCTGTCCCTCAGTTTCTCTTTTCTCTTGGAATTGTTAAGTAACAGTTAGAGCTGTGAAGTGATGACCTTAAGATGACCTTAAGTACGACCTTAAGCACCGCTTGCCATAAGTTGTCCTACACCTGGTGTTAACTAACACAATGTACACCCCAACACCTGCCATAATTTTTTATATACCTAACCAATTATCGTGGGCTTGTTAAGATCTATACTAACCATTTTGGTAAGCTAATAAATGTTTCTGTATGGACCTTGAGATTTATCTCACCTTAGTCCGTGCCGCTGAGAATTTACAAATCTGAAGTCACTTACCCTCCCCTCTTTCCTGACAGCGGGAAGCGATAAGGATTTTGTTAAAATATTTCACAGAAAAACTATAGGAGGAGCGCTGGCACATCCTTCCCGTTAACTTCAGAGTCCACACTACAAGTACCTCAGGAAAAAAGCAGACGCGCATCGCAGACGCACCTCGTACTCGCAGAGCACTCCGGATTCTTTCCGTCTGTCCTGTACCATCACGGCAGAAGGAAGGGCGACCACGGAGAAACGCTGGCAGCTGGAATTCTGCCAAGACAGGAAAAAAACTTCTGGCGTAAAGCTAGGTGGCAATCTAAAGCGTCCTTCTTTCGTGAAGGTCTGTGAAGACTGCAGCCAACGGAGGCTCCTGACGAGTGGGACACGGCCCCAAAGCCTGGGACTCACCGCAGCTCCTGCTTTCAGCGCTGCCCACAGAATTTTCCAGTTCAGGTGCCTCTCTCTTTCTCTGTCCCTTCCTCTTCTGCAGCGCTGGTCACTTGACCATCCTCCACCTAAGAGAACACAGCGGTGTCTTACAGCTCTTGCGATATGAAGCTTCCCAGATGTGCAGCCTTGCACGCACACAACCCTTCCCCACGGCCATACCGTGATTTTGGATACGCGTACGGACCCTGCGGTACATATCAGCAATCTGGTCTGCTGAGGACAACTCAGAGGGGACCCTTCCTCACCCAGAAATGCTTGGCTGTCTCTTCCCTGCTGCAGGAAGCACCTTCTGGCTCAATCACCTTGATGTTGTTCTCTGGCTGTTTCACGTTTTTCAAGCATCTTAAGCTTCACCCACAGCAGCTCCTGTTCAAAGCCAGTAAACGTCCACCAGTCCCAGGTCGCCCACACCAGGAGGGAGAACGGGGCTGAACGGAGACAGCCCAGGCAAGTCTGTGGCAAAGGCAGCCCACGACAACCCCGGGGAGGAGCGGACAACTGCGGCCTCCGGGAGAGAAAGAGAAGGGGCAGCAGTTCCCCGACCACTCGCCCCAGCGGGAGCCCCCCCTGCAGCAGGAGCTCCTGGAGACGCTGCTTTCCCCACCCGGATGCTCCTGGCACCTGCATCGAGAGGCGACCAAGCGCAGCCAGGGGCGGCCGCCGCTGTCGGGAACAGGACGGGGGGAGGACATCTGCCGGCAGTGCCTCGGCTGGGGAGGAGGGCCGGGCCCCGTCTCCTCGCAAAGGAACAGGGAGCGGGGGTGCTGCGGGCCCGGGAGCGGGGGGACGCCGGCACGGGAGCAGGGGGGGGCCGGCCCGGGAGCCCGGGGACGCGGGGGGAGAACCGTCCCGATGGGGGGGTACGCGAGGGAGGGAGGGAGGGGGGGTCCGAGCCGGAGGACGCGGCGGGGGGGGCCGGGGCCGGGGCCGGCCTGGGAGCCAGGGGACGGGACGCGGGGGGGGAACCGTCCCGGGAGCGGGGGGGTCCGAGCCGGAGGACGCAGGGGGGGTCCGAGCCGGAGGACGGAGGGGGTGGGGCCGGGGCCGGGCTGGGAGCCCGGGGACGCGGGGGGGGGACGCGGGGAGGGGGGGAACCGTCCCGGGAGCAGGGGGGGGTCCGTCCCGGGAGCGGGGACCGCCTACCATCCTCCCGCCCGACGGAAACGCGACCGGCAGACGCCGCTCCCCACGTGACCACCCGGAAGTAACGTACCGGAAAATACTTCGCAGGCTGGCGTGGCGGCGCGACGTAGGCGCCGGTGGCGCCGAGGCTGACGGCCGCCGCAAAGCCCGCAGCCCCACGGGCTGTGGGGCCACGCGAGCGGCTGCCAAAGAGCTTTGCAACGAGGCACGGCTTTCCCTCCTGGCTCTTCGGGCGTGGGAGCTGTCGCCAGAGCCGCGGCCCTACCGGAAAATGCTTCGCAGGCTGGCGCGGCTGCACCTGGTGGGCGCCGGTGGCACCGAGGCTGACGGCCGCCGGAAAGCCCGCAGCCTCACGGACTGTGGGGCCACGCGAGCGGCCGCCAAAGAGCTTTCCAACGAGGCACGGCTTTCCCTCCTGGCTCTTCGGGCGTGGGAGCTGTCGCCAGAGCCGCGGGCCTACCGGAAAATGCTTCGCAGGCTGGCGCGGCGGCGCCACGTGGGCGCCGGTGGCAGCGAGGCTGACGGCCGCCGCAAAGCCCGCAGCCCCACAGGCTGTTTCGCCAGGCGAGCGGCTGCCAAAGAGCTTTCCAACGAGGCACGGCTTTCCCTCCCTGCTCTTGGGCGTGGGAGCTGTCGCCAGAGCCGCGGCCCTACCGGATAATGCTTCGCAGGCTGGCGCAGCGGCGCCACGTGGGCGCCGGTGGCAGCGAGGCTGACGGCCGCCGCAAAGCTCGCAGCCCCACAGGCTGTGGGGCCACGCGAGCGGCTGCCAAAGAGCTTTCCAACGAGGCACGGCTTTCCCTCCTGGCTCTTCGGGCGTGGGAGCTGTCACCAGAGCCGCGGCCCTACAGGAAAATGCTTCGCAGGCTGGCGCAGCGGCGCCACGTGGGCGCCGGTGGCAGGGAGGCTGACGGCCGCCGCATAGCCCGCAGCCCCATGGGCTGTGGGGCCACGCGAGCGGCCGCCAAAGAGCTTTCCAACGAGGCACGGATTTCCCTCCTGGCTCTTCGGGCGTGGGAGCTGTCGCCAGAGCCACGGCCCTACCGGAAAATGCTTCGCAGGCTGGCGCGGCTGCACCTCGTGGGTGCCGGTGGCTCCGAGGCTGACGGCCGCCGCAAAGCCCGCAGCCCCACAGGCTGTTTCGCCAGGCGAGCGGCTGCCAAAGAGCTTTCCAACGAGGCACGGCTTTCCCTCCTGGCTCTTCGGGCGTGGGAGCTGTCGCCAGAGCCGCGGCCCTATCGGAAAACGCTTCGCAGGCTGGCGCAGCGGCGCCACGTGGGCGCCGGTGGCGGCGAGGCTGACGGCCGCCGCAGAGCCCGCAGCCCCATGGGCTGTGGGGCCACGCGAGCGGCTGCCAAAGAGCTTTCCAACGAGGCATGGCTTTCCCTCCTGGCTCTTCGGGCTTGGGAGTTGTCGTCAGAGCCGCAGCCCTACCGGAAAATGCTTCGCAAGCTGGCACGGCAGCGCCACGTGGGCACCGTTGGCGGCGAGGCTGACGGCCGCCGCAAAGCCCGCAGCCCCACGGGCTGTGGGGCCACACGAGCGGCTGCCAAAGAGCTTTCCAGCGAGGCACGACTTTCCCTCCTGGCTCTTCGGGCGTGGGAGCTGTCGCCAGAGCCGCGGCCCTACCGGAAAATGCTTCGCAGCCTGGTGAGGCGGTGACACATGGGCGCCGGTGGCAGCGAGGCTGACGGCCGCCGCAAAGCCCGCAGCCCCACAGGCTGTTTCGCCAGGCGAGCGGCTGCCAAAGAGCTTTCCAACGAGGCACGGCTTTCCCTCCTCGCTCTTCGGGCGTGGGAGCTGTCGCCAGAGCCGCGGCCCTACAGGAAAATGCTTCGCAGGCTGGCGCGGCTGCACCTGGTGGGCGCCGGTGGCGGGGAGGCTGACGGCCGCCACAAAGCCCGCAGCCCCACGGGCTGTGGGGCCACGCGATCGGCTGCCAAAGAGCTTTCCAACGAGGCACGGCTTTCCCTCCTCGCTCTTCGTGCTTGGGAGCTGTCGCCAGAGTTGCGGCCCTACCGGAAAATGCTTCGCAGGCTGGCGCGGCGGCGCCACGTGGGCGCCGGTGGCTCCGAGGCTGACGGCCGCCGCAAAGCCCGCAGCCCCACGGGCTGTTTCGCCAGGCGAGCGGCTGCCAAAGAGCTTTCCAACGAGGCATGGCTTTCCCTCCTGGCTCTTCGTGCTTGGGAGCTGTCGCCAGAGTTGCGGCCCTACTGGAAAATGCTTCGCAAGCTGGCGCGGCGGCGCCATGTGGGCGCCGGTGGCGCCGAGGCTGACGGCCGCCACAAAGCCCGCAGCCCCACAGGCTGTGGGGCCACGCGAGAGGCTGCCAAAGAGCTTTCCAACGAGGCACGGCTTTCCCTCCCTGCTCTTGGGCGTGGGAGCTGTCGCCAGAGCCGCGGCCCTACCGGATAATGCTTCGCAGGCTGGCGCAGCGGCGCCACGTGGGCGCCGGTGGCAGCGAGGCTGACGGCCGCCGCAAAGCCCGCAGCCCCACAGGCTGTTTCGCCAGGCGAGCGGCTGCCAAAGAGCTTTCCAACGAGGCACGGCTTTCCCTCCTGGCTCTTCGTGCTTGGGAGCTGTCGCCAGAGCCGCGGCCCTACAGGAAAATGCTTCGCAGGCTGGTGTGGCGGCGCCACGTGGGCGCCGGTGGCGCCGAGGCTGACGGCCGCCGCAAAGCCCGCAGCCCCACAGGCTGTGAAGCCACGCGAGCGGCTGCCAAAGAGCTTTCCAACGAGGCACGGCTTTCCCTCCTGGCTCTTCGGGCGTGGGAGCTGTCGCCAGAGCCGCGGCCCTACAGGAAAATGCTTCGCAGGCTGGTGGGGCGGCGCCACGTGGGCGCCGGTGGCTCCGAGGCTGACGGCCGCCGCAAAGCCCGCAGCCCCACAGGCTGTTTCGCCAGGCGAGCGGCTGCCAAAGAGCTTTCCAACGAGGCACGGCTTTCCCTCCTGGCTCTTCGGGCGTGGGAGCTGTCGCCAGAGCCGCGGCCCTACAGGAAAATGCTTCGTAGGCTGGCGCAGCGGCGCCACGTGGGCGCCGGTGGCAGGGAGGCTGACGGTCGCCGCATAGCCCGCAGCCCCATGGGCTGTGGGGCCACGCGAGCGGCCGCCAAAGAGCTTTCCAACGAGGCATGGCTTTCCCTCCTGGCTCTTCGGGCGTGGGAGCTGTCGCCAGAGCCACGGCCCTACCGGAAAATGCTTCGCAGGCTGGCGCGGCTGCACCTGGTGGGTGCCGTTGGCTCCGAGGCTGACGGCCGCCGCAAAGCCCGCAGCCCCACAGGCTGTTTCGCCAGGCGAGCGGCTGCCAAAGAGCTTTCCAACGAGGCACGGCTTTCCCTCCTGGCTCTTCGGGCGTGGGAGCTGTCGCCAGAGCCACGGCCCTACAGGAAAATGCTTCGCAGGCTGGCGCGGCTGCACCTGGTGGGTGCCGGTGGCTCCGAGGCTGACGGCCGCCGCAAAGCCCGCAGCCCCACAGGCTGTTTCGCCAGGCGAGCGGCCGCCAAAGAGCTTTCCAACGAGGCACGGCTTTCCCTCCTGGCTCTTCGGGCTTGGGAGCTGTCGTCAGAGCCGCAGCCCTACCGGAAAATGCTTCGCAAGCTGGCGCGGCAGCGCCACGTGGGCGCCGGTGGCGGGGAGGCTGACGGCCGCCGCAAAGCCCGCAGCCCCACGGGCTGTGGGGCCACGCGAGGGGCTGCCAAAGAGCTTTCCAACGAGGCATGGCTTTTCCTCCTGGCTCTTCGGGCGTGGGAGCTGTCGCCAGAGCCGCGGCCCTACCGGAAAACGCTTCGCAGGCTGGCGCAGCGGCGCCACGTGGGCGCCGGTGGCGGCGAGGCTGACGGCCGCCGCAGAGCCCGCAGCCCCATGGGCTGTGGGGCCACGCGAGCGGCTGCCAAAGAGCTTTCCAACGAGGCATGGCTTTCCCTCCTGGCTCTTCGGGCTTGGGAGCTGTCGTCAGAGCCGCAGCCGTACCGGAAAATGCTTCGCAAGCTGGCACGGCAGAGCCACGTGGGCACCGTTGGCGGCGAGGCTGACGGCCGCCGCAAAGCCCGCAGCCACACGGGCTGTGGGGCCACACGAGCGGCTGCCAAAGAGCTTTCCAGCGAGGCACGACTTTCCCTCCTGGCTCTTCGGGCGTGGGAGCTGTCGCCAGAGCCGCGGCCCTACCGGAAAATGCTTCGCAGCCTGGTGAGGCGGTGACACATGGGCGCCGGTGGCAGCGAGGCTGACGGCCGCCGCAAAGCCCGCAGCCCCACAGGCTGTTTCGCCAGGCGAGCGGCTGCCAAAGAGCTTTCCAACGAGGCACGGCTTTCCCTCCTCGCTCTTCGGGCGTGGGAGCTGTCGCCAGAGCCGCGGCCCTACAGGAAAATGCTTCGCAGGCTGGCGCGGCTGCACCTGGTGGGCGCCGGTGGCTCCGAGGCTGACGGCCGCCGCAAAGCCCGCAGCCCCACGGGCTGTGGGGCCACGCGATCGGCTGCCAAAGAGCTTTCCAACGAGGCACGGCTTTCCCTCCTGGCTCTTCGTGCTTGGGAGCTGTCGCCAGAGTTGCGGCCCTACCGGAAAATGCTTCGCAGGCTGGTGGGGCGGCGCCACGTGGGCGCCGGTGGCTCCGAGGCTGACGGCCGCCACAAAGCCCGCAGCCCCACGGGCTGTTTCGCCAGGCGAGCGGCTGCCAAAGAGCTTTCCAACGAGGCATGGCTTTCCCTCCTGGCTCTTCGTGCTTGGGAGCTGTCGCCAGAGTTGCGGCCCTACCGGAAAATGCTTCGCAAGCTGGCGCGGCGGCGCCATGTGGGTGCCGGTTGCGCCGAGGCTGACGGCCGCCACAAAGCCCGCAGCCCCACAGGCTGTGGGGCCACGCGAGCGGCTGCCAAAGAGCTTTCCAAAGAGGCACGGCTTTCCCTCCTGGCTCTTCGGGCGTGGGAGCTGTCGCCAGAGCCGCAGCCCTACAGGAAAATGCTTCGCAGGCTGGCGCGGCGGCGCCACGTGGGCGCCGGTGTCGCTGAGGCTGACGTCCGCCGGAAAGCCCGCAGCCCCACGGGCTGTGGGGCCACGCGAGAGGCTGCCAAAGAGCTTTCCAACGAGGCACGGCTTTCCCTCCTGGCTCTTCGGGCGTGGGAGCTGTCGCCAGAGCCGCGGCCCTACCGGAAAATGCTTCGCAGGCTGGCACGGCGGCGCCACGTGGGCGCCGGTGGCACCGAGGCTGACGGCCGCCGCAAAGCCCGCAGCCCCACGGGCTGTGGGGCCACGCGATCGGCTGCCAAAGATCTTTCCAGCAGGCACGACTTTCCCTCCTGGCTCTTCGGGCGTGGGAGCTGTCGCCAGAGCCGCGGGCCTACCGGAAAATGCTTCGCAGGCTGGCGCAGCGGCGCCACGTGGGCGCCGGTGGCAGCGAGGCTGACGGCCGCCGCAAAGCCCGCAGCCCCACAGGCTGTTTCGCCAGGCGAGCGGCTGCCAAAGAGCTTTCCAACGAGGCACGGCTTTCCCTCCTGGCTCTTCGTGCTTGGGAGCTGTCGCCAGAGCCGCGGCCCTACAGGAAAATGCTTCGCAGGCTGGTGTGGCGGCGCCACGTGGGCGCCGGTGGCGCCGAGGCTGACGGCCGCCGCAAAGCCCGCAGCCCCACAGGCTGTGAAGCCACGCGAGCGGCTGCCAAAGAGCTTTCCAACGAGGCACGGCTTTCCCTCCTGGCTCTTCGGGCGTGGGAGCTGTCGCCAGAGCCGCGGCCCTACAGGAAAATGCTTCGCAGGCTGGTGGGGCGGCGCCACGTGGGCGCCGGTGTCTCCGAGGCTGACGGCCGCCGCAAAGCCCGCAGCCCCACAGGCTGTTTCGCCAGGCGAGCGGCTGCCAAAGAGCTTTCCAACGAGGCACGGCTTTCCCTCCTGGCTCTTCGGGCGTGGGAGCTGTCGCCAGAGCCGCGGCCCTACAGGAAAATGCTTCGTAGGCTGGCGCAGCGGCGCCACGTGGGCGCCGGTGGCAGGGAGGCTGACGGTCGCCGCATAGCCCGCAGCCCCATGGGCTGTGGGGCCACGCGAGCGGCCGCCAAAGAGCTTTCCAACGAGGCATGGCTTTCCCTCCTGGCTCTTCGGGCGTGGGAGCTGTCGCCAGAGCCACGGCCCTACCGGAAAATGCTTCGCAGGCTGGCGCGGCTGCACCTGGTGGGTGCCGTTGGCTCCGAGGCTGACGGCCGCCGCAAAGCCCGCAGCCCCACAGGCTGTTTCGCCAGGCGAGCGGCTGCCAAAGAGCTTTCCAACGAGGCACGGCTTTCCCTCCTGGCTCTTCGGGCGTGGGAGCTGTCGCCAGAGCCACGGCCCTACAGGAAAATGCTTCGCAGGCTGGCGCGGCTGCACCTGGTGGGTGCCGGTGGCTCCGAGGCTGACGGCCGCCGCAAAGCCCGCAGCCCCACAGGCTGTTTCGCCAGGCGAGCGGCCGCCAAAGAGCTTTCCAACGAGGCACGGCTTTCCCTCCTGGCTCTTCGGGCTTGGGAGCTGTCGTCAGAGCCGCAGCCCTACCGGAAAATGCTTCGCAAGCTGGCGCGGCAGCGCCACGTGGGCGCCGGTGGCGGGGAGGCTGACGGCCGCCGCAAAGCCCGCAGCCCCACGGGCTGTGGGGCCACGCGAGCGGCTGCCAAAGAGCTTTCCAACGAGGCATGGCTTTTCCTCCTGGCTCTTCGGGCGTGGGAGCTGTCGCCAGAGCCGCGGCCCTACCGGAAAACGCTTCGCAGGCTGGCGCAGCGGCGCCACGTGGGCGCCGGTGGCGGCGAGGCTGACGGCCGCCGCAGAGCCCGCAGCCCCATGGGCTGTGGGGCCACGCGAGCGGCTGCCAAAGAGCTTTCCAACGAGGCATGGCTTTCCCTCCTGGCTCTTCGGGCTTGGGAGCTGTCGTCAGAGCCGCAGCCCTACCGGAAAATGCTTCGCAAGCTGACACGGCAGAGCCACGTGGGCACCGTTGGCGGCGAGGCTGACGGCCGCCGCAAAGCCCGCAGCCACACGGGCTGTGGGGCCACACGAGCGGCTGCCAAAGAGCTTTCCAGCGAGGCACGACTTTCCCTCCTGGCTCTTCGGGCGTGGGAGCTGTCGCCAGAGCCGCGGCCCTACCGGAAAATGCTTCGCAGCCTGGTGAGGCGGTGACACATGGGCGCCGGTGGCAGCGAGGCTGACGGCCGCCGCAAAGCCCGCAGCCCCACAGGCTGTTTCGCCAGGCGAGCGGCTGCCAAAGAGCTTTCCAACGAGGCACGGCTTTCCCTCCTCGCTCTTCGGGCGTGGGAGCTGTCGCCAGAGCCGCGGCCCTACAGGAAAATGCTTCGCAGGCTGGCGCGGCTGCACCTGGTGGGCGCCGGTGGCTCCGAGGCTGACGGCCGCCGCAAAGCCCGCAGCCCCACGGGCTGTGGGGCCACGCGATCGGCTGCCAAAGAGCTTTCCAACGAGGCACGGCTTTCCCTCCTGGCTCTTCGTGCTTGGGAGCTGTCGCCAGAGTTGCGGCCCTACCGGAAAATGCTTCGCAGGCTGGTGGGGCGGCGCCACGTGGGCGCCGGTGGCTCCGAGGCTGACAGCCGCCACAAAGCCCGCAGCCCCACGGGCTGTTTCGCCAGGCGAGCGGCTGCCAAAGAGCTTTCCAACGAGGCATGGCTTTCCCTCCTGGCTCTTCGTGCTTGGGAGCTGTCGCCAGAGTTGCGGCCCTACCGGAAAATGCTTCGCAAGCTGGCGCGGCGGCGCCATGTGGGTGCCGGTTGCGCCGAGGCTGACGGCCGCCACAAAGCCCGCAGCCCCACAGGCTGTGGGGCCACGCGAGCGGCTGCCAAAGAGCTTTCCAAAGAGGCACGGCTTTCCCTCCTGGCTCTTCGGGCGTGGGAGCTGTCGCCAGAGCCGCAGCCCTACAGGAAAATGCTTCGCAGGCTGGCGCGGCGGCGCCACGTGGGCGCCGGTGTCGCTGAGGCTGACGTCCGCCGGAAAGCCCGCAGCCCCACGGGCTGTGGGGCCACGCGAGAGGCTGCCAAAGAGCTTTCCAACGAGGCACGGCTTTCCCTCCTGGCTCTTCGGGCGTGGGAGCTGTCGCCAGAGCCGCGGCCCTACCGGAAAATGCTTCGCAGGCTGGCACGGCGGCGCCACGTGGGCGCCGGTGGCACCGAGGCTGACGGCCGCCGCAAAGCCCGCAGCCCCACGGGCTGTGGGGCCACGCGATCGGCTGCCAAAGAGCTTTCCAGCAGGCACGACTTTCCCTCCTGGCTCTTCGGGCGTGGGAGCTGTCGCCAGAGCCGCGGGCCTACCGGAAAATGCTTCGCAGGCTGGCGCGGCGGCGCCACGTGGGCGCCGGTGGCAGCGAGGCTGACGGCCGCCGCAAAGCCCGCAGCCCCACAGGCTGTTTCGCGAGGCGAGCGGCTGCCAAAGAGCTTTCCAACGAGGCACGGCTTTCCCTCCCTGCTCTTGGGCGTGGGAGCTGTCGCCAGAGCCGCGGCCTTACCGGATAATGCTTCGCAGGCTGGCGCAGCGGCGCCACGTGGGCGCCGGTGGCAGCGAGGCTGACGGCCGCCGCAAAGCCTGCAGCCCCACAGGCTGTTTCGCCAGGCGAGCGGCTGCCAAAGAGCTTTCCAACGAGGCACGGCTTTCCCTCCTGGCTCTTCGTGCTTGGGAGCTGTCGCCAGAGCCGCGGCCCTACCGGAAAATGCTTCGCAGGCTGGTGGGGCGGCGCCACGTGGGCGCCGGTGGCTCCGAGGCTGACGGCCGCCGCAAAGCCCGCAGCCCCACAGGCTGTGGGGCCACGCGAGCGGCTGCCAAAGAGCTTTCCAACGAGGCACGGCTTTCCCTCCTGGCTCTTCGGGCGTGGGAGCTGTCGCCAGAGCCGCGGCCCTACAGGAAAATGCTTCGCAGCCTGGTGGGGCGGCGCCACGTGGGCGCCGGTGGCTCCGAGGCTGACGGCCGCCGCAAAGCCCGCAGCCCCACAGGCTGTTTCGCCAGGCGAGCGGCTGCCAAAGAGCTTTCCAACGAGGCACGGCTTTCCCTCCTGGCTCTTCGGGTGTGGGAGCTGTCGCCAGAGCCACGGCCCTACAGGAAAATGCTTCGCAGGCTGGCGCAGCGGCGCCACGTGGGCGCCGGTGGCAGGGAGGCTGACGGTCGCCGCATAGCCCGCAGCCCCATGGGCTGTGGGGCCACGCGAGCGGCCGCCAAAGAGCTTTCCAACGAGGCACGGCTTTCCCTCCTGGCTCTTCGGGCGTGGGAGCTGTCGCCAGAGCAGCAGCCCTACCGGAAAATGCTTCGCAGGCTGGCGCAGCGGCGCCACGTGGGCGCCGGTGGCAGCGAGGCTGACGGCTGCCGCAAAGCCCGCAGCCCCACAGGCTGTTTCGCCAGGCGAGCGGCTGCCAAAGAGCTTTCCAACGAGGCACGGCTTTCTCTCCTCGCTCTTAGGGCGTGGGAGCTGTCGCCAGAGCCGCGGCCCTACAGGAAAATGCTTCGCAGGCTGGCGCGGCTGTAGCTGGTGGGCGGCGGTGGCGCTGAGGCTGACGGCCGCCACAAAGCCCGCAGCCCCACGGGCTGTGGGGCCACGCGATCGGCTGCCAAAGAGCTTTCCAACGAGGCACGGCTTTCCCTCCTGGCTCTTCGGGCGTGGGAGCTGTCGCCAGAGCCGCGGCCCTACAGGAAAATGCTTCGCAGGCTGGTGGGGCGGCGCCACGTGGGCGCCGGTGGCTCCGAGGCTGACGGCCGCCGCAAAGCCCGCAGCCCCACAGGCTGTTTCGCCAGGCGAGCGGCTGCCAAAGAGCTTTCCAACGAGGCACGGCTTTCCCTCCTGGCTCTTCGGGCATGGGAGCTGTCGCCAGAGAAACGGCCCTACCGGAAAATGCTTCGCAGGCTGGCGCGGCTGCACCTGGTGGGTGCCGGTGGCTCCGAGGCTGACGGCCGCCGCAAAGCCCGCAGCCCCATGGGCTGTGGGGCCACGCGAGCGGCTGCCAAAGAGCTTTCCAACGAGGCACGGCTTTCCCTCCTGGCTCTTCGGGCTTGGGAGCTGTCGTCAGAGCCGCAGCCCTACCGGAAAATGCTTCGCAAGCTGGCACGGCAGCGCCACGTGGGCACCGTTGGCGGCGAGGCTGACGGCCGCCGCAAAGCCCGCAGCCCCACGGGCTGTGGGGCCACACGAGCGGCAGCCATAGAGCTTTCCAGCGAGGCACGACTTTCCCTCCTGGCTCTTCGGGCGTGGGAGCTGTCGCCAGAGACGCGGCCCTACCGGAAAATGCTTCGCAGGCTGGCGCAGCGGCGCCACGTGGGCGCCGGTGGCAGCGAGGCTGACGGCCGCCGCAAAGCCCGCAGCCCCACAGGCTGTTTCGCCAGGCGAGCGGCTGCCAAAGAGCTTTCCAACGAGGCACGGCTTTCTCTCCTCGCTCTTAGGGCGTGGGAGCTGTCGCCAGAGCCGCGGCCCTACTGGAAAATGCTTCGCAGGCTGGCGCGGCTGCACCTGGTGGGCGCCGGTGGCGGGGAGGCTGACGGCCCCCACAAAGCCCGCAGCCCCACGGGCTGTGGGGCCACGCGAGCGGCTGCCAAAGAGCTTTCCAACGAGGCACGGCTTTCCCTCCTGGCTCTTCGGGCGTGGGAGCTGTCGCCAGAGCCGCGGCCCTACCGGAAAATGCTTCGCAGGCTGGCGCAGCGGCGCCACGTGGGCGCCGGTGGCAGGGAGGCTGACGGCCGCCACAAAGCCCGCAGCCCCACGGGCTGTGGGGCCACGCGATTGGCTGCCAAAGAGCTTTCCAACGAGGCACGGCTTTCCCTCCTGGCTCTTCGGGCGTGGGAGCTGTCGCCAGAGCCACGGCCCTACCGGAAAATGCTTCGCAGGCTGGCGCGGCTGCACCTGGTGGGTGCCGGTGGCTCCGAGGCTGACGGCCGCCGCAAAGCCCGCAGCCCCACAGGCTGTTTCGCCAGGCGAGCGGCTGCCAAAGAGCTTTCCAACGAGGCACGGCTTTCCCTCCTGGCTCTTCGGGCGTGGGAGCTGTCGCCAGAGCCACGGCCCTACCGGAAAATGCTTCGCAGGCTGGCGCGGCTGCACCTGGTGGGTGCCGGTGGCTCCGAGGCTGACGGCCGCCGCAAAGCCCGCAGCCCCACAGGCTGTTTCGCCAGGCGAGCGGCCGCCAAAGAGCTTTCCAACGAGGCACGGCTTTCCCTCCTGGCTCTTCGGGCGTGGGAGCTGTCGCCAGAGTTGCGGCCCTACCGGAAAATGCTTCGCAAGCTGGTGGGGCGGCGCCACGTGGGCGCCGGTGGCTCCGAGGCTGACGGCCGCCGCAAAGCCCGCAGCCCCACGGGCTATTTCGCCAGGCGAGCGGCTGCCAAAGAGCTTTCCAACGAGGCACGGCTTTCCCTCCTGGCTCTTCGGGCTTGGGAGTTGTCGTCAGAGCCGCAGCCCTACCGGAAAATGCTTCGCAGCCTGGTGAGGCGGCGACACATGGGCGCCGGTGCAAGCGAGGCTGACGGCCGCCGCAAAGCCCGCAGCCCCACAGGCTGTTTCGCCAGGCGAGCGGCTGCCAAAGAGCTTTCCAACGAGGCACGGCTTTCCCTCCTCGCTCTTCGGGCGTGGGAGCTGTCGCCAGAGCCGCGGCCCTACAGGAAAATGCTTCGCAGGCTGGCGCGGCTGCACCTGGTGGGCGCCGGTGGCTCCGAGGCTGACGGCCGCCACAAAGCCCGCAGCCCCACGGGCTGTGGGGCCACGCAAGAGGCTGCCAAAGACCTTTCCAACGAGGCATGGCTTTCCCTCCTGGCTCTTCGGGCGTGGGAGCTGTCGCCAGAGCCGCAGCCCTACAGGAAAATGCTTCGCAGGCTGGCGCGGCGGCGCCACGTGGGCGCCGGTGTCGCTGAGGATGACGTCCGCCGGAAAGCCCGCAGCCCCACGGGCTGTGGGGCCACGCGAGCGGCTGCCAAAGAGGTTTCCAACGAGGCACGGCTTTCCCTCCTGGCTCTTCGGGCGTGGGAGCTGTCGTCAGAGCCGCAGCCCTACCGGAAAATGCTTCGCAGACTGGCGCGGCTGCACCTGGTGGGCGCCAGTGGCGGGGAGTCTGACGGCCGCCACAAAGCCCGCAGCCCCACGGGCTGTGGGGCCACGCAAGAGGCTGCCAAAGAGCTTTCCAACGAGGCATGGCTTTCCCTCCTGGCTCTTCGGGCGTGGGAGCTGTCGCCAGAGCCGCGGCCCTACCGGAAAATGCTTCGCAGGCTGGCGCGGCTGCACCTGGTGGGCGCCGGTGGCGGGGAGGCTGACGGTCGCCGCAAAGCCCGCAGCCCCACGGGCTGTGGGGCCACGCGAGTGGCTGCCAAAGAGCTTTCCAACGAGGCACGGCTTTCCCTCCTGGCTCTTCGGGCGTGGGAGCTGTCGCCAGAGCCGCGGCCCTACCGGAAAATGCTTCGCAGGCTCGTGCGGCGGCGCCACGTGGGCGCCGGTGGCGCAAAGGCTGACGGCCGCCGCAAAGCCCGCAGCCCCACGGGCTGTGGGGCCACACGAGCGGCTGCCAAAGAGCTTTCCAACGAGGCACGGCTTTCCCTCCTGGCTCTTCGTGCTTGGGAGCTGTCGCCAGAGCCGCGGCCCTACCGGAAAATGCTTCGCAGGCTGGTGGGGCGGCGCCACGTGGGCGCTGGTGGCTCCGAGGCTGACGGCCGCCGCAAAGCCCGCAGCCCCACGGGCTGTGAGGCCACGCGAGCGGCTGCCAAAGAGCTTTCCAACGAGGCACGGCTTTCCCTCCTGGGTCTTCGGGCGTGGGAGCTGTCGCCAGAGTCGCGGCCCTACAGGAAAATGCTTCGCAGGCTGGCGCGGCTGCACCTGGTGGGCGCCGGTGGCGGGGAGGCTGACGGCCCCCACAAAGCCCGCAGCCCCACGGGCTGTGGGGCCACGCGAGCGGCTGCCAAAGAGCTTTCCAACGAGGCACGGCTTTCCCTCCTGGCTCTTCGGGCGTGGGAGCTGTCGCCAGAGCCGCGGCCCTACCGGAAAATGCTTCGCAGGCTGGCGCGGCTGTAGCTGTTGGGCGCCGGTGGCGGTGAGGCTGACGGCCGCCGCAAAGCCCGCAGCCCCACGGGCTGTGGGGCCACGCGAGCGGCTGCCAAAGAGCTTTCCAAAGAGGCACGGCTTTCCCTCCTGGCTCTTCGGGCGTGGGAGCTGTCGCCAGAGCCGCAGCCCTACAGGAAAATGCTTCGCAGGCTGGCGCGGCGGCGCCACGTGGGCGCCGGTGTCGCTGAGGCTGACGTCCGCCGGAAAGCCCGCAGCCCCACGGGCTGTGGGGCCACGCGAGAGGCTGCCAAAGAGCTTTCCAACGAGGCACGGCTTTCCCTCCTGGCTCTTCGGGCGTGGGAGCTGTCGCCAGAGCCGCGGCCCTACCGGAAAATGCTTCGCAGGCTGGCACGGCGGCGCCACGTGGGCGCCGGTGGCACCGAGGCTGACGGCCGCCGCAAAGCCCGCAGCCCCACGGGCTGTGGGGCCACGCGATCGGCTGCCAAAGAGCTTTCCAGCAGGCACGACTTTCCCTCCTGGCTCTTCGGGCGTGGGAGCTGTCGCCAGAGCCGCGGGCCTACCGGAAAATGCTTCGCAGGCTGGCGCGGCGGCGCCACGTGGGCGCCGGTGGCAGCGAGGCTGACGGCCGCCGCAAAGCCCGCAGCCCCACAGGCTGTTTCGCGAGGCGAGCGGCTGCCAAAGAGCTTTCCAACGAGGCACGGCTTTCCCTCCCTGCTCTTGGGCGTGGGAGCTGTCGCCAGAGCCGCGGCCTTACCGGATAATGCTTCGCAGGCTGGCGCAGCGGCGCCACGTGGGCGCCGGTGGCAGCGAGGCTGACGGCCGCCGCAAAGCCTGCAGCCCCACAGGCTGTTTCGCCAGGCGAGCGGCTGCCAAAGAGCTTTCCAACGAGGCACGGCTTTCCCTCCTGGCTCTTCGTGCTTGGGAGCTGTCGCCAGAGCCGCGGCCCTACCGGAAAATGCTTCGCAGGCTGGTGGGGCGGCGCCACGTGGGCGCCGGTGGCTCCGAGGCTGACGGCCGCCGCAAAGCCCGCAGCCCCACAGGCTGTGGGGCCACGCGAGCGGCTGCCAAAGAGCTTTCCAACGAGGCACGGCTTTCCCTCCTGGCTCTTCGGGCGTGGGAGCTGTCGCCAGAGCCGCGGCCCTACAGGAAAATGCTTCGCAGGCTGGTGGGGCGGCGCCACGTGGGCGCCGGTGGCTCCGAGGCTGACGGCCGCCGCAAAGCCCGCAGCCCCACAGGCTGTTTCGCCAGGCGAGCGGCTGCCAAAGAGCTTTCCAACGAGGCACGGCTTTCCCTCCTGGCTCTTCGGGTGTGGGAGCTGTCGCCAGAGCCACGGCCCTACAGGAAAATGCTTCGCAGGCTGGCGCAGCGGCGCCACGTGGGCGCCGGTGGCAGGGAGGCTGACGGTCGCCGCATAGCCCGCAGCCCCATGGGCTGTGGGGCCACGCGAGCGGCCGCCAAAGAGCTTTCCAACGAGGCACGGCTTTCCCTCCTGGCTCTTCGGGCGTGGGAGCTGTCGCCAGAGCCGCAGCCCTACCGGAAAATGCTTCGCAGGCTGGCGCAGCGGCGCCACGTGGGCGCCGGTGGCAGCGAGGCTGACGGCTGCCGCAAAGCCCGCAGCCCCACAGGCTGTTTCGCCAGGCGAGCGGCTGCCAAAGAGCTTTCCAACGAGGCACGGCTTTCTCTCCTCGCTCTTAGGGCGTGGGAGCTGTCGCCAGAGCCGCGGCCCTACAGGAAAATGCTTCGCAGGCTGGCGCGGCTGTAGCTGGTGGGCGGCGGTGGCGCTGAGGCTGACGGCCGCCACAAAGCCCGCAGCCCCACGGGCTGTGGGGCCACGCGATCGGCTGCCAAAGAGCTTTCCAACGAGGCACGGCTTTCCCTCCTGGCTCTTCGGGCGTGGGAGCTGTCGCCAGAGCCGCGGCCCTACAGGAAAATGCTTCGCAGGCTGGTGGGGCGGCGCCACGTGGGCGCCGGTGGCTCCGAGGCTGACGGCCGCCGCAAAGCCCGCAGCCCCACAGGCTGTTTCACCAGGCGAGCGGCTGCCAAAGAGCTTTCCAACGAGGCACGGCTTTCCCTCCTGGCTCTTCGGGCATGGGAGCTGTCGCCAGAGAAACGGCCCTACCGGAAAATGCTTCGCAGGCTGGCGCGGCTGCACCTGGTGGGTGCCGGTGGCTCCGAGGCTGACGGCCGCCGCAAAGCCCGCAGCCCCATGGGCTGTGGGGCCACGCGAGCGGCTGCCAAAGAGCTTTCCAACGAGGCACGGCTTTCCCTCCTGGCTCTTCGGGCTTGGGAGCTGTCGTCAGAGCCGCAGCCCTACCGGAAAATGCTTCGCAAGCTGGCACGGCAGCGCCACGTGGGCACCGTTGGCGGCGAGGCTGACGGCCGCCGCAAAGCCCGCAGCCCCACGGGCTGTGGGGCCACACGAGCGGCAGCCAAAGAGCTTTCCAGCGAGGCACGACTTTCCCTCCTGGCTCTTCGGGCGTGGGAGCTGTCGCCAGAGACGCGGCCCTACCGGAAAATGCTTCGCAGGCTGGCGCAGCGGCGCCACGTGGGCGCCGGTGGCAGCGAGGCTGACGGCCGCCGCAAAGCCCGCAGCCCCACAGGCTGTTTCGCCAGGCGAGCGGCTGCCAAAGAGCTTTCCAACGAGGCACGGCTTTCTCTCCTCGCTCTTAGGGCGTGGGAGCTGTCGCCAGAGCCGCGGCCCTACTGGAAAATGCTTCGCAGGCTGGCGCGGCTGCACCTGGTGGGCGCCGGTGGCGGGGAGGCTGACGGCCCCCACAAAGCCCGCAGCCCCACGGGCTGTGGGGCCACGCGAGCGGCTGCCAAAGAGCTTTCCAACGAGGCACGGCTTTCCCTCCTGGCTCTTCGGGCGTGGGAGCTGTCGCCAGAGCCGCGGCCCTACCGGAAAATGCTTCGCAGGCTGGCGCAGCGGCGCCACGTGGGCGCCGGTGGCAGGGAGGCTGACGGCCGCCACAAAGCCCGCAGCCCCACGGGCTGTGGGGCCACGCGATTGGCTGCCAAAGAGCTTTCCAACGAGGCACGGCTTTCCCTCCTGGCTCTTCGGGCGTGGGAGCTGTCGCCAGAGCCACGGCCCTACCGGAAAATGCTTCGCAGGCTGGCGCGGCTGCACCTGGTGGGTGCCGGTGGCTCCGAGGCTGACGGCCGCCGCAAAGCCCGCAGCCCCACAGGCTGTTTCGCCAGGCGAGCGGCTGCCAAAGAGCTTTCCAACGAGGCACGGCTTTCCCTCCTGGCTCTTCGGGCGTGGGAGCTGTCGCCAGAGCCACGGCCCTACCGGAAAATGCTTCGCAGGCTGGCGCGGCTGCACCTGGTGGGTGCCGGTGGCTCCGAGGCTGACGGCCGCCGCAAAGCCCGCAGCCCCACAGGCTGTTTCGCCAGGCGAGCGGCCGCCAAAGAGCTTTCCAACGAGGCACGGCTTTCCCTCCTGGCTCTTCGGGCGTGGGAGCTGTCGCCAGAGTTGCGGCCCTACCGGAAAATGCTTCGCAAGCTGGTGGGGCGGCGCCACGTGGGCGCCGGTGGCTCCGAGGCTGACGGCCGCCGCAAAGCCCGCAGCCCCACGGGCTATTTCGCCAGGCGAGCGGCTGCCAAAGAGCTTTCCAACGAGGCACGGCTTTCCCTCCTGGCTCTTCGGGCTTGGGAGTTGTCGTCAGAGCCGCAGCCCTACCGGAAAATGCTTCGCAGCCTGGTGAGGCGGCGACACATGGGCGCCGGTGGCAGCGAGGCTGACGGCCGCCGCAAAGCCCGCAGCCCCACAGGCTGTTTCGCCAGGCGAGCGGCTGCCAAAGAGCTTTCCAACGAGGCACGGCTTTCCCTCCTCGCTCTTCGGGCGTGGGAGCTGTCGCCAGAGCCGCGGCCCTACAGGAAAATGCTTCGCAGGCTGGCGCGGCTGCACCTGGTGGGCGCCGGTGGCTCCGAGGCTGACGGCCGCCACAAAGCCCGCAGCCCCACGGGCTGTGGGGCCACGCAAGAGGCTGCCAAAGAGCTTTCCAACGAGGCATGGCTTTCCCTCCTGGCTCTTCGGGCGTGGGAGCTGTCGCCAGAGCCGCAGCCCTACAGGAAAATGCTTCGCAGGCTGGCGCGGCGGCGCCACGTGGGCGCCGGTGTCGCTGAGGATGACGTCCGCCGGAAAGCCCGCAGCCCCACGGGCTGTGGGGCCACGCGAGCGGCTGCCAAAGAGGTTTCCAACGAGGCACGGCTTTCCCTCCTGGCTCTTCGGGCGTGGGAGCTGTCGTCAGAGCCGCAGCCCTACCGGAAAATGCTTCGCAGACTGGCGCGGCTGCACCTGGTGGGCGCCAGTGGCGGGGAGTCTGACGGCCGCCACAAAGCCCGCAGCCCCACGGGCTGTGGGGCCACGCAAGAGGCTGCCAAAGAACTTTCCAACGAGGCATGGCTTTCCCTCCTGGCTCTTCGGGCGTGGGAGCTGTCGCCAGAGCCGCGGCCCTACCGGAAAATGCTTCGCAGGCTGGCGCGGCTGCACCTGGTGGGCGCCGGTGGCGGGGAGGCTGACGGTCGCCGCAAAGCCCGCAGCCCCACGGGCTGTGGGGCCACGCGAGTGGCTGCCAAAGAGCTTTCCAACGAGGCACGGCTTTCCCTCCTGGCTCTTCGGGCGTGGGAGCTGTCGCCAGAGCCGCGGCCCTACCGGAAAATGCTTCGCAGGCTCGTGCGGCGGCGCCACGTGGGCGCCGGTGGCGCAAAGGCTGACGGCCGCCGCAAAGCCCGCAGCCCCACGGGCTGTGGGGCCACACGAGCGGCTGCCAAAGAGCTTTCCAACGAGGCACGGCTTTCCCTCCTGGCTCTTCGTGCTTGGGAGCTGTCGCCAGAGCCGCGGCCCTACCGGAAAATGCTTCGCAGGCTGGTGGGGCGGCGCCACGTGGGCGCTGGTGGCTCCGAGGCTGACGGCCGCCGCAAAGCCCGCAGCCCCACGGGCTGTGAGGCCACGCGAGCGGCTGCCAAAGAGCTTTCCAACGAGGCACGGCTTTCCCTCCTGGGTCTTCGGGCGTGGGAGCTGTCGGCAGAGTCGCGGCCCTACAGGAAAATGCTTCGCAGGCTGGCGCGGCTGCACCTGGTGGGCGCCGGTGGCGGGGAGGCTGACGGCCCCCACAAAGCCCGCAGCCCCACGGGCTGTGGGGCCACGCGAGCGGCTGCCAAAGAGCTTTCCAACGAGGCACGGCTTTCCCTCCTGGCTCTTCGGGCGTGGGAGCTGTCGCCAGAGCCGCGGCCCTACCGGAAAATGCTTCGCAGGCTGGCGCGGCTGTAGCTGTTGGGCGCCGGTGGCGGTGAGGCTGACGGCCGCCGCAAAGCCCGCAGCCCCACGGGCTGTGGGGCCACGCGAGCGGCTGCCAAAGAGGTTTCCAACGAGGCACGGCTTTCCCTCCTGGCTCTTCGGGCGTGGGAGCTGTCGTCAGAGCCGCAGCCCTACCGGAAAATGCTTCGCAGGCTGGCGCGGCTGCACCTGGTGGGCGCCAGTGGCGGGGAGGCTGACGGCCGCCACAAAGCCCGCAGCCCCACGGGCTGTGGGGCCACGCAAGAGGCTGCCAAAGAGCTTTCCAACGAGGCATGGCTTTCCCTCCTGGCTCTTCGGGCGTGGGAGCTGTCGCCAGAGCCGCGGCCCTACCGGAAAATGCTTCGCAGGCTGGCGCGGCTGCACCTGGTGGGCGCCGGTGGCGGGGAGGCTGACGTTCGCCGCAAAGCCCGCAGCCCCACGGGCTGTGGGGCCACGCGAGTGGCTGCCAAAGAGCTTTCCAACGAGGCACGGCTTTCCCTCCTGGCTCTTCGGGCTTGGGAGTTGTCGTCAGAGCCGCAGCCCTACCGGAAAATGCTTCGCAGCCTGGTGAGGCGGCGACACATGGGCGCCGGTGGCAGCGAGGCTGACGGCCGCCGCAAAGCCCGCAGCCCCACAGGCTGTTTCGCCAGGCGAGCGGCTGCCAAAGAGCTTTCCAACGAGGCACGGCTTTCCCTCCTCGCTCTTCGGGCGTGGGAGCTGTCGCCAGAGCCGCGGCCCTACAGGAAAATGCTTCGCAGGCTGGCGCGGCTGCACCTGGTGGGCGCCGGTGGCTCCGAGGCTGACGGCCGCCACAAAGCCCGCAGCCCCACGGGCTGTGGGGCCACGCAAGAGGCTGCCAAAGAGCTTTCCAACGAGGCATGGCTTTCCCTCCTGGCTCTTCGGGCGTGGGAGCTGTCGCCAGAGCCGCAGCCCTACAGGAAAATGCTTCGCAGGCTGGCGCGGCGGCGCCACGTGGGCGCCGGTGTCGCTGAGGATGACGTCCGCCGGAAAGCCCGCAGCCCCACGGGCTGTGGGGCCACGCGAGCGGCTGCCAAAGAGGTTTCCAACGAGGCACGGCTTTCCCTCCTGGCTCTTCGGGCGTGGGAGCTGTCGTCAGAGCCGCAGCCCTACCGGAAAATGCTTCGCAGGCTGGCGCGGCTGCACCTGGTGGGCGCCAGTGGCGGGGAGGCTGACGGCCGCCACAAAGCCCGCAGCCCCACGGGCTGTGGGGCCACGCAAGAGGCTGCCAAAGAGCTTTCCAACGAGGCATGGCTTTCCCTCCTGGCTCTTCGGGCGTGGGAGCTGTCGCCAGAGCCGCGGCCCTACCGGAAAATGCTTCGCAGGCTGGCGCGGCTGCACCTGGTGGGCGCCGGTGGCGGGGAGGCTGACGGCCCCCACAAAGCCCGCAGCCCCACGGGCTGTGGGGCCACGCGAGCGGCTGCCAAAGAGCTTTCCAACGAGGCACGGCTTTCCCTCCTGGCTCTTCGGGCGTGGGAGCTGTCGCCAGAGCCGCGGCCCTACCGGAAAATGCTTCGCAGGCTGGCGCGGCTGTAGCTGTTGGGCGCCGGTGGCGGTGAGGCTGACGGCCGCCGCAAAGCCCGCAGCCCCACGGGCTGTGGGGCCACGCGAGCGGCTGCCAAAGAGGTTTCCAACGAGGCACGGCTTTCCCTCCTGGCTCTTCGGGCGTGGGAGCTGTCGTCAGAGCCGCAGCCCTACCGGAAAATGCTTCGCAGGCTGGCGCGGCTGCACCTGGTGGGCGCCAGTGGCGGGGAGGCTGACGGCCGCCACAAAGCCCGCAGCCCCACGGGCTGTGGGGCCACGCAAGAGGCTGCCAAAGAGCTTTCCAACGAGGCATGGCTTTCCCTCCTGGCTCTTCGGGCGTGGGAGCTGTCGCCAGAGCCGCGGCCCTACCGGAAAATGCTTCGCAGGCTGGCGCGGCTGCACCTGGTGGGCGCCGGTGGCGGGGAGGCTGACGGTCGCCGCAAAGCCCGCAGCCCCACGGGCTGTGGGGCCACGCGAGTGGCTGCCAAAGAGCTTTCCAACGAGGCACGGCTTTCCCTCCTGGCTCTTCGGGCTTGGGAGTTGTCGTCAGAGCCGCAGCCCTACCGGAAAATGCTTCGCAGCCTGGTGAGGCGGCGACACATGGGCGCCGGTGGCAGCGAGGCTGACGGCCGCCGCAAAGCCCGCAGCCCCACAGGCTGTTTCGCCAGGCGAGCGGCTGCCAAAGAGCTTTCCAACGAGGCACGGCTTTCCCTCCTCGCTCTTCGGGCGTGGGAGCTGTCGCCAGAGCCGCGGCCCTACAGGAAAATGCTTCGCAGGCTGGCGCGGCTGCACCTGGTGGGCGCCGGTGGCTCCGAGGCTGACGGCCGCCACAAAGCCCGCAGCCCCACGGGCTGTGGGGCCACGCAAGAGGCTGCCAAAGAGCTTTCCAACGAGGCATGGCTTTCCCTCCTGGCTCTTCGGGCGTGGGAGCTGTCGCCAGAGCCGCAGCCCTACAGGAAAATGCTTCGCAGGCTGGCGCGGCGGCGCCACGTGGGCGCCGGTGTCGCTGAGGATGACGTCCGCCGGAAAGCCCGCAGCCCCACGGGCTGTGGGGCCACGCGAGCGGCTGCCAAAGAGGTTTCCAACGAGGCACGGCTTTCCCTCCTGGCTCTTCGGGCGTGGGAGCTGTCGTCAGAGCCGCAGCCCTACCGGAAAATGCTTCGCAGGCTGGCGCGGCTGCACCTGGTGGGCGCCAGTGGCGGGGAGGCTGACGGCCGCCACAAAGCCCGCAGCCCCACGGGCTGTGGGGCCACGCAAGAGGCTGCCAAAGAGCTTTCCAACGAGGCATGGCTTTCCCTCCTGGCTCTTCGGGCGTGGGAGCTGTCGCCAGAGCCGCGGCCCTACCGGAAAATGCTTCGCAGGCTGGCGCGGCTGCACCTGGTGGGCGCCGGTGGCGGGGAGGCTGACGGTCGCCGCAAAGCCCGCAGCCCCACGGGCTGTGGGGCCACGCGAGTGGCTGCCAAAGAGCTTTCCAACGAGGCACGGCTTTCCCTCCTGGCTCTTCGGGCGTGGGAGCTGTCGCCAGAGCCGCGGCCCTACCGGAAAATGCTTCGCAGGCTCGTGCGGCGGCGCCACGTGGGCGCCGGTGGCGCAAAGGCTGACGGCCGCCGCAAAGCCCGCAGCCCCACGGGCTGTGGGGCCACACGAGCGGCTGCCAAAAAGCTTTCCAACGAGGCACGGCTTTCCCTCCTGGCTCTTCGTGCTTGGGAGCTGTCGCCAGAGCCGTGGCCCTACCGGAAAATGCTTCGCAGGCTGGTGGGGCGGCGCCACGTGGGCGCTGGTGGCTCCGAGGCTGACGGCCGCCGCAAAGCCCGCAGCCCCACGGGCTGTGAGGCCACGCGAGCGGCTGCCAAAGAGCTTTCCAACGAGGCACGGCTTTCCCTCCTGGGTCTTCGGGCGTGGGAGCTGTCGCCAGAGTCGCGGCCCTACTGGAAAATGCTTCGCAGGCTGGCGCGGCTGCACCTGGTGGGCGCCGGTGGCGGGGAGGCTGACGGCCCCCACAAAGCCCGAAGCCCCACGGGCTGTGGGGCCACGCGAGCGGCTGCCAAAGAGCTTTCCAACGAGGCACGGCTTTCCCTCCTGGCTCTTCGGGCGTGGGAGCTGTCGCCAGAGCCGCGGCCCTACCGGAAAATGCTTCGCAGGCTGGCGCGGCTGTAGCTGTTGGGCGCCGGTGGCGGTGAGGCTGACGGCCGCCGCAAAGCCCGCAGCCCCACGGGCTGTGGGGCCACGCGAGCGGCTGCCAAAGAGCTTTCCAACGAGGCACGGCTTTCCCTCCTGGCTCTTCGTGCTTGGGAGCTGTCGCCAGAGTTGCGGCCCTACCGGAAAATGCTTCGCAGGCTGGTGGGGCGGCGCCACGTGGGCGCCGGTGGCTCCGAGGCTGACGGCCGCCGCAAAGCCCGCAGCCGCACGGGCTGTTTCGCCAGGCGAGCGGCTGCCAAAGAGCTTTCCAACGAGGCACGGCTTTCCCTCCTCGCTTTTCGGGCGTGGGAGCTGTCGCCAGAGCCGCAGCCCTACAGGAAAATGCTTCGCAGGCTGGCGCGGCTGCACCTGGTGGGCGCCGGTGGCTCCGAGGCTGACAACCGCCGCAAAGCCCGCAGCCCCACGGGCTGTGGGGCCACGCGATCGGCTGCCAAAGAGCTTTCCAACGAGGCACGGCTTTCCCTCCTGGCTCTTCGTGCTTGGGAACTGTCGCCAGAGTTGCGGCCTTACCGGAAAATGCTTCGCAGGCTGGTGGGGCGGCGCCACGTGGGCGCCGGTGGCAGCGAGGCTGACGGCCGCCGCAAAGCCCGCAGCCCCACGGGCTGTTTCGCCAGGCGAGCGGCTGCCAAAGAGCTTTCCAACGAGGCACGGCTTTCCCTCCTGGCTCTTCGGGCGTGGGAGCTGTCGCCAGAGCCGCAGCCCTACAGGAAAATGCTTCGCAGGCTGGCGCGGCTGCACCTGGTGGGCGCCGGTGGCTCCGAGGCTGACGGCCGCCACAAAGCCCGCAGCCCCACGGGCTGTGGGGCCACGCAAGAGGCTGCCAAAGAGCTTTCCAACGAGGCATGGCTTTCCCTCCTGGCTCTTCGGGCGTGGGAGCTGTCGCCAGAGCCGCAGCCCTACAGTAAAATGCTTCGCAGGCTGGCGCGGCGGCGCCACGTGGGCGCCGGTGTCGCTGAGGATGACGTCCGCCGGAAAGCCCGCAGCCCCACGGGCTGTGGGGCCACGCGAGCGGCTGCCAAAGAGGTTTCCAACGAGGCACGGCTTTCCCTCCTGGCTCTTCGGGCGTGGGAGCTGTCGTCAGAGCCGCAGCCCTACCGGAAAATGCTTCGCAGGCTGGCGCGGCTGCACCTGGTGGGCGCCAGTGGCGGGGAGGCTGACGGCCGCCACAAAGCCCGCAGCCCCACGGGCTGTGGGGCCACGCAAGAGGCTGCCAAAGAGCTTTCCAACGAGGCATGGCTTTCCCTCCTGGCTCTTCGGGCGTGGGAGCTGTCGCCAGAGCCGCGGCCCTACCGGAAAATGCTTCGCAGGCTGGCGCGGCTGCACCTGGTGGGCGCCGGTGGCGGGGAGGCTGACGGTCGCCGCAAAGCCCGCAGCCCCACGGGCTGTGGGGCCACGCGAGTGGCTGCCAAAGAGCTTTCCAACGAGGCACGGCTTTCCCTCCTGGCTCTTCGGGCTTGGGAGTTGTCGTCAGAGCCGCAGCCCTACCGGAAAATGCTTCGCAGCCTGGTGAGGCGGCGACACATGGGCGCCGGTGGCAGCGAGGCTGACGGCCGCCGCAAAGCCCGCAGCCCCACAGGCTGTTTCGCCAGGCGAGCGGCTGCCAAAGAGCTTTCCAACGAGGCACGGCTTTCCCTCCTCGCTCTTCGGGCGTGGGAGCTGTCGCCAGAGCCGCGGCCCTACAGGAAAATGCTTCGCAGGCTGGCGCGGCTGCACCTGGTGGGCGCCGGTGGCTCCGAGGCTGACGGCCGCCACAAAGCCCGCAGCCCCACGGGCTGTGGGGCCACGCAAGAGGCTGCCAAAGAGCTTTCCAACGAGGCATGGCTTTCCCTCCTGGCTCTTCGGGCGTGGGAGCTGTCGCCAGAGCCGCAGCCCTACCGGAAAATGCTTCGCAGGCTGGCGCGGCGGCGCCACGTGGGCGCCGGTGTCGCTGAGGATGACGTCCGCCGGAAAGCCCGCAGCCCCACGGGCTGTGGGGCCACGCGAGCGGCTGCCAAAGAGGTTTCCAACGAGGCACGGCTTTCCCTCCTGGCTCTTCGGGCGTGGGAGCTGTCGTCAGAGCCGCAGCCCTACCGGAAAATGCTTCGCAGGCTGGCGCGGCTGCACCTGGTGGGCGCCAGTGGCGGGGAGGCTGACGGCCGCCACAAAGCCCGCAGCCCCACGGGCTGTGGGGCCACGCAAGAGGCTGCCAAAGAGCTTTCCAACGAGGCATGGCTTTCCCTCCTGGCTCTTCGGGCGTGGGAGCTGTCGCCAGAGCCGCGGCCCTACCGGAAAATGCTTCGCAGGCTGGCGCGGCTGCACCTGGTGGGCGCCGGTGGCGGGGAGGCTGACGGTCGCCGCAAAGCCCGCAGCCCCACGGGCTGTGGGGCCACGCGAGTGGCTGCCAAAGAGCTTTCCAACGAGGCACGGCTTTCCCTCCTGGCTCTTCGGGCGTGGGAGCTGTCGCCAGAGCCGCGGCCCTACCGGAAAATGCTTCGCAGGCTCGTGCGGCGGCGCCACGTGGGCGCCGGTGGCGCAAAGGCTGACGGCCGCCGCAAAGCCCGCAGCCCCACGGGCTGTGGGGCCACACGAGCGGCTGCCAAAGAGCTTTCCAACGAGGCACGGCTTTCCCTCCTGGCTCTTCGGGCGTGGGAGCTGTCGCCAGAGTCGCGGCCCTACTGGAAAATGCTTCGCAGGCTGGCGCGGCTGCACCTGGTGGGCGCCGGTGGCGGGGAGGCTGACGGCCCCCACAAAGCCCGCAGCCCCACGGGCTGTGGGGCCACGCGAGCGGCTGCCAAAGAGGTTTCCAACGAGGCACGGCTTTCCCTCCTGGCTCTTCGGGCGTGGGAGCTGTCGTCAGAGCCGCAGCCCTACCGGAAAATGCTTCGCAGGCTGGCGCGGCTGCACCTGGTGGGCGCCAGTGGCGGGGAGGCTGACGGCCGCCACAAAGCCCGCAGCCCCACGGGCTGTGGGGCCACGCAAGAGGCTGCCAAAGAGCTTTCCAACGAGGCATGGCTTTCCCTCCTGGCTCTTCGGGCGTGGGAGCTGTCGCCAGAGCCGCGGCCCTACCGGAAAATGCTTCGCAGGCTGGCGCGGCTGCACCTGGTGGGCGCCGGTGGCGGGGAGGCTGACGGTCGCCGCAAAGCCCGCAGCCCCACGGGCTGTGGGGCCACGCGAGTGGCTGCCAAAGAGCTTTCCAACGAGGCACGGCTTTCCCTCCTGGCTCTTCGGGCTTGGGAGTTGTCGTCAGAGCCGCAGCCCTACCGGAAAATGCTTCGCAGCCTGGTGAGGCGGCGACACATGGGCGCCGGTGGCAGCGAGGCTGACGGCCGCCGCAAAGCCCGCAGCCCCACAGGCTGTTTCGCCAGGCGAGCGGCTGCCAAAGAGCTTTCCAACGAGGCACGGCTTTCCCTCCTCGCTCTTCGGGCGTGGGAGCTGTCGCCAGAGCCGCGGCCCTACAGGAAAATGCTTCGCAGGCTGGCGCGGCTGCACCTGGTGGGCGCCGGTGGCTCCGAGGCTGACGGCCGCCACAAAGCCCGCAGCCCCACGGGCTGTGGGGCCACGCAAGAGGCTGCCAAAGAGCTTTCCAACGAGGCATGGCTTTCCCTCCTGGCTCTTCGGGCGTGGGAGCTGTCGCCAGAGCCGCAGCCCTACCGGAAAATGCTTCGCAGGCTGGCGCGGCGGCGCCACGTGGGCGCCGGTGTCGCTGAGGATGACGTCCGCCGGAAAGCCCGCAGCCCCACGGGCTGTGGGGCCACGCGAGCGGCTGCCAAAGAGGTTTCCAACGAGGCACGGCTTTCCCTCCTGGCTCTTCGGGCGTGGGAGCTGTCGTCAGAGCCGCAGCCCTACCGGAAAATGCTTCGCAGGCTGGCGCGGCTGCACCTGGTGGGCGCCAGTGGCGGGGAGGCTGACGGCCGCCACAAAGCCCGCAGCCCCACGGGCTGTGGGGCCACGCAAGAGGCTGCCAAAGAGCTTTCCAACGAGGCATGGCTTTCCCTCCTGGCTCTTCGGGCGTGGGAGCTGTCGCCAGAGCCGCGGCCCTACCGGAAAATGCTTCGCAGGCTGGCGCGGCTGCACCTGGTGGGCGCCGGTGGCGGGGAGGCTGACGGTCGCCGCAAAGCCCGCAGCCCCACGGGCTGTGGGGCCACGCGAGTGGCTGCCAAAGAGCTTTCCAACGAGGCACGGCTTTCCCTCCTGGCTCTTCGGGCGTGGGAGCTGTCGCCAGAGCCGCGGCCCTACCGGAAAATGCTTCGCAGGCTCGTGCGGCGGCGCCACGTGGGCGCCGGTGGCGCAAAGGCTGACGGCCGCCGCAAAGCCCGCAGCCCCACGGGCTGTGGGGCCACACGAGCGGCTGCCAAAAAGCTTTCCAACGAGGCACGGCTTTCCCTCCTGGCTCTTCGTGCTTGGGAGCTGTCGCCAGAGCCGTGGCCCTACCGGAAAATGCTTCGCAGGCTGGTGGGGCGGCGCCACGTGGGCGCTGGTGGCTCCGAGGCTGACGGCCGCCGCAAAGCCCGCAGCCCCACGGGCTGTGAGGCCACGCGAGCGGCTGCCAAAGAGCTTTCCAACGAGGCACGGCTTTCCCTCCTGGGTCTTCGGGCGTGGGAGCTGTCGCCAGAGTCGCGGCCCTACTGGAAAATGCTTCGCAGGCTGGCGCGGCTGCACCTGGTGGGCGCCGGTGGCGGGGAGGCTGACGGCCCCCACAAAGCCCGAAGCCCCACGGGCTGTGGGGCCACGCGAGCGGCTGCCAAAGAGCTTTCCAACGAGGCACGGCTTTCCCTCCTGGCTCTTCGGGCGTGGGAGCTGTCGCCAGAGCCGCGGCCCTACCGGAAAATGCTTCGCAGGCTGGCGCGGCTGTAGCTGTTGGGCGCCGGTGGCGGTGAGGCTGACGGCCGCCGCAAAGCCCGCAGCCCCACGGGCTGTGGGGCCACGCGAGCGGCTGCCAAAGAGCTTTCCAACGAGGCACGGCTTTCCCTCCTGGCTCTTCGTGCTTGGGAGCTGTCGCCAGAGTTGCGGCCCTACCGGAAAATGCTTCGCAGGCTGGTGGGGCGGCGCCACGTGGGCGCCGGTGGCTCCGAGGCTGACGGCCGCCGCAAAGCCCGCAGCCGCACGGGCTGTTTCGCCAGGCGAGCGGCTGCCAAAGAGCTTTCCAACGAGGCACGGCTTTCCCTCCTCGCTTTTCGGGCGTGGGAGCTGTCGCCAGAGCCGCAGCCCTACAGGAAAATGCTTCGCAGGCTGGCGCGGCTGCACCTGGTGGGCGCCGGTGGCTCCGAGGCTGACAACCGCCGCAAAGCCCGCAGCCCCACGGGCTGTGGGGCCACGCGATCGGCTGCCAAAGAGCTTTCCAACGAGGCACGGCTTTCCCTCCTGGCTCTTCGTGCTTGGGAACTGTCGCCAGAGTTGCGGCCTTACCGGAAAATGCTTCGCAGGCTGGTGGGGCGGCGCCACGTGGGCGCCGGTGGCAGCGAGGCTGACGGCCGCCGCAAAGCCCGCAGCCCCACGGGCTGTTTCGCCAGGCGAGCGGCTGCCAAAGAGCTTTCCAACGAGGCACGGCTTTCCCTCCTGGCTCTTCGGGCGTGGGAGCTGTCGCCAGAGCCGCAGCCCTACAGGAAAATGCTTCGCAGGCTGGCGCGGCTGCACCTGGTGGGCGCCGGTGGCTCCGAGGCTGACGGCCGCCACAAAGCCCGCAGCCCCACGGGCTGTGGGGCCACGCAAGAGGCTGCCAAAGAGCTTTCCAACGAGGCATGGCTTTCCCTCCTGGCTCTTCGGGCGTGGGAGCTGTCGCCAGAGCCGCAGCCCTACAGTAAAATGCTTCGCAGGCTGGCGCGGCGGCGCCACGTGGGCGCCGGTGTCGCTGAGGATGACGTCCGCCGGAAAGCCCGCAGCCCCACGGGCTGTGGGGCCACGCGAGCGGCTGCCAAAGAGGTTTCCAACGAGGCACGGCTTTCCCTCCTGGCTCTTCGGGCGTGGGAGCTGTCGTCAGAGCCGCAGCCCTACCGGAAAATGCTTCGCAGGCTGGCGCGGCTGCACCTGGTGGGCGCCAGTGGCGGGGAGGCTGACGGCCGCCACAAAGCCCGCAGCCCCACGGGCTGTGGGGCCACGCAAGAGGCTGCCAAAGAGCTTTCCAACGAGGCATGGCTTTCCCTCCTGGCTCTTCGGGCGTGGGAGCTGTCGCCAGAGCCGCGGCCCTACCGGAAAATGCTTCGCAGGCTGGCGCGGCTGCACCTGGTGGGCGCCGGTGGCGGGGAGGCTGACGGTCGCCGCAAAGCCCGCAGCCCCACGGGCTGTGGGGCCACGCGAGTGGCTGCCAAAGAGCTTTCCAACGAGGCACGGCTTTCCCTCCTGGCTCTTCGGGCTTGGGAGTTGTCGTCAGAGCCGCAGCCCTACCGGAAAATGCTTCGCAGCCTGGTGAGGCGGCGACACATGGGCGCCGGTGGCAGCGAGGCTGACGGCCGCCGCAAAGCCCGCAGCCCCACAGGCTGTTTCGCCAGGCGAGCGGCTGCCAAAGAGCTTTCCAACGAGGCACGGCTTTCCCTCCTCGCTCTTCGGGCGTGGGAGCTGTCGCCAGAGCCGCGGCCCTACAGGAAAATGCTTCGCAGGCTGGCGCGGCTGCACCTGGTGGGCGCCGGTGGCTCCGAGGCTGACGGCCGCCACAAAGCCCGCAGCCCCACGGGCTGTGGGGCCACGCAAGAGGCTGCCAAAGAGCTTTCCAACGAGGCATGGCTTTCCCTCCTGGCTCTTCGGGCGTGGGAGCTGTCGCCAGAGCCGCAGCCCTACCGGAAAATGCTTCGCAGGCTGGCGCGGCGGCGCCACGTGGGCGCCGGTGTCGCTGAGGATGACGTCCGCCGGAAAGCCCGCAGCCCCACGGGCTGTGGGGCCACGCGAGCGGCTGCCAAAGAGGTTTCCAACGAGGCACGGCTTTCCCTCCTGGCTCTTCGGGCGTGGGAGCTGTCGTCAGAGCCGCAGCCCTACCGGAAAATGCTTCGCAGGCTGGCGCGGCTGCACCTGGTGGGCGCCAGTGGCGGGGAGGCTGACGGCCGCCACAAAGCCCGCAGCCCCACGGGCTGTGGGGCCACGCAAGAGGCTGCCAAAGAGCTTTCCAACGAGGCATGGCTTTCCCTCCTGGCTCTTCGGGCGTGGGAGCTGTCGCCAGAGCCGCGGCCCTACCGGAAAATGCTTCGCAGGCTGGCGCGGCTGCACCTGGTGGGCGCCGGTGGCGGGGAGGCTGACGGTCGCCGCAAAGCCCGCAGCCCCACGGGCTGTGGGGCCACGCGAGTGGCTGCCAAAGAGCTTTCCAACGAGGCACGGCTTTCCCTCCTGGCTCTTCGGGCGTGGGAGCTGTCGCCAGAGCCGCGGCCCTACCGGAAAATGCTTCGCAGGCTCGTGCGGCGGCGCCACGTGGGCGCCGGTGGCGCAAAGGCTGACGGCCGCCGCAAAGCCCGCAGCCCCACGGGCTGTGGGGCCACACGAGCGGCTGCCAAAGAGCTTTCCAACGAGGCACGGCTTTCCCTCCTGGGTCTTCGGGCGTGGGAGCTGTCGCCAGAGTCGCGGCCCTACTGGAAAATGCTTCGCAGGCTGGCGCGGCTGCACCTGGTGGGCGCCAGTGGCGGGGAGGCTGACGGCCCCCACAAAGCCCGCAGCCCCACGGGCTGTGGGGCCACGCGAGCGGCTGCCAAAGAGCTTTCCAACGAGGCACGGCTTTCCCTCCTGGCTCTTCGGGCGTGGGAGCTGTCGCCAGAGCCGCGGCCCTACCCAAAAATGCTTCGCAGGCTGGCGCGGCTGTAGCTGTTGGGCGCCGGTGGCGGTGAGGCTGACGGCCGCCGCAAAGCCCGCAGCCCCACGGGCTGTGGGGCCACGCGAGCGGCTGCCAAAGAGCTTTCCAACGAGGCACGGCTTTCCCTCCTGGCTCTTCGTGCTTGGGAGCTGTCGCCAGAGTTGCGGCCCTACCGGAAAATGCTTCGCAGGCTGGTGGGGCGGCGCCACGTGGGCGCCGGTGGCTCCGAGGCTGACGGCCGCCGCAAAGCCCGCAGCCGCACGGGCTGTTTCGCCAGGCGAGCGGCTGCCAAAGAGCTTTCCAACGAGGCACGGCTTTCCCTCCTCGCTTTTCGGGCGTGGGAGCTGTCGCCAGAGCCGCAGCCCTACAGGAAAATGCTTCGCAGGCTGGCGCGGCTGCACCTGGTGGGCGCCGGTGGCTCCAGGGCTGACAACCGCCGCAAAGCCCGCAGCCCCACGGGCTGTGGGGCCACGCGATCGGCTGCCAAAGAGCTTTCCAACGAGGCACGGCTTTCCCTCCTGGCTCTTCGTGCTTGGGAGCTGTCGCCAGAGTTGCGGCCTTACCGGAAAATGCTTCGCAGGCTGGTGGGGCGGCGCCACGTGGGCGCCGGTGGCAGCGAGGCTGACGGCCGCCGCAAAGCCCGCAGCCCCACGGGCTGTTTCGCCAGGCGAGCGGCTGCCAAAGAGCTTTCCAACGAGGCACGGCTTTCCCTCCTGGCTCTTCGGGCGTGGGAGCTGTCGCCAGAGCCGCAGCCCTACAGGAAAATGCTTCGCAGGCTGGCGCGGCGGCGCCACGTGGGCGCCGGTGTCGCTGAGGCTGACGTCCGCCGGAAAGCCCGCAGCCCCACGGGCTGTGAGGCCCCGCGAGCGGCCGCCAAAGAGCTTTCCAACGAGGCACGGCTTTCCCTCCTGGCTCTTCGGGCTTGGGAGCTGTCGTCAGAGCCGCAGACCTACCGGAAAATGCTTCGCAGGCTGGCGCGGCAGCGCCACGTGGGCGCCGGTGGCGGGGAGGCTGACAGCCGCCACAAAGCCCGCAGCCCCACGGGCTGTGGGGCCACGCGATCGGCTGCCAAAGAGCTTTCCAACGAGGCACGGCTTTCCCTCCTGGCTCTTCGTGCTTGGGAGCTGTCGCCAGAGCCGCGGCCCTACAGGAAAATGCTTCGCAGGCTGGTGGGGCGGCGCCACGTGGGCGCCGGTGGCTCCGAGGCTGACGGCCGCCGCAAAGCCCGCAGCCCCACAGGCTGTTTCGCCAGGCGAGCGGCTGCCAAAGAGCTTTCCAACGAGGCACGGCTTTCCCTCCTGGCTCTTCGGGCATGGGAGCTGTCGCCAGAGCCACGGCCCTACCAGAAAATGCTTCGCAGGCTGGCGCGGCTGCACCTGGTGGGTGCCGGTGGCTCCGAGGCTGATGGCCGCCGCAAAGCCCGCAGCCCCACAGGCTGTTTCGCCAGGCGAGCGGCTGCCAAAGAGCTTTCCAACGAGGCACGGCTTTCCCTCCTGGCTCTTCGGGCGTGGCAGCTGTCGCCAGAGAAACGGCCCTACAGGAAAATGCTTCGCAGGCTGGCGCGGCTGCACCTGGTGGGTGCCGGTGGCTCCGAGGCTGACGGCCGCCGCAAAGCCCGCAGCCCCACAGGCTGTTTCGCCAGGCGAGCGGCCGCCAAAGAGCTTTCCAACGAGGCACGGCTTTCCCTCCTGGCTCTTCGGGCTTGGGAGCTGTCGTCAGAGCCGCAGCCCTACCGGAAAATGCTTCGCAAGCTGGCGCGGCAGCACCACGTGGGCGCCGGTGGCGCCGAGGCTGACGGCCGCCGCAAAGCCCGCAGCCCCACGGGCTGTGAGGCCACGCGAGCGGCTGCCAAAGAGCTTTCCAACGAGGCATGGCTTTTCCTCCTGGCTCTTCGGGCGTGGGAGCTGTTGCCAGAGCCGCGGCCCTACCGGAAAACGCTTCGCAGGCTGGCGCAGCGGCGCCACGTGGGCACCGGTGGCGGCGAGGCTGACGGCCGCCGCAGAGCCCGCAGCCCCATGGGCTGTGGGGCCACGCGAGCGGCTGCCAAAGAGCTTTCCAACGAGGCATGGCTTTCCCTCCTGGCTCTTCGGGCTTGGGAGTTGTCGTCAGAGCCGCAGCCCTACCGGAAAATGCTTCGCAAGCTGGCACGGCAGCGCCACGTGGGCACCGTTGGCGGCGAGGCTGACGGCCGCCGCAAAGCCCGCAGCCACACGGGCTGTGGGGCCACACGAGCGGCAGCCAAAGAGCTTTCCAGCGAGGCACGACTTTCCCTCCTGGCTCTTCGGGCGTGGGAGCTGTCGCCAGAGACGCGGCCCTACCGGAAAATGCTTCGCAGGCTGGCGCAGCGGCGCCACGTGGGCGCCGGTGGCAGCGAGGCTGACAGCCGCCGCAAAGCCCGCAGCCCCACAGTCTGTTTCGCCAGGCGAGCGGCTGCCAAAGAGCTTTCCAACGAGGCACGGCTTTCTCTCCTCGCTCTTAGGGCGTGGGAGCTGTCGCCAGAGCCGCGGCCCTACTGGAAAATGCTTCGCAGGCTGGCGCGGCTGCACCTGGTGGGCGCCGGTGGCGGGGAGGCTGACGGCCGCCACAAAGCCCGCAGCCCCACGGGCTGTGGGGCCACGCGATCGGCTGCCAAAGAGCTTTCCAACGAGGCACGGCTTTCCCTCCTGGCTCTTCGGGCGTGGGAGCTGTCGCCAGAGCCGCGGCCCTACCGGAAAATGCTTCGCAGGCTGGCGCAGCGGCGCCACGTGGGCGCCGGTGGCAGGGAGGCTGACGGCCGCCACAAAGCCCGCAGCCCCACGGGCTGTGGGGCCACGCGATTGGCTGCCAAAGAGCTTTCCAACGAGGCATGGCTTTCCCTCCTGGCTCTTCGGGCGTGGGAGCTGTCGCCAGAGCCGCAGCCCTACAGTAAAATGCTTCGCAGGCTGGCGCGGCGGCGCCACGTGGGCGCCGGTGTCGCTGAGGATGACGTCCGCCGGAAAGCCCGCAGCCCCACGGGCTGTGGGGCCACGCGAGCGGCTGCCAAAGAGGTTTCCAACGAGGCACGGCTTTCCCTCCTGGCTCTTCGGGCGTGGGAGCTGTCGTCAGAGCAGCAGCCCTACCGGAAAATGCTTCGCAGGCTGGCGCGGCTGCACCTGGTGGGCGCCAGTGGCGGGGAGGCTGACGGCCGCCACAAAGCCCGCAGCCCCACGGGCTGTGGGGCCACGCAAGAGGCTGCCAAAGAGCTTTCCAACGAGGCATGGCTTTCCCTCCTGGCTCTTCGGGCGTGGGAGCTGTCGCCAGAGCCGCGGCCCTACCGGAAAATGCTTCGCAGGCTGGCGCGGCTGCACCTGGTGGGCGCCGGTGGCGGGGAGGCTGACGGTCGCCGCAAAGCCCGCAGCCCCACGGGCTGTGGGGCCACGCGAGTGGCTGCCAAAGAGCTTTCCAACGAGGCACGGCTTTCCCTCCTGGCTCTTCGGGCTTGGGAGTTGTCGTCAGAGCCGCAGCCCTACCGGAAAATGCTTCGCAGCCTGGTGAGGCGGCGACACATGGGCGCCGGTGGCAGCGAGGCTGACGGCCGCCGCAAAGCCCGCAGCCCCACAGGCTGTTTCGCCAGGCGAGCGGCTGCCAAAGAGCTTTCCAACGAGGCACGGCTTTCCCTCCTCGCTCTTCGGGCGTGGGAGCTGTCGCCAGAGCCGCGGCCCTACAGGAAAATGCTTCGCAAGCTGGCGCGGCAGCACCACGTGGGCGCCGGTGGCGCCGAGGCTGACGGCCGCCGCAAAGCCCGCAGCCCCACGGGCTGTGGGGCCACGCGAGCGGCTGCCAAAGAGCTTTCCAACGAGGCATGGCTTTTCCTCCTGGCTCTTCGGGCGTGGGAGCTGTTGCCAGAGCCGCGGCCCTACCGGAAAACGCTTCGCAGGCTGGCGCAGCGGCGCCACGTGGGCACCGGTGGCGGCGAGGCTGACGGCCGCCGCAGAGCCCGCAGCCCCATGGGCTGTGGGGCCACGCGAGCGGCTGCCAAAGAGCTTTCCAACGAGGCATGGCTTTCCCTCCTGGCTCTTCGGGCTTGGGAGTTGTCGTCAGAGCCGCAGCCCTACCGGAAAATGCTTCGCAAGCTGGCACGGCAGCGCCACGTGGGCACCGTTGGCGGCGAGGCTGACGGCCGCCGCAAAGCCCGCAGCCACACGGGCTGTGGGGCCACACGAGCGGCAGCCAAAGAGCTTTCCAGCGAGGCACGACTTTCCCTCCTGGCTCTTCGGGCGTGGGAGCTGTCGCCAGAGACGCGGCCCTACCGGAAAATGCTTCGCAGGCTGGCGCAGCGGCGCCACGTGGGCGCCGGTGGCAGCGAGGCTGACAGCCGCCGCAAAGCCCGCAGCCCCACAGGCTGTTTCGCCAGGCGAGCGGCTGCCAAAGAGCTTTCCAACGAGGCACGGCTTTCTCTCCTCGCTCTTAGGGCGTGGGAGCTGTCGCCAGAGCCGCGGCCCTACTGGAAAATGCTTCGCAGGCTGGCGCGGCTGCACCTGGTGGGCGCCGGTGGCGGGGAGGCTGACGGCCGCAGCAAAGCCCGCAGCCCCACGGGCTGTGGGGCCACGCGATCGGCTGCCAAAGAGCTTTCCAACGAGGCACGGCTTTCCCTCCTGGCTCTTCGGGCGTGGGAGCTGTCGCCAGAGCCGCGGCCCTACCGGAAAATGCTTCGCAGGCTGGCGCAGCGGCGCCACGTGGGCGCCGGTGGCAGGGAGGCTGACGGCCGCCACAAAGCCCGCAGCCCCACGGGCTGTGGGGCCACGCGATTGGCTGCCAAAGAGCTTTCCAACGAGGCATGGCTTTCCCTCCTGGCTCTTCGGGCGTGGGAGCTGTCGCCAGAGCCGCAGCCCTACAGTAAAATGCTTCGCAGGCTGGCGCGGCGGCGCCACGTGGGCGCCGGTGTCGCTGAGGATGACGTCCGCCGGAAAGCCCGCAGCCCCACGGGCTGTGGGGCCACGCGAGCGGCTGCCAAAGAGGTTTCCAACGAGGCACGGCTTTCCCTCCTGGCTCTTCGGGCGTGGGAGCTGTCGTCAGAGCCGCAGCCCTACCGGAAAATGCTTCGCAGGCTGGCGCGGCTGCACCTGGTGGGCGCCAGTGGCGGGGAGGCTGACGGCCGCCACAAAGCCCGCAGCCCCACGGGCTGTGGGGCCACGCAAGAGGCTGCCAAAGAGCTTTCCAACGAGGCATGGCTTTCCCTCCTGGCTCTTCGGGCGTGGGAGCTGTCGCCAGAGCCGCGGCCCTACCGGAAAATGCTTCGCAGGCTGGCGCGGCTGCACCTGGTGGGCGCCGGTGGCGGGGAGGCTGACGGTCGCCGCAAAGCCCGCAGCCCCACGGGCTGTGGGGCCACGCGAGTGGCTGCCAAAGAGCTTTCCAACGAGGCACGGCTTTCCCTCCTGGCTCTTCGGGCTTGGGAGTTGTCGTCAGAGCCGCAGCCCTACCGGAAAATGCTTCGCAGCCTGGTGAGGCGGCGACACATGGGCGCCGGTGGCAGCGAGGCTGACGGCCGCCGCAAAGCCCGCAGCCCCACAGGCTGTTTCGCCAGGCGAGCGGCTGCCAAAGAGCTTTCCAACGAGGCACGGCTTTCCCTCCTCGCTCTTCGGGCGTGGGAGCTGTCGCCAGAGCCGCGGCCCTACAGGAAAATGCTTCGCAGGCTGGCGCGGCTGCACCTGGTGGGCGCCGGTGGCTCCGAGGCTGACGGCCGCCACAAAGCCCGCAGCCCCACGGGCTGTGGGGCCACGCAAGAGGCTGCCAAAGAGCTTTCCAACGAGGCATGGCTTTCCCTCCTGGCTCTTCGGGCGTGGGAGCTGTCGCCAGAGCCGCAGCCCTACCGGAAAATGCTTCGCAGGCTGGCGCGGCGGCGCCACGTGGGCGCCGGTGTCGCTGAGGATGACGTCCGCCGGAAAGCCCGCAGCCCCACGGGCTGTGGGGCCACGCGAGCGGCTGCCAAAGAGGTTTCCAACGAGGCACGGCTTTCCCTCCTGGCTCTTCGGGCGTGGGAGCTGTCGTCAGAGCCGCAGCCCTACCGGAAAATGCTTCGCAGGCTGGCGCGGCTGCACCTGGTGGGCGCCAGTGGCGGGGAGGCTGACGGCCGCCACAAAGCCCGCAGCCCCACGGGCTGTGGGGCCACGCAAGAGGCTGCCAAAGAGCTTTCCAACGAGGCATGGCTTTCCCTCCTGGCTCTTCGGGCGTGGGAGCTGTCGCCAGAGCCGCGGCCCTACCGGAAAATGCTTCGCAGGCTGGCGCGGCTGCACCTGGTGGGCGCCGGTGGCGGGGAGGCTGACGGTCGCCGCAAAGCCCGCAGCCCCACGGGCTGTGGGGCCACGCGAGTGGCTGCCAAAGAGCTTTCCAACGAGGCACGGCTTTCCCTCCTGGCTCTTCGGGCGTGGGAGCTGTCGCCAGAGCCGCGGCCCTACCGGAAAATGCTTCGCAGGCTCGTGCGGCGGCGCCACGTGGGCGCCGGTGGCGCAAAGGCTGACGGCCGCCGCAAAGCCCGCAGCCCCACGGGCTGTGGGGCCACACGAGCGGCTGCCAAAGAGCTTTCCAACGAGGCACGGCTTTCCCTCCTGGGTCTTCGGGCGTGGGAGCTGTCGCCAGAGTCGCGGCCCTACTGGAAAATGCTTCGCAGGCTGGCGCGGCTGCACCTGGTGGGCGCCGGTGGCGGGGAGTCTGACGGCCGCCACAAAGCCCGCAGCCCCACGGGCTGTGGGGCCACGCGAGCGGCTGCCAAAGAGCTTTCCAACGAGGCACGGCTTTCCCTCCTGGCTCTTCGGGCGTGGGAGCTGTCGCCAGAGCCGCGGCCCTACCGGAAAATGCTTCGCAGGCTGGCGCGGCTGTAGCTGTTGGGCGCCGGTGGCGGTGAGGCTGACGGCCGCCGCAAAGCCCGCAGCCCCACGGGCTGTGGGGCCACGCGAGCGGCTGCCAAAGAGCTTTCCAACGAGGCACGGCTTTCCCTCCTGGCTCTTCGTGCTTGGGAGCTGTCGCCAGAGTTGCGGCCCTACCGGAAAATGCTTCGCAGGCTGGTGGGGCGGCGCCACGTGGGCGCCGGTGGCTCCGAGGCTGACGGCCGCCGCAAAGCCCGCAGCCGCACGGGCTGTTTCGCCAGGCGAGCGGCTGCCAAAGAGCTTTCCAACGAGGCACGGCTTTCCCTCCTCGCTTTTCGGGCGTGGGAGCTGTCGCCAGAGACGCGGCCCTACAGGAAAATGCTTCGCAGGCTGGCGCGGCTGCACCTGGTGGGCGCCGGTGGCTCCAGGGCTGACAACCGCCGCAAAGCCCGCAGCCCCACGGGCTGTGGGGCCACGCGATCGGCTGCCAAAGAGCTTTCCAACGAGGCACGGCTTTCCCTCCTGGCTCTTCGTGCTTGGGAGCTGTCGCCAGAGTTGCGGCCTTACCGGAAAATGCTTCGCAGGCTGGTGGGGCGGCGCCACGTGGGCGCCGGTGGCAGCGAGGCTGACGGCCGCCGCAAAGCCCGCAGCCCCACGGGCTGTTTCGCCAGGCGAGCGGCTGCCAAAGAGCTTTCCAACGAGGCACGGCTTTCCCTCCTGGCTCTTCGGGCGTGGGAGCTGTCGCCAGAGCCGCAGCCCTACAGGAAAATGCTTCGCAGGCTGGCGCGGCGGCGCCACGTGGGCGCCGGTGTCGCTGAGGCTGACGTCCGCCGGAAAGCCCGCAGCCCCACGGGCTGTGAGGCCCCGCGAGCGGCCGCCAAAGAGCTTTCCAACGAGGCACGGCTTTCCCTCCTGGCTCTTCGGGCTTGGGAGCTGTCGTCAGAGCCGCAGACCTACCGGAAAATGCTTCGCAGGCTGGCGCGGCAGCGCCACGTGGGCGCCGGTGGCGGGGAGGCTGACAGCCGCCACAAAGCCCGCAGCCCCACGGGCTGTGGGGCCACGCGATCGGCTGCCAAAGAGCTTTCCAACGAGGCACGGCTTTCCCTCCTGGCTCTTCGTGCTTGGGAGCTGTCGCCAGAGCCGCGGCCCTACAGGAAAATGCTTCGCAGGCTGGTGGGGCGGCGCCACGTGGGCGCCGGTGGCTCCGAGGCTGACGGCCGCCGCAAAGCCCGCAGCCCCACAGGCTGTTTCGCCAGGCGAGCGGCTGCCAAAGAGCTTTCCAACGAGGCACGGCTTTCCCTCCTGGCTCTTCGGGCATGGGAGCTGTCGCCAGAGCCACGGCCCTACCAGAAAATGCTTCGCAGGCTGGCGCGGCTGCACCTGGTGGGTGCCGGTGGCTCCGAGGCTGATGGCCGCCGCAAAGCCCGCAGCCCCACAGGCTGTTTCGCCAGGCGAGCGGCTGCCAAAGAGCTTTCCAACGAGGCACGGCTTTCCCTCCTGGCTCTTCGGGCGTGGCAGCTGTCGCCAGAGAAACGGCCCTACAGGAAAATGCTTCGCAGGCTGGCGCGGCTGCACCTGGTGGGTGCCGGTGGCTCCGAGGCTGACGGCCGCCGCAAAGCCCGCAGCCCCACAGGCTGTTTCGCCAGGCGAGCGGCCGCCAAAGAGCTTTCCAACGAGGCACGGCTTTCCCTCCTGGCTCTTCGGGCTTGGGAGCTGTCGTCAGAGCCGCAGCCCTACCGGAAAATGCTTCGCAAGCTGGCGCGGCAGCACCACGTGGGCGCCGGTGGCGCCGAGGCTGACGGCCGCCGCAAAGCCCGCAGCCCCACGGGCTGTGGGGCCACGCGAGCGGCTGCCAAAGAGCTTTCCAACGAGGCATGGCTTTTCCTCCTGGCTCTTCGGGCGTGGGAGCTGTTGCCAGAGCCGCGGCCCTACCGGAAAACGCTTCGCAGGCTGGCGCAGCGGCGCCACGTGGGCACCGGTGGCGGCGAGGCTGACGGCCGCCGCAGAGCCCGCAGCCCCATGGGCTGTGGGGCCACGCGAGCGGCTGCCAAAGAGCTTTCCAACGAGGCATGGCTTTCCCTCCTGGCTCTTCGGGCTTGGGAGTTGTCGTCAGAGCCGCAGCCCTACCGGAAAATGCTTCGCAAGCTGGCACGGCAGCGCCACGTGGGCACCGTTGGCGGTGAGGCTGACGGCCGCCGCAAAGCCCGCAGCCACACGGGCTGTGGGGCCACACGAGCGGCAGCCAAAGAGCTTTCCAGCGAGGCACGACTTTCCCTCCTGGCTCTTCGGGCGTGGGAGCTGTCGCCAGAGACGCGGCCCTACCGGAAAATGCTTCGCAGGCTGGCGCAGCGGCGCCACGTGGGCGCCGGTGGCAGCGAGGCTGACAGCCGCCGCAAAGCCCGCAGCCCCACAGGCTGTTTCGCCAGGCGAGCGGCTGCCAAAGAGCTTTCCAACGAGGCACGGCTTTCTCTCCTCGCTCTTAGGGCGTGGGAGCTGTCGCCAGAGCCGCGGCCCTACTGGAAAATGCTTCGCAGGCTGGCGCGGCTGCACCTGGTGGGCGCCGGTGGCGGGGAGGCTGACGGCCGCCACAAAGCCCGCAGCCCCACGGGCTGTGGGGCCACGCGATCGGCTGCCAAAGAGCTTTCCAACGAGGCACGGCTTTCCCTCCTGGCTCTTCGGGCGTGGGAGCTGTCGCCAGAGCCGCGGCCCTACCGGAAAATGCTTCGCAGGCTGGCGCAGCGGCGCCACGTGGGCGCCGGTGGCAGGGAGGCTGACGGCCGCCACAAAGCCCGCAGCCCCACGGGCTGTGGGGCCACGCGATTGGCTGCCAAAGAGCTTTCCAACGAGGCACGGCTTTCCCTCCTGGCTCTTCGGGCGTGGGAGCTGTCGCCAGAGCCACGGCCCTACCGGAAAATGCTTCGCAGGCTGGCGCGGCTGCACCTGGTGGGTGCCGGTGGCTCCGAGGATGACGGCCGCGGCAAAGCCCGCAGCCCCACAGGCTGTTTCGCCAGGCGAGCGGCTGCCAAAGAGCTTTCCAACGAGGCACGGCTTTCCCTCCTGGCTCTTCGGGCGTGGGAGCTGTCGCCAGAGCCACGGCCCTACCGGAAAATGCTTCGCAGGCTGGCGCGGCTGCACCTGGTGGGTGCCGGTGGCTGCGAGGCTGACGGCCGCCGCAAAGCCCGCAGCCCCACAGGCTGTTTCGCCAGGCGAGCGGCCGCCAAAGAGCTTTCCAACGAGGCACGGCTTTCCCTCCTGGCTCTTCGGGCGTGGGAGCTGTCGCCAGAGTTGCGGCCCTACCGGAAAATGCTTCGCAGGCTGGTGGGGCGGTGCCACGTGGGCGCCGGTGGCTCCGAGGCTGACGGCCGCCGCAAAGCCCGCAGCCGCACGGGCTGTTTCGCCAGGCGAGCGGCTGCCAAAGAGCTTTCCAACGAGGCATGGCTTTCCCTCCTGGCTCTTCGGGCTTGGGAGCTGTCGCCAGAGTTGCGGCCCTACCGGAAAATGCTTCGCAGGCTGGTGGGGCGGCGCCACGTGGGCGCCGGTGGCTCCGAGGCTGACAACTGCCGCAAAGCCCGCAGCCCCACGGGCTGTGGGGCCACGCGAGCGGCTGCCAAAGAGCTTTCCAACGAGGCACGGCTTTCCCTCCTGAGTCTTCGGGCTTGGGAGTTGTCGTCAGAGCCGCAGCCCTACCGGAAAATGCTTCGCAGCCTGGTGAGGCGGCGACACATGGGCGCCGGTGGCAGCGAGGCTGACGGCCGCCGCAAAGCCCGCAGCCCCACAGGCTGTTTCGCCAGGCGAGCGGCTGCCAAAGAGCTTTCCAACGAGGCACGGCTTTCCCTCCTCGCTCTTCGGGCGTGGGAGCTGTCGCCAGAGCCGCGGCCCTACAGGAAAATGCTTCGCAGGCTGGCGCGGCTGCACCTGGTGGGCGCCGGTGGCTCCGAGGCTGACGGCCGCCACAAAGCCCGCAGCCCCACGGGCTGTGGGGCCACGCAAGAGGCTGCCAAAGAGCTTTCCAACGAGGCATGGCTTTCCCTCCTGGCTCTTCGGGCGTGGGAGCTGTCGCCAGAGCCGCGGCCCTACCGGAAAATGCTTCGCAGGCTGGCGCGGCTGCACCTGGTGGGCGCCGGTGGCGGGGAGGCTGACGGTCGCCGCAAAGCCCGCAGCCCCACGGGCTGTGGGGCCACGCGAGCGGCTGCCAAAGAGCTTTCCAACGAGGCACGGCTTTCCCTCCTGGCTCTTCGGGCGTGGGAGCTGTCGCCAGAGCCGCGGCCCTACCGGAAAATGCTTCGCAGGCTCGTGCGGCGGCGCCACGTGGGCGCCGGTGGCGCAAAGGCTGACGGCCGCCGCAAAGCCCGCAGCCCCACGGGCTGTGGGGCCACACGAGCGGCTGCCAAAGAGCTTTCCAACGAGGCACGGCTTTCCCTCCTGGCTCTTCGTGCTTGGGAGCTGTCGCCAGAGCCGCGGCCCTACCGGAAAATGCTTCGCAGGCTGGTGGGGCGGCGCCACGTGGGCGCTGGTGGCTCCGAGGCTGACGGCCGCCGCAAAGCCCGCAGCCCCACGGGCTGTGAGGCCACGCGAGCGGCTGCCAAAGAGCTTTCCAACGAGGCACGGCTTTCCCTCCTGGGTCTTCGGGCGTGGGAGCTGTCGCCAGAGTCGCGGCCCTACAGGAAAATGCTTCGCAGGCTGGCGCGGCTGCACCTGGTGGGCGCCGGTGGCGGGGAGGCTGACGGCCCCCACAAAGCCCGCAGCCCCACGGGCTGTGGGGCCACGCGAGCGGCTGCCAAAGAGCTTTCCAACGAGGCACGGCTTTCCCTCCTGGCTCTTCGGGCGTGGGAGCTGTCGCCAGAGCCGCGGCCCTACCGGAAAATGCTTCGCAGGCTGGCGCGGCTGTAGCTGTTGGGCGCCGGTGGCGGTGAGGCTGACGGCCGCCGCAAAGCCCGCAGCCCCACGGGCTGTGGGGCCACGCGAGCGGCTGCCAAAGAGCTTTCCAACGAGGCACGGCTTTCCCTCCTGGCTCTTCGTGCTTGGGAGCTGTCGCCAGAGTTGCGGCCCTACCGGAAAATGCTTCGCAGGCTGGTGGGGCGGCGCCACGTGGGCGCCGGTGGCTCCGAGGCTGACGGCCGCCGCAAAGCCCGCAGCCGCACGGGCTGTTTCGCCAGGCGAGCGGCTGCCAAAGAGCTTTCCAACGAGGCACGGCTTTCCCTCCTCGCTTTTCGGGCGTGGGAGCTGTCGCCAGAGCCGCAGCCCTACAGGAAAATGCTTCGCAGGCTGGCGCGGCTGCACCTGGTGGGCGCCGGTGGCTCCGAGGCTGACAACCGCCGCAAAGCCCGCAGCCGCACGGGCTGTGGGGCCACGCGATCGGCTGCCAAAGAGCTTTCCAACGAGGCACGGCTTTCCCTCCTGTCTCTTCGTGCTTGGGAGCTGTCGCCAGAGTTGCGGCCCTACCGGAAAATGCTTCGCAGGCTAGTGGGGCGGCGCCACGTGGGTGCCGGTGGCAGCGAGGCTGACGGCCGCCGCAAAGCCCGCAGCCCCACGGGCTGTTTCGCCAGGCGAGCGGCTGCCAAAGAGCTTTCCAACGAGGCACGGCTTTCCCTCCTGGCTCTTCGGGCGTGGGAGCTGTCGCCAGAGCCGCAGCCCTACAGGAAAATGCTTCGCAGGCTGGCGCGGCGGCGCCACGTGGGCGCCGGTGTCGCTGAGGCTGACGTCCGCCGGAAAGCCCGCAGCCCCACGGGCTGTGGGGCCCCGCGAGCGGCCGCCAAAGAGCTTTCCAACGAGGCACGGCTTTCCCTCCTGGCTCTTCGGGCTTGGGAGCTGTCGTCAGAGCCGCAGCCCTACCGGAAAATGCTTCGCAGGCTGGCGCGGCAGCGCCACGTGGGCGCCGGTGGCGGGGAGGCTGACGGCCGCCACAAAGCCCGCAGCCCCACGGGCTGTGGAGCCACGCGATCGGCTGCCAAAGAGCTTTCCAACGAGGCACGGCTTTCCCTCCTGGCTCTTCAGGCGTGGGAGCTGTCGCCAGAGCCGCGGCCCTACAGGAAAATGCTTCGCAGGCTGGTGGGGCGGCGCCACGTGGGCGCCGGTGGCTCCGAGGCTGACGGCCGCCGCAAAGCCCGCAGCCCCACAGGCTGTTTCGCCAGGCGAGCGGCTGCCAAAGAGCTTTCCAACGAGGCACGGCTTTCCCTCCTGGCTCTTCGGGCATGGGAGCTGTCGCCAGAGCCACGGCCCTACCAGAAAATGCTTCGCAGGCTGGTGCGGCTGCACCTGGTGGGTGCCGGTGGCTCCGAGGCTGACGGCCGCCGCAAAGCCCGCAGCCCCACAGGCTGTTTCGCCAGGCGAGCGGCTGCCAAAGAGCTTTCCAACGAGGCACGGCTTTCCCTCCTCGCTCTTCGGGCGTCAGAGCTGTCGCCAGAGAAACGGCCCTACAGGAAAATGCTTCGCAGGCTGGCGCGGCTGCACCTGGTGGGTGCCAGTGGCTCCGAGGCTGACGGCCGCCGCAAAGCCCGCAGCCCCACAGGCTGTTTCGCCAGGCGAGCGGCCGCCAAAGAGCTTTCCAACGAGGCACGGCTTTCCCTCCTGGCTCTTCGGGCGTGGGAGCTGTCGCCAGAGCCGCGGCCCTACCGGAAAATGCTTCGCAGGCTGGTGGGGCGGCGCCACGTGGGCGCTGGTGGCTCCGAGGCTGACGGCCGCCGCAAAGCCCGCAGCCCCACGGGCTGTTTCGCCAGGCGAGCGGCTGCCAAAGAGCTTTCCAACGAGGCACGGCTTTCCCTCCTGGGTCTTCGGGCTTGGGAGTTGTCGTCAGAGCCGTGGCCCAACTGGAAAATGCTTCGCAAGCTGGCGCGGCGGCGCCACGTGGGCGCCGGTGGCAGCGAGGCTGACGGCCGCCGCAAAGCCCGCAGCCCCACGGGCTGTGAGGCCACGCGAGCGGCTGCCAAAGAGCTTTCCAACGAGGCACGGCTTTCCCTCCTGGCTCTTCGGGCGTGGGAGCTGTCGCCAGAGCCGCGGCCCTACCGGAAAATGCTTCGCAGGCTGGCGCGGCTGTAGCTGGTGGGCTCCGGTGGCGCCGAGGCTGACGGCCGCCGCAAAGCCCACAGCCCCACGGGCTGTGGGGCCACGCAAGCGGCTGCCAAAGAGCTTTCCAACGAGGCATGGCTTTCCCTCCTGGCTCTTCGGGCGTGGGAGCTGTCGCCAGAGACGCGGCCCTACCGGAAAATGCTTCGTAGGCTGGCGCAGCGGCGCCACGTGGGCGCCGGTGGCAGCGAGGATGACGGCCGCCGCAAAGCCCGCAGCCCCACAAGCTGTTTCGCCAGGCGAGCGGCTGCCAAAGAGCTTTCCAACGAGGCATGGCTTTCCCTCCTGGCTCTTCGGGCTTGGGAGCTGTCGCCAGAGCCGCGGCCCTACCGGAAAATGCTTCGCAGGCTGGTGGGGCGGCGCCACGTGGGCGCCGGTGCCTCCGAGGCTGACAACCGCCGCAAAGCCCGCAGCCCCACGGGCTGTGGGGCCACGCGAGCGGCTGCCAAAGAGCTTTCCAACGAGGCATGGCTTTCCCTCCTGGCTCTTCGGGCTTGGGAGCTGTCGTCAGAGCTCCAGCCCTACCGGAAAATGCTTCGCAAGCTGGCGCGGCAGCGCCACGTGGGCGCCGGTGGCACCGAGGCTGACGGCCGCCGCAAAGCCCGCAGCCCCACGGGCTGTGGGGCCACGCGAGCGGCTGCCAAAGAGCTTTCCAACAAGGCACGGCTTTCCCTCCTGGCTCTTCGCGCGTGGGAGCTGTCGCCAGAGTTGCGGCCCTACCGGAAAATGCTTCGCAGGCTGGTGGGGCGGCGCCACGTGGGCGCAGGTGGCGCAAAGGCTGACGGCCGCCGCAAAGCCCGCAGCCGCACGGGCTGTTTCGCCAGGCGAGCGGCTGCCAAAGAGCTTTCCAACGAGGCATGGCTTTCCCTCCTGGCTCTTCGGGCTTGGGAGCTGTCGCCAGAGTTGCGGCCCTACCGGAAAATGCTTCGCAGGCTGGTGGGGCGGCGCCACGTGGGCGCCGGTGGCTCCGAGGCTGACAACCGCCGCAAAGCCCGCAGCCCCACGGGCTGTGGGGCCACGCGAGCGGCTGCCAAAGAGCTTTCCAACGAGGCACGGCTTTCCCTCCTGGCTCTTCGGGCGTGGGAGCTGTCGCCAGAGCCGCGGCCCTACCGGAAAATGCTTCGCAGGCTGGTGGGGCGGCGCCAGGTGGGCGCCGGTGGCAGCGAGGCTGACGGCCGCCGCAAAGCCCGCAGCCCCACAGGCTGTTTCGCCAGTCGAGCGGCTGCCAAAGAGCTTTCCAACGAGGCACGGCTTTCCCTCCTTGCTTTTCGGGCGTGGGAGCTGTCGCCAGAGCCGCAGCCCTACAGGAAAATGCTTCGCAGGCTGGCGCGGCTGCACCTGGTGGGCGCCGGTGGCTCCGAGGCTGACGGCCGCCACAAAGCCCGCAGCCCCACGGGGTGTGGGGCCACGCGAGCGGCTGCCAAAGAGCTTTCCAACGAGGCACGGCTTTCCCTCCTGGCTCTTCGGGCGTGGGAGCTGTCGCCAGAGCCGCGGCCCTAGCGGAAAATGCTTCGCAGGCTGGTGGGGCGGCGCCAGGTGGGCGCTGGTGGCTCCTAGGCTGACGGCCGCCGCAAAGCCCGCAGCCACACGGGCTGTTTCGCCAGGCGAGCAGCTGCCAAAGAGCTTTCCAACGAGGCACGGCTTTCCCTCCTGGCTCTTCGGGCGTGGGAGCTGTCGCCAGAGCCGCAGCCCTACAGGAAAATGCTTCGCAGGCTGGCGCGGCGGCGCCAAGTGGGCGCCGGTGTCGCTGAGGCTGACGTCCGCCGGAAAGCCCGCAGCCCCACGGGCTGTGGGGCCATGCGAGCGGCCGCCAAAGAGCTTTCCAACGAGGCACGGCTTTCCCTCCTGGCTCTTCGGGCGTGGGAGCTGTCGCCAGAGCCGCAGCCCTACCGGAAAATGCTTCGCAAGCTGGCGCGGCAGCGCCACGTGGGCGCCGGTGGCGCCGAGGCTGACGGCCGCCGCAAAGCCCGCAGCCCCACGGGCTGTGCGGCCACGCAAGAGGCTGCCAAAGAGCTTTCCAGCAAGGCATGCCTTTCCCTCCCTGCTCTTCGGGCGTGGGAGCTGTCGCCAGAGCCGCGGCCCTACCGGAAAATGCTTCGCAGGCTGGCGCGGCTGCACCTGGTGGGCGCCAGTGGCGGGGAGGCTGACGGTCGCCGCAAAGCCCGCAGCCACACGGGCTGTGGGGCCACGCGAGCGGCTGCCAAAGAGCTTTCCAACGAGGCATGGCTTTCCCTCCCTGCTCTTCGGGCGCGGGAGCTGTTGCCAGAGCCGCAGCCCTACCGGAAAATGCTTCGCAGGCTGGTGCGGCGGTACCACGTGGGCGCCGGTGGCGCCGAGGCTGACGGCCGCCGCAAAGCCCGCAGCCCCACGGGCTGTGGGGCCACGCGAGCGGCTGCCAAAGAGCTTTCCAACGAGGCACGGCTTTCCCTCCTGGCTCTTCGGGCTTGGGAGTTGTCGTCAGAGCCGTGGCCCTACTGGAAAATGCTTCGCAAGCTGGCGCGGCGGCGCCACGTGGGCGCCGGTGGCTTAGAGGCTGACGGCCGCCACAAAGCCCGCAGCCCCACGGGCTGTGAGGCCACGCGAGCGGCGGCCAAAGAGCTTTCCAACGAGGCACGGCTTTCCCTCCTGGCTCTTCGGGCGTGGGAGCTGTCGCCAGAGCCGCGGCCCTACCGGAAAATGCTTCGCAGGGTGGCGCGGCTGTAGCTGGTAGGCGCCGGTGGCGCTGAGGCTGACGGCCGCCGCAAAGCCCGCAGCCGCACGGGCTGTTTCGCCAGGCGAGCGGCTGCCAAAGAGCTTTCCAACGAGGCATGGCTTTCCCTCCTGGCTCTTCGGGCTTGGGAGCTGTCGCCAGAGTTGCGGCCCTACCGGAAAATGCTTCGCAGGCTGGTGGGGCGGCGCCACGAGGGCGCCGGTGGCTCCGAGGCTGACAACCGCCGCAAAGCCCGCAGCCCCACGGGCTGTGGGGCCACGCGAGCGGCTGCCAAAGAGCTTTCCAACGAGGCACGGCTTTCCCTCCTGGCTCTTCGGGCGTGGGAGCTGTCGCCAGAGCCGCGGCCCTACCGGAAAATGCTTCGCAGGCTGGTGGGGCGGCGCCACGTGGGCGCTGGTGGCTCCGAGGCTGACGGCCGCCGCAAAGCCCGCAGCCCCACGGGCTGTGGGGCCACGCAAGCGGCTGCCAAAGAGCTTTCCAACGAGGCACGGCTTTCCCTCCTGGGTCTTCGGGCTTGGGAGTTGTCGTCAGAGCCGTGGCCCAACTGGAAAATGCTTCGCAAGCTGGCGCGGCGGCTCCACGTGGGCGCAGGTGGCAGCGAGGCTGACGGCCGCCGCAAAGCCCGCAGCCCCACGGGCTGTGGGGCCACGCGAGCGGCTGCCAAAGAGCTTTCCAACGAGGCATGGCTTTCCCTCCTGGCTCTTCGTGCTTGGGAGCTGTCGCCAGAGTTGTGGCCCTACCGGAAAATGCTTCGCAAGCTGGCGCGGCGGCGCCACGTGGGCGCCGGTGGCTCCGAGGCTGACGGCCGCCGCAAAGCCCGCAGCCCCACGGGCTGTGGGGCCACGCGAGCGGCTGCCAAAGAGCTTTCCAACGAGGCACGGCGTTCCCTCCCTGCTCTTCGGGCGTGGGAGCTGTCGCCAGAGCCGTGGCCCTACCGGAAAATGCTTCGCAGGCTGGCGCGGCAGTACCAGGTGGGCGCAGGTGGCGCCGAGGCTGACGGCCGCCGCAAAGCCCGCAGCCCCACGGGCTGTGGGGCCACGCGAGCGGCTGCCAAAGAGCTTTCCAACGAGGCACGGCTTTCCCTCCTGGCTCTTCGGGCGTGGGAGCTGTCGCCAGAGTCACGGCCCTACCGCAAAAAGCTCTGCATACTTGCGCGGCGGCGCCACATGGGCACCGTTGGCGGAGAGGCTGACGGCCGCCGCAAAGCCCGCAGCCCCACGGGCTGTGGGGCCACGGAAGAGGCTGCCAAAGAGCTTTCCAACGAGGCACGGCTTTCCCTCCTGGCTCTTCGGGCGTGGGAGCTGTCGCCAGAGCCGCGGCCCTACAGGAAAATGCTTCGCAGGCTGGTGCGGCGGCGCCACGTGGGCGCCGGTGGCAGCGAGGCTGACGGCCGCCGCAAAGCCCGCAGCCCCACAGGCTGTTTCGCCAGGCGAGCGGCTGCCAAAGAGCTTTCCAACGAGGCACGGCTTTCCCTCCTGGCTCTTCGGGCGTGGGAGCTGTCGCCAGAGCCGCGGCCCTACCGGAAAATGCTTCGCAGGCTGGCGCGGCTGTAGCTGGTGGGCGCCGGTGGCGCTGAGGCTGACGGCCGCCGCAAAGCCCGCAGCCCCACGGGCTGTGGGGCCACGCGAGCGGCTGCCAAAGAGCTTTCCAACGAGGCACGGCTTTCTCTCCTCGCTCTTCAGGCGTGGGACCTGTCGCCAGAGCCACGGCCCTACCGGAAAATGCTTCGCAGGCTGGTGGGGCGGCGCCACGTGGGCGCCGGTGGCTCCGAGGCTGACGGCCGCCGCAAAGCCCGCAGCCCCACGGGCTGTTTCGCCAGGCGAGCGGCTGCCAAAGAGCTTTCCAACGAGGCACGGCTTTCCCTCCTGGCTCTTCGTGCTTGGGAGCTGTCGCCAGAGATGCAGCCCTACCGGAAAATGCTTCGCAGGCTGGCGCGGCGGCGCCACGTGGGCGCCGGTGTCGACGAGGTTGACGGCCGCAGTATAGCCCGCAGCCACACGGGCTGTGGGGCCACGCGAGCGGCTGCCAAAGAGCTTTCCAACGAGGCACGGCTTTCCCTCCTGGCTCTTCGTGCTTGGGAGCTGTCGCCAGAGTTGCGGCCCTACCGGAAAACGCTTCGCAGGCTGGTGCGGCGGAGCCACGTGGGCGCAGGTGTCGCCGAGGCTGACGGCCGCCGCAAAGCCCGCAGCCCCACGGGCTGTGGGGCCACGTGAGCGGCTGCCAAAGAGCTTTCCAACGAGGCACGGCTTTCCCTCCTGGCTCTTCGGGCGTGGGAGCTGTCGCCAGAGCCGCAGCCCTACCGGAAAATGCTTCGCAAGCTGGCGCGGCAGCGCCACGTGGGCACCGTTGGCGGCGAGGCTGACGGCCGCCGCAAAGCCCGCAGCCACACGGGCTGTTTCGCCAGGCGAGCAGCTGCCAAAGAGCTTTCCAACGAGGCACGGCTTTCCCTCCTGGCTCTTCGGGCTTGGGAGCTGTCGTCAGAGCCGCAGCCCTACCGGAAAATGCTTCGCAGACTGGTGCGGCGGCGCCACGTGGGCGCCGGTGTCGCCGAGGCTGACGGCCGCCGCAAAGCCCGCAGCCCCACGGGCTGTGGGGCAACGCGAGAGGCTGCCAAAGAGCTTTCCAACGAGGCATGGCTTTCCCTCCTGGCTCTTCGGGCGTGGGAGCTGTTGCCAGAGACGCGGCCCTACCGGAAAATGCTTCGTAGGCTGGCGCGGCTGCACCTGGTGGGCGCCAGTGGCAGGGAGGCTGACGGCCGCCGCAAAGCCCGCAGCCCCACGTGCTGTGGGGCCACGCGAGCGGCTGCCAAAGAGCTTTCCAACGAGGCACGGCTTTCCCTCCTAGGTCTTCGGGCGTGGGAGCTGTCGCCAGAGCCGCGGCCCTACAGGAAAATGATTCGCAGACTGGCGCGGCTGCACCTGGTGGGCGCCGGTGGCGCCGAGGCTGACGGCCGCCGCAAAGCCCGCAGCCCCACGGGCTGTGGGGCCACGCGAGCGGCTGCCAAACAGATTTCCAACGAGGCACGGCTTTCCCTCCTGGCTCTTCGGGCGTGGGAGCTGTCGCCAGAGCCGCGGCCCTACCGGAAAATGCTTCGCAGGCTGGCGCGGCTGTAGCTGGTGGGCGGCGGTGGCGCTGAGGCTGACGGCCGCCGCAAAGCCCGCAGCCCCACGGGCTGTGGGGCCACGCGAGCGGCTGCCAAAGAGCTTTCCAACGAGGCACGGCTTTCCCTCCCTGCTCTTCGGGCGTGGGAGCTGTCGCCAGAGCCACGGCCCTACCGGAAAATGCTTCGCAGGCTGGTGGGGCGGCGCCAGGTGGGCGCTGGTGGCTCCGAGGCTGACGGCCGCCACAAAGCCCGCAGCCACACGGGCTGTTTCGCCAGGCGAGCGGCTGCCAAAGAGCTTTCCAACGAGGCACGGCTTTCCCTCCTGGCTCTTCGGGCGTGGGAGCTGTTGCCAGAGCCGCAGCCCTACAGGAAAATGCTTCGCAGGCTGGCGCGGCGGCGCCACGTGGGCGCCGGTGTCGCTGAGGCTGACGTCCGCCGGAAAGCCCGCAGCCCCACGGGCTGTGGGGCCATGCGAGCGGCCGCCAAAGAGCTTTCCAACGAGGCACGGCTTTCCCTCCTGGCTCTTCGGGCGTGGGAGCTGTCGCCAGAGCCGCAGCCCTACCGGAAAATGCTTCGCAGGCTGGTGCGGCGGAGCCACGTGGGCGCCGGTGTCGCCGAGGCTGACGGCCGCCGCAAAGCCCGCAGCCCCACGGGCTGTGGGGCCACGTGAGCGGCTGCCAAAGAGCTTTCCAATGAGGCACGGCTTTCCCTCCTGGCTCTTCGGGCTTGGGAGTTGTCGTCAGAGCCGCAGCCCTACCGGAAAATGCTTCGCAAGCTGGCGCGGCAGCGCCACGTGGGCACCGTTGGCGGCGAGGCTGACGGCCGCCGCAAAGCCCGCAGCCACACGGGCTGTTTCGCCAGGCGAGCGGCTGCCAAAGAGCTTTCCAACGAGGCACGGCTTTCCCTCCTGGCTCTTCGGGCTTGGGAGCTGTCGTCAGAGCCGCAGCCCTACCGGAAAATGCTTCGCAGGCTGGTGGGGCGGCGCCACGTGGGCGCCGGTGGCGCTGAGGCTGACGGCCGCCGCAAAGCCCGCAGCCCCACGGGCTGTGGGGCCACGCGAGCGGCTGCTAAAGAGCTTTCCAACGAGGCACGGCTTTCTCTCCTCGCTCTTCGGGCGTGGGAGCTGTCGCCAGAGCCGCGGCCCTACCGGAAAATGCTTCGCAGGCTGGTGGGGCGGCGCCACGTGGGCGCCGGTGGCTCCGAGGCTGACGGCCGCCGCAAAGCCCGCAGCCCCACGGGCTGTTTCGCCAGGCGAGCGGCTGCCAAAGAGCTTTCCAACGAGGCACGGCTTTCCCTCCTGGCTCTTCGTGCTTGGGAGCTGTCGCCAGAGTTGCAGCCCTACCGGAAAATGCTTCGCAGGCTGGCGCGGCGGCGCCACGTGGGCTCCGGTGTCGACGAGGTTGACGGCCGCCGTATAGCCCGCAGCCACACGGGCTGTTTGGCCACGCGAGCGGCTGCCAAAGAGCTTTCCAACGAGGCACGGCTTTCCCTCCTGGCTCTTCGTGCTTGGGAGCTGTCGCCAGAGTTGCGGCCCTACCGGAAAACGCTTCGCAGGCTGGTGCGGCGGAGCCACGTGGGCGCCGGTGTCGCCGAGGCTGACGGCCGCCGCAAAGCCCGCAGCCCCACGGGCTGTGGGGCCACGTGAGCGGCTGCCAAAGAGCTTTCCAACGAGGCACGGCTTTCCCTCCTGGCTCTTCGGGCTTGGGAGTTGTCGTCAGAGCCGCAGCCCTACCGGAAAATGCTTCGCAAGCTGGCGCGGCAGCGCCACGTGGGCACCGTTGGCGGCGAGGCTGACGGCCGCCGCAAAGCCCGCAGCCACACGGGCTGTTTCGCCAGGCGAGCGGCTGCCAAAGAGCTTTCCAACGAGGCACGGCTTTCCCTCCTGGCTCTTCGGGCTTGGGAGCTGTCGCCAGAGTTGCGGCCCTACCGGATAATGCTTCGCAGACTGGTGTGGCTGCACCTGGTGGGCGCCAGTGGCGGGGAGGCTGACGGCCGCCGCAAAGCCCGCAGCCCCACGGGCTGTGGGGCCACGCGAGCGGCTGCCAAAGAGCTTTCCAACGAGGCACGGCTTTCCCTCCTAGGTCTTCGGGCGTGGGAGCTGTCGCCAGAGCCGCGGCCCTACAGGAAAATGATCCGCAGACTGGCGCGGCTGCACCTGGTGGGCGCCGGTGGCGGGGAGGCTGACGGTCGCCGCAAAGCCCGCAGCCCCACGGGCTGTGGGGCCACGCGAGCGGCTGCCAAACAGATTTCCAACGAGGCACGGCTTTCCCTCCTGGCTCTTCGGGCGTGGGAGCTGTCGCCAGAGCCGCGGCCCTACCGGAAAATGCTTCGCAGGCTGGCGCGGCTGTACCTGGTGGGCGGCGGTGGCGCTGAGGCTGACGGCCGCCGCAAAGCCCGCAGCCCCACGGGCTGTGGGGCCACGCGAGCGGCTGCCAAAGAGCTTTCCAACGAGGCACGGCTTTCCCTCCCTGCTCTTCGGGCGTGGGAGCTGTCGCCAGAGCCACGGCCCTACCGGATAATGCTTCGCAGGCTGGCGCAGCGGCGCCACGTGTGCGCCGGTCGCAGCGAGGCTGACGGCCGCCGCAAAGCCCGCAGCCCCACGGGCTGTGAGGCCACGCGAGCGGCTGCCAAAGAGCTTTCCAACGAGGCATGGCTTTCCCTCCTGGCTCTTCGGGCTTGGGAGCTGTCGCCAGAGTTGCGGCCCTACCGGAAAATGCTTCGCAGGCTGGTGGGGCGGCGCCACGTGGGCGCCGGTGGCTCCGAGGCTGACAACCGCCGCAAAGCCCGCAGCCCCACGGGCTGTGGGGCCACGCGAGCGGCTGCCAAAGAGCTTTCCAACGAGGCACGGCTTTCCCTCCTGGCTCTTCTGTCTTGGGAGTTGTCGTCAGAGCCGCAGCCCTACCGGAAAATGCTTCGCAGCCTGCTGAGGCGGCGACACATGGGCGCCGGTGGCAGCGAGGCTGACGGCCGCCGCAAAGCCCGCAGCCCCACAGGCTGTTTCGCCAGTCGAGCGGCTGCCAAAGAGCTTTCCAACGAGGCACGGCTTTCCCTCCTCGCTTTTCGGGCGTGGGAGCTGTCGCCAGAGCCGCAGCCCTACAGGAAAATGCTTCGCAGGCTGGCGCGGCTGCACCTGGTGGGCGCCGGTGGCTCCGAGGCTGACGGCCGCCACAAAGCCCGCAGCCCCACGGGGTGTGGGGCCACGCGAGCGGCTACCAAAGAGCTTTCCAACGAGGCACGGCTTTCCCTCCTGGCTCTTCGGGCGTGGGAGCTGTCGCCAGAGCCGCGGCCCTACCGGAAAATGCTTCGCAGGCTGGTGGGGCGGCGCCAGGTGGGCGCTGGTGGCTCCGAGGCTGACGGCCGCCGCAAAGCCCGCAGCCCCACGGGCTGTTTCGCCAGGCGAGCGGCTGCCAAAGAGCTTTCCAACGATCACGGCTTTCCCTCCTGGCTCTTCGGGCGTGGGAGCTGTCGCCAGAGCCGCAGCCCTACCGGAAAATGCTTCGCAGACTGGTGCGGCGGCGCCACGTGGGCGCTGGTGGCGCCGAGGCTGACGGCCGCCGCAACGCCCGCAGCCCCACGGGCTGTGCGGCCACGCAAGAGGCTGCCAAAGAGCTTTCCAGCGAGGCATGCCTTTCCCTCCCTGCTCTTCGTGCTTGGGAGCTGTCGCCAGAGCCGCGGCCCTACCGGAAAATGCTTCGCAGGCTGGCGCGGCTGCACCTGGTGGGCGCCAGTGGCGGGGAGGCTGACGGTCGCCGCAAAGCCCGCAGCCACACGGGCTGTGGGGCCACGCGAGCGGCTGCCAAAGAGCTTTCCAACGAGGCACGGCTTTCCCTCCCTGCTCTTCGGGCGCGGGAGCTGTCGCCAGAGCCGCAGCCCTACCGGAAAATGCTTCGCAGGCTGGTGCGGCGGTACCACGTGGGCGCCGGTGGCTTAGAGGCTGACGGCCGCCACAAAGCCCGCAGCCCCACGGGCTGTGAGGCCACGCGAGCGGCGGCCAAAGAGCTTTCCAACGAGGCACGGCTTTCCCTCCTGGCTCTTCGGGCGTGGGAGCTGTCGCCAGAGCCGCGGCCCTACCGGAAAATGCTTCGCAGGCTGGTGGGGCGGCGCCACGTGGGCGCTGGTGGCTCCGAGGCTGACGGCCGCCGCAAAGCCCGCAGCCCCACGGGCTGTGGGGCCACGCAAGCGGCTGCCAAAGAGCTTTCCAACGAGGCACGGCTTTCCCTCCTGGGTCTTCGGGCTTGGGAGTTGTCCTCAGAGCCGTGGCCCAACTGGAAAATGCTTCGCAAGCTGGCGCGGCGGCGCCACGTGGGCGCCGGTGGCAGCGAGGCTGACGGCCGCCGCAAAGCCCGCAGCCCCACGGGCTGTGGGGCCACGCGAGCGGCTGCCAAAGAGCTTTCCAACGAGGCATGGCTTTCCCTCCTGGCTCTTCGTGCTTGGGAGCTGTCGCCAGAGTTGCGGCCCTACCGGAAAATGCTTCGCAGGCTGGCGCGGCGGCGCCACGTGGGCGCCGGTGGCTCCGAGGCTGACGGCCGCCGCAAAGCCCGCAGCCCCACGGGCTGTGGGGCCACGCGAGCGGCTGCCAAAGAGCTTTCCAACGAGGCACGGCGTTCCCTCCCTGCTCTTCGGGCGTGGGAGCTGTCGCCAGAGCCGCGGCCCTACCGGAAAATGCTTCGCAGGCTGGCGCGGCTGTACCAGGTGGGCGCCGGTGGCGCCGAGGCTGACGGCCGCCGCAAAGCCCGCAGCCCCACGGGCTGTGGGGCCACGCGAGCGGCTGCCAAAGAGCTTTCCAACGAGGCACGGCTTTCCCTCCTGGCTCTTCGGGCGTGGGAGCTGTCGCCAGAGTCACGGCCCTACCGCAAAAAGCTCTGCATACTTGCGCGGCGGCGCCACATGGGCACCGTTGGCGGAGAGGCTGACAGCCGCCGCAAAGCCCGCAGCCCCACGGGCTGTGGGGCCACGGAAGAGGCTGCCAAAGAGCTTTCCAACGAGGCACGGCTTTCCCTCCTGGCTCTTCGGGCGTGGGAGCTGTCGCCAGAGCCGCGGCCCTACCGGAAAATGCTTCGCAGGCTGGCGCGGCTGTAGCTGGTGGGCGCCGGTGGCGCTGAGGCTGACGGCCGCCGCAAAGCCCGCAGCCCCATGGGCTGTGGGGCCACGCGAGCGGCTGCCAAAGAGCTTTCCAACGAGGCACGGCTTTCTCTCCTCGCTCTTCGGGCGTGGGACCTGTCGCCAGAGCCGCGGCCCTACCGGAAAATGCTTCGCAGGCTGGTGGGGCGGCGCCACGTGGGCGCCGGTGGCTCCGAGGCTGACGGCCGCCGCAAAGCCCGCAGCCCCACGGGCTGTTTCGCCAGGCGAGCGGCTGCCAAAGAGCTTTCCAACGAGGCACGGCTTTCCCTCCTGGCTCTTCGTGCTTGGGAGCTGTCGCCAGAGTTGCAGCCCTACCGGAAAATGCTTCGCAGGCTGGCGCGGCGGCGCCACGTGGGCGCCGGTGTCGACGAGGTTGACGGCCGCCGTATAGCCCGCAGCCACACGGGCTGTGGGGCCACGCGAGCGGCTGCCAAAGAGCTTTCCAACGAGGCACGGCTTTCCCTCCTGGCTCTTCGTGCTTGGGAGCTGTCGCCAGAGTTGCGGCCCTACCGGAAAACGCTTCGCAGGCTGGTGCGGCGGAGCCACGTGGGCGCCGGTGTCGCCGAGGCTGACGGCCGCCGCAAAGCCCGCAGCCCCACGGGCTGTGGGGCCACGTGAGCGGCTGCCAAAGAGCTTTCCAACGAGGCACGGCTTTCCCTCCTGGCTCTTCGGGCTTGGGAGTTGTCGTCAGAGCCGCAGCCCTACCGGAAAATGCTTCGCAAGCTGGCGCGGCAGCGCCACGTGGGCACCGTTGGCGGCGAGGCTGACGGCCGCCGCAAAGCCCGCAGCCACACGGGCTGTTTCGCCAGGCGAGCGGCTGCCAAAGAGCTTTCCAACGAGGCACGGCTTTCCCTCCTGGCTCTTCGGGCTTGGGAGCTTTCGTCAGAGCCGCAGCCCTACCGGAAAATGCTTCGCAGACTGGTGCGGCGGCGCCACGTGGGCGCCGGTGTCGCCGAGGCTGACGGCCGCCGCAAAGCCCGCAGCCCCACGGGCTGTGGGGCAACGCGAGAGGCTGCCAAAGAGCTTTCCAACGAGGCATGGCTTTCCCTCCTGGCTCTTCGGGCGTGGGAGCTGTCGCCAGAGCCGCGGCCCTACCGGAAAATGCTTCGTAGGCTGGCGCGGCTGCACCTGGTGGGCGCCAGTGGCGGGGAGGCTGACGGCCGCCGCAAAGCCCGCAGCCCCACGGGCTGTGGGGCCACGCGAGCGGCTGCCAAAGAGCTTTCCAACGAGGCACGGCTTTCCCTCCTAGGTCTTCGGGCGTGGGAGCTGTCGCCAGAGCCGCGGCCCTACAGGAAAATGATTCGCAGACTGGCGCGGCTGCACCTGGTGGGCGCCGGTGGCGGGGAGGCTGACGGTCGCCGCAAAGCCCGCAGCCCCACGGGCTGTGGGGCCACGCGAGCGGCTGCCAAACAGATTTCCAACGAGGCACGGCTTTCCCTCCTGGCTCTTCGGGCGTGGGAGCTGTCGCCAGAGCCGCGGCCCTACCGGAAAATGCTTCGCAGGCTGGCGCGGCTGTAGCTGGTGGGCGGCGGTGGCGCTGAGGCTGACGGCCGCCGCAAAGCCCGCAGCCCCACGGGCTGTGGGGCCACGCGAGCGGCTGCCAAAGAGCTTTCCAACGAGGCACGGCTTTCCCTCCCTGCTCTTCGGGCGTGGGAGCTGTCGCCAGAGCCACGGCCCTACCGGATAATGCTTCGCAAGCTGGCGCAGCGGCGCCACATGTGCGCCGGTCGCAGCGAGGCTGACGGCCGCCGCAAAGCCCGCAGCCCCACGGGCTGTGGGGCCACGCGAGCGGCTGCCAAAGAGCTTTCCAACGAGGCACGGCTTTCCCTCCTGGCTCTTCCGGCGTGGGAGCTGTCGCCAGAGCCGCGGCCCTACCGGAAAATGGTTTGCAGGCTGGCGCGGCGGCACCACCTCGGGCTGCGGGCTTTCCTGCTGCCTTCAGAGTCTCACAGCCACCCTTTCCCACTTGGCACCACGCCAGCCTCTAGCATTTCTATTATTAAGTCAAGACAGTGTACGACTTAACATCATACAGAGCGCTACACATCAATACATGCTCAAATTAAGCATAGCCACTGGAAAAATTGGCAATACAGTGCCATCGTATGTTACCAAGTGTCACATCTCATTGAAGACAATGACAGAGCGATGCAACGTCAAGCGTAACACAGTACTGGGCCGTGCGAGGCAATACGCCGTCACAGAATCAGCAATAGAGAAATTCACAACGGAGTGCGGTCTTACGATAGAATCTCTAAAGCCACCGTTAAGCCAGTGACAGGCGGTACAATGCCACACGTTACAGTATACAGGGCAGTACAACCCGATTCGCAGACAAATAAATTAGAGCAAATTACAAGACTCCCAATACAGTACAGTACAATGCCAGACCGTCTCAGATGTCGGTCAAGACAATGCCAGGGCAATGCAGTGCAAGACATAACGTTATACAGGTCAGTACAAGGCAATACGCAGTCAAATGAAGAACAGTAAACTACAATACCCAAACCACACTGGCAAACACTGGCAAACAATCCCACACGTCGGTCGAGACAATGACAACGCGAGACAGAACACCGTGCAGGGCAGCGCAAGGCAGTACACAGTCAAATAGAGAACAGCTGACCAGAAAACCCGCACTACGCTGCCGTACGATCTCAAAACATCTCGGATGGCAGTCAAGGCAATTACAGGGCAAGACAAAGCACTACGTCGCAGTACACAAGGCAGTACAAGGCAATACTCAGTCAAATAAATAACAGACAGTCACAAAATTCACAGTGCAGTGAATTCACATGGGTCAGATGGCAACCAAAAGAAGGACAGGGCAATACAAGGCGAGAGGTAACCCAATACGGGGCCGGACAAGGCAATATGCAGTTGTGGCGGGTGGAGCGATTCACTTCAGTCCTGAGAGAAGTAGAGAAACATTTAGAAACATCAACACAGTGTTTCGACAAAGGCAGCAGTGAACGTAACATCCCTTTACCAGGTTCCGTGGCCACGTACCCCAGATCATTTATTGCACAGGGGCCAGGGTCAGACGAGCTGTTAGGGAGACCCTCCCGTCGAGCCACAACCCCCTTGCTTTCTAAACTCCTTCTTGAAGAGCAGTCTAAGTGCGGCTGGATCCAATTCCTAGCCCTGGACTTGGGCACCGGTTCACCTCTAAAGGATTGTATCCGCGCCATCAACCCTTTATATCACTGAGCTAAGGCTACGAGGTTTAGCGTGGTATTAGTCACTTACCGAGACTCTGTTGCGGCAAGGGATCTCTCAGCCTTGAGGAGCAGAACCTGAAGCAAGCGTCCCCGCTCAAGGGCACATCCTGGTGCTATGACAGACTATGACAGGCAATACTATGACAGGGCAATACAATGCGAGACGTAACTTTACACAGGGCAGTACAAGGCCAATACACAGTCAAATAGGGAATGACCGATCACAAAATTGATGCACGGTCAAATAGAGTACAACAGCCTAAGAAGCCCTCAATACAGTGCCTGTCAACGCCAGAATACATCAGATGGCTCGCAGCACGGTGAGAGGGCAATACGACGCAAGACTCAGGAAAATACAGGGCAGTACAAAGCAATACGTAGTCAAATATAGAACAGCCGATCAAAAACACCCTCAGTTCGGTGCGGTACAACCCCAGAGAGTGTAAAAGGACAGTTAAGACTATTTCATGGCAACACAACGCACAATGTAACACAATACAGGTTGCTACAACACGATACAGAATAATATAGGAAACAACCCATCAAAACGCCACAATACGGTGCAGTACGATCCCACACGGTCTCGGGTGGCAGTCAAAACAACTATAGGGCGACACGATCCAAGATGCAACATTACACGACAGAGCAGAACTGAAGACGCAGTCAACTAAATACCAACCAATTAGAAGAACCGCAATACAGTGCGGGAGAAAACAAAAATAAATGGAGATGCCAGTCAAGACAATGACAGAGCAATACAAGGCAAGAAATAACGCAATACAGGGCAGTACAGTGAAATACACGGTCAAATAAATAACTGATTAAGTATCCCGCAATACCGTGCGATGCAATGCCAAAACGCGTGAGACAGCAGTCGAGGCAGTGACAGAGCTATACAATGGAAGACGTAACAATGCAGGGCTGTACAACACCAAAATGTATCAGATGGCACTCAGAACAATAACATGGCGATACAATGCAAGCCGCAACACAATACAAGGTGGTAACAAGGCAATACACGGTCAAACACAGACTAACGAATAAAACCTGCACAATACGGATCGCTGCAATCCCAGAACATCTAAAGTGACAGTGAACGGAATGACGGGGCAGTACAATGCAAGATACAACACTAGACAGGGCAATACGCATTCAAATAACGCACAACCGATTAAAAAACCCACAATACACACCAGTACAATGCCGGAACAGATCAGATGGCAGTCCGGGCAAATAGAGGACAATACAATGCCAAACGTGATGCCATACAGGGCCGGACAAGGCAATACGCAGTTGTGGCAGGCCGAGCGGCTAACTTCGCTTCTAAGAGAGAAGCGGTGAAACATTCAGAAACATCAACACAGTGATTCTCCAAAGGCAGCAGCGCATGTGACGGCGCTTTACCAGATTCCATATGGCCACGCACCCCGGATTATTTACTGCCTAGGGGCCAGGGTCAGACAAGCTGTCAGGGAGACCCTCCCGTTGAGTCACGAGGCTCGGAAAGGACCCCCTTGCTTTCTAAACTCCTTCTCGGAGAGGAGTCTAGGTGCGGCTGGATCCAATTCCTAGCCCCGGACTTAGGCAACGGTTCACCTCTAAAGGATTGTATCTGCGCCATCGACCCTTTATATCACTGAGCTAAGGCTACAAGGTTTTGTATGCTCTTAGTCACTTACTGAGAATCTGTTGCGGCAAGGCATCTCTATCTCGAGGAGCAGAACCTTAATTGAGCGTCCCTGCTCAAGGGGAGATCCTGGCACGGAGGCCCCTGCCATGCAGAAGTCAAAAGGCTCTTGGGCTGTCCACTATTTATGGGGTAAGCTAATTGACTTATAGTCACATCAGCACAGGAACAAAATATCTAGGTCCCCACTGTGTTGCCAACCATCCCCCAACTTCAAGTACCACTCAGAGCAACTCCATGGATGATTGGGGCGCCAAAACGAAGGGGCGCCCACACCACCCCAGCAGTCAAATAAGGAACAACCAATGGAACTTTCACAATAAATAAGTACAATCCCAGACAGTCCAAAGTAACAGCCAAGACAACGACAGACCAATACAGTGCAAGACCTAACATCACACAGAGCAGTAAAAGGCAACGCGCAGCCAAGTCAAGAACAGTTAAAATACCCATAATCCAGTGCAGCACTATGACACTGTCCCAAAACGCAGTCAAAACAATGACAGAGTAATGCAACACGAGCTGTAACACAATACAGGGCAGCACAAAGCAATACACAGTCACACAAAGAACAGCCAATTACAAAACCCACAACAGAACGCCCTACGATCTCAGGAAGTCTCAGAGGGCAGTCACGGCAAATACAGGGCAATACGGTGCAAGATAACACAATACAGGCCACTGCCAGCCAATACTCAGTCAAATAAATAACAGACAGTCAAAAAATTCACAATGCAGTGCACTACTATGACACCATGGGTCAGGTGGCAATCATGACAACGATAGGGCAATACAAGGCAAGACGTAACCCAACACGGGGCCGGACAAGGCAATATGCAGTTGTGGCAGGTGGAGCCATTCACTTCACTCCTAAGAGAAAAGTAGAGAAACATTCAGAAACATCAACACAGTGATTCTCCAAAGGCAGCAGTGCGCATGACGGCGCTTTATCAGGTTCCGTGGCCACGGACCCTGGATTATTTCCTGCCTAGGGGCCAGGGTCAGACGAGCTGTCAGGGAGACCCTCCCGTTGAGTCACGAGGCTCGGAAAGGACCCCCTTGCTTTCTAAACTCCTTCTCGGAGAGGAGTCTAGGTGCGGCTGGATCCAATTCCTAGCTCGGAGAGGACCCCCTTGCTTTCTAAACTCCTTCTCGGAGAGGAGTCTAGGTGCGGCTGGATCCAATTCCTAGCCCCGGACTTGGGCAACGGTTCACCTCTAAAGGATTATGTCTGTGCCGTCAACCCTTTACATGGCTCATAAAAAACAGCTGATGAAGGAAGTGACAATATGGTGGCCTACAACGGCAGAATAGATCAGATGACAATCAAGACAACAACAGAGCAATACAATGGAAGACGTAACACCACACGGGGCCGGACAAGGCAATACACAGCCACATCAGAACCCATGAGAGACATCAAACTACAGTCCAGACCTAGGACAGATTCTCTAACGTGACCGTCAAGACGACAGGGCAATGCAATGCAAGATGTAACACAGGCCATATGCAGTTGTGGCGGGCGCAATGATAAAATTCACTCCTAAGAGAGAGGTAGAGAAACATTAACAAACATAACAGTGATTCACTAAAGGTAGCAGCGCACGTGATGGCACTTTACCAGGTTCCATATGGCCACGCACCCCGGGTCATTTACTGCCTCAGGGCCAGGGTCTGACACGCTGTCTGGGAGACCCTCCTGTTGAGTCACGAGGCTCGGAAAGGACCCCCTTGCTTTCTAAACTCCTTCTCCGAGAGGAGTCTAGGTGCGGCTGGATCCCATCCTCGCCCCGGACTTGGGCAACGGTTCACCTCTAAAGGATCATATCTGCGTGATCAAACCCTTCGTATCGCTCAGCTAAGATGGCAAAGTCTGGCATGCTGTTAGTCACTTACCCAGAATCTGTTGCGGCAAGGCTTCTCTCAACCTAGAGGAGCAGAACCTTAAGTGAGTGTCCCCGGGAAACGCTGGCAAACAGGCCGCTGCCTTGCAAGAAAGCTCAAAGGGCTCTTGGTCTGTCCGCTAGGTCTACAGCAAGCTAACTGACTCACAGTGTCTTGACTCTGGTGCCAGCCACCCCACAAAGTTCAAGTGCCACTCGTAGCGACTCCTGCTGGTCGTTATAGCTCGAGCAGCAGCCTGGAGGAAAAAGGGGGGTGACATCGCAACAGCGGTCAAATACAGAACAACCGGTTAAAAATTGCACAATACTGTGCCAGAGACTCTAAAATAACTGGCAAGACAACGACAGGGCAACACCATGCAAGATCTAACCTTACACAGGGCAGTACAAGGCAACATACAATCAAATGCAGAGCAGACAATGAAAGAATTGACGGTACGGTGCCATACAACGGTAGAATATATCAGATGTCGGTCACCACAATGACAGAGCAATACAAGGCAAGACGTAACGCGATACGGGGCCCTACCAGGCGACACAGTCAAGGAAACAACAACCCATGAAAGAATTCACAATACAGCGCGGTCCTAGGACGGAACGTGTAAAATGACCGTCGAGACAGTGACAGGGCAATACAATGCAAGACACAACACCATACCAGGTGGTAACAAGGCAACATGCAGCCAAACGAAGAACAACCGATTAAGAAACCCAGCATACGTTCAACTGTAATACCAGAAAACATCAGAAGGCAGTCAAGACAACGACAGCACACTATAACATGAGAAGTAACACAATACACAGCAGTACAAGGCATTACACAGTCAAATAAAGAAGAACCGATTAAAAACCACACAATACAGTGCGGTGCGATGCCAGAGTGGATCAGAAGGCAGTCGAGACTATGACGGGGCAATATAATGCAAGATGTTACACAATACAGGGCGGTACAAGGCATTAGAAAGCCAGATGAAGAACAACCGATTAAAAAACCCGCAATACAGCGTGGTACGAGGCCCGAACAGATCAGAAGGCAGTCAAGGCTACGACGGGGCAATATAACACGAGACATAACGCAATAGAGGGCGGTACAAGGCATTACACAGTCAAAGAACAACCGATTAAAAAAAAAAAACCACGCAACACGGTGTGGTACGATGCCAGAATAGAACACAGAGCAATCAAGAGCGTGACGGGGCAACACGATGCGAAACCGATACTGAGTGAGGCGGAGCAATACTATTTCAAATATACAAGAACATAGTACGGAACCAAATTCTTAAGCGTACGACACAAGACCATCTCAAATGGCAGTCAAGGAAGTTACCGAGCAACGTAATCCCGATTTGCACAAAATGGTACCATCAGGCACCATCACGTCCGTCAACACTAAGTTGTACTGCAATATCCCCCGCATCACACGCGCCGTACCCTTCTGCTCACCTGCTCCGCATGGATTCTGGGTTTGGACTTTGTGGCACACTCTGGTTCTGGCACCTAAAACACCCAAGACACACAATATTACTGTTGAGCTTACGGGAAACCACCACCCCCATGCGCTACCTCTCTGCTACCCAGCTCACCTCCAACGCTCGTCCGGCTCCGGATGCCTGCGGCGCCTGCAAAACCAAAGACAAACACTCCCCTGAGCCGCAATGTAGCACTGGGCTATTAGACGCCAACGTGTCCACAACCGCCTCACTTGCTGGGACTACTCAGTGGGTGTGCAGCATCGCCCCTCTGACCCTGCATGTCACACCAACCGAAGAAACACACGCCGAGATACTGCCCAAAACCCTACCAAATTCCCCATCTCCCACTCCCTCACCTTGCCCGCCCATCCTCCCCCGAGGCGTGCAACCTGAAGGCTCGCAAACCACCCATAAAACCCAACAGACATGGGTTGCTTTAAAACTTGAAAGTTGCTCCCTCTGAGGCAGATGTGATAAGGTCAGCAGCGGCGGGTGGGCTGAAGTGACTGACTCATCCCCATCCCCACATCCCATGTCATTCATTGCTTCAAAACTTCAAATTGGAAAGAACCAATACATACAGTACTCAGAGCCACATCTTCTCTCTAATACCACGTGCTGACTCACCTTCTTACATTGCTCTCCTCTCCTACGCTGCCCCGCCAAGCTTGTCCTGTTGCATCTGCAAGAACGACATCAGAGAAATCACCCTGAGGCAGAGCAATAGAGTCATAACAACAAAAAGCCTTGCACCTTTTTACAAATACCATCTAAGGTCCAAATACAACCGTACACAAAGAAAATTACAAAAAAAAAAATCCGCACCAAAACCAGCTGTACCCTCTTCCACATGAACTCTTCTTCACTGCTGCTGTATTGCCTTTCCAACATGCCTCTGCTCTTCCCAAACAAAACAGAAGAGGTGTCTACACAGCCTCCCAAAGGCTACCCTGAGACAACTCTAACACCTTTGCCCCGATCTACTGGGATTCATGTACTACATATAGACTCTCCACAGGATTCCGCCCACCCTGGACACTACGTGCCCAGGCAGGGCAGCCCCGAGCCAAACACTCACGGTTACGGACAGACACTACACGGAACGCTACGAACGACACGCCTCAAAGATGAGAGAAAACTCTCAGCAAGAAAGATGACACGGGGACCAAAGTCACCGTCGTGCAAGAAAATCTGTGGGATCGTGATGATGTCAACATGAAGACGCTCTACGGAACCCCCTGAAGCAAACTGTAGAACGTGATGGTACGTAATAAGAATGGACTGTTGAGCCCGCTAAGATGGACGTGCAGGAAGTCTGGCTTCAAGACCTAAGAACGTAACGACGCAGGGAAGAACTCCCAGACGTGGAAGTGGGCCGTCCAGAAACTTCCGAGAGGCAAGATTGATGCACGCTTTAAGATGCTAACGCAAGAAGAGCATCAGATGAATGGTGCTACGCCCACAGGCCCAAGCATTCGAGACCCTAAGGATGACGCCCAGGGCCCCACGTCGTGCTCCTGGAGCTCAAAGATGACCTCGAGACCCAAGAAGGGGCGAAGATACACAACACAGACCACATGAACGACATGACAACACGCACGGGCTGGAACTGCCCTGCCCGGGACACGCTAGCGTCACACTGAGCAGTAAGCAACATCCTTTACCTTCCTAAATATGACTGTGCCCCGGGACAGCCCTCGCCACTACGCTAACGTCAAAGACCCCATTTTGCAATTGTCCACCTCGGCCCCTCTCCGGCGCCTGACTGTCAACTTAGCTTTTGGAGGGCCAGCCATCTGAATCCTTCTTCGATGCGGTCCGCAAAAACCAGCCATCCGATACATTTCCGCAGTCACCAGGTTCCTCCTCTTCCTCTGCAAAAGGAAAATAAAACATAATCCCAGAGGCCGCCACAGCACCAGCAATAAGCATCCTGAGAGGAGATGCCAACCTCTTCGACGACACGCTCAGCCTCCCGAATGCCGTGGCGTTCTGCTTGCCCGCTCTGCGCCGATTCCGGAGTCCGAGGCTGCAATGATAGTTATTCACAGCACCTAAGAGACCAAGAAACACAACATTACCACTGCGCTTCTGCCAAACCGCCACACCATCAACTCCTATCTTCTGTCTTCATTCACATGAAAAAAAAAGTACCCAATTGTATTCATAGAGGCGCCAGTCACATCTTCCCTCTAATGCCACATGCCGAGCCACCTCCGTACAGCGCTCCTCTCGGCTCCCCTACGTCACCCTGCACATCTCATCTCTCGGCATCTAAAAAGAGAAAAAAAAAAAAATCCAACATTACGCCGATGCAGAGCGATAGCTTAATTCCAAAGGTCTTGTTTCTACTTCGGAACACTGTTCAATTAGATCCAACTACAGCCTGCCATCAAAAAAAAAAAAACACAGAAAAAGCCCACAAACATTACACCCCACACAAAGCAGCCTGAACATCTTTGAGATACTGTGTCCTTCACTGACTGTGAACAGCCTCTCCGACTTGGCTCTGCTTATGCCAACACCCACTAATAAAACACCCACGCACCCAACCTACTGAGAGCAAATTAATTCCAGATGACTACCCAACCTTTGCCTCGGTCGCCACAGATCCACATATTAACTGTAGACTCTCGTCACTATTCTGCCTGCCCTGGACTCTACACACCCGGGCAGGGGGGCTCCGAGACAGACACACACACAAGCACAGACCAACACTACACAAAACGCTAAAAACAACGCATCTCAAGGATGAGAGAAAACTCTCAGCAAGAAGGATGACACCCAGACGGAAGTCACCGTCGGGCAAGACGACCTGGAGACCGTGGTGGTGATGTGAAGAGGCTCTATGGAAGCCCCTGAAACAGAGTGTAGGACATCATCATCTGTGATAAGAAGGGACTGTCAAGACTGATAAGATGTATGCGGGGGAAGCCTGGCTTCAAGACCTAAGAACATAATGACATAGGGAAGAAGTCCCAGTTGTAGACGCGGGCCATCCGGAAACTTCCAAGACGCAAGACCAATGCAAGCTTTAAGCTTCTAACGCAAGACGACCAGCAGCCGAATGGTGCTATGCCCATGGGTGCAGGCGTTCGAGACCCTAGGGATGGCGCCTGAGGCGCCATGCCGTGCTCCTGGAGCTTAAAGACGACCTCGAGACCCAAGAAAGGTCTAAGACACAGAACACGGACCACACGAAAGACAACAACACACACAGGCTGGAACCGCCCTGCCCGGGAATGCCGAACAGTAAGCCGCATCCCTTACGTGCCTAAAGGAGACTGCCCTCCAGGACAAACCTCTCCCCTACGCCAACTTCAAAGACACCTTTTTGCAATTCTCAACCTCGTCCCCTCTCGAGCGCCAGTCTCTCAACTTAGCTTTTGGAGGGCCAGGGGTCCGAATCCATCCTTGAGGCAGTCCACAGAAAACAGCCATCCAGTACGTTCCTGCGGTCACCAGCTTCCTCCTCTTCCTCTGCAAAAGGAAAAGAAAAAAAAAAGTTATCCCAAAAGCAGCCACAGCACCAGCAATAAGCATCCTGAGAGGAGATGCCAACCTCTTCCACAACACCCTCAGCCTCATGAACACCGAGGCATTCTGCTCGCCCGCTCAGCGCCAATTCCAGAGTCTGACGCTGCGGCAACAGTTATTCACGGCACCTAAGATACCAAGAAACACAGCATTACCACTGCGCTACTGCCAAACCACCAGTCCCGTGCTCCTCCTCGATACTATCTGGCTCGCCTCAAATGCGAGAGCCTAGAGCACACCAGGCTCCGACGACACCCGAACCCATCTGCAAAACCTGTCCAAGAAGGACTCATGAACCCGGCTACCTTTTCTAACCCTCCCCCAGTGCCAAAACTTTAGAAACCCCTTCTCTTCTCCCTGAGCTGCCAGGGAAGGAGCCCCACTTCTTCCCCATAGATCCCACCCTTTATTTGCCAGCCCGAACACCCGGCGTTGGACACTTCTTGAGAGCCACTCTTCCCAGCCTCTCCCTGCGTCCCACCACCACCTCCTATCTTCTGTCTTCCCACGGACTCTGGGCTCTGCTGCAGACCCACAGAGTCAGTGAAGCCCTGATCTGACCTATACCAGGGGCCTGCCACAAGCCGCAAAGGCTCCAGGGACACGGCAAAACCCTGAGCACGGTGGGGGAAGGTGACAAGGCACCCCACATCCTGAAATACGTTATGCTTTATGGCCCTGCTGCTTTCCTGAGAAATGCGGAAACTCCATCTACAGCTGCAGACAAGGTGCTCACCCAGTCCCTGCAAAGTAATCTCATCATCTGCCCGATTGAGACAAATTCTATTGGCATCTTATCTGGGATACAGCAAAGCTAGTGGGGAAAAAAAAAAAAACACAAACAAGAAAGTTCCGTCTTCAATACAGTCAGGGATTCCAGGAAAATGCGCCATGCCTGGAAGAGAGAAAACCATACCCTTAAACTATCTCACCGCCCCCTAAGACTCATTACCACGCGACTCACCTGAAAAACCACAAGGAAGAGAACCGGCACATGAGGCCGCTCTCTACTATACACGCTGCCAAACCTCACCTGGTCCTGAAGGTCTTGCCACCTCCAGCTTCTTACCTGCTATTCTCTAAATGGGATAACATCTCCACCCAAGGAGCTGAGCCGCCTCCAAAGCTGCAATCGACTGAAGGACAGGCAGAGCTCTGACCCTGGAGACACCTGGCAGCAGAACGAGCTGCCCCAGCAGAGGCTGTGGGTTATATACCCCGGGCCCCGCCCAACGCCCTTCCCACCAGCACCTGGGAAAGGGCCTGGCTGACCTCCACAAGGCATAGAGCCTGCCAGAGGAAAAGCTGCTCCTTTCCTCACAGGCCTGAGAAGTACAGCATGCAAAACACCAAAACGGAGAAAGCGACCCTTAGAGGAACGGACAATATGTGCTCTTTTATTACAACTACATCAACTGCGTCAGCAACAGGGCCCGGTAGGTAAGTAAACTTAATTAAACTTCTGCAGGGCGTAGACATAAAGAGAAAGACATCATCCTAACCTAAATAGGCCAGAAGATCATGAAGCACAGTAACAATATTTTTATCAAGACTCAATGTGCTTTAGTTTCCTTGTAAAAGAAACCCCACAACGAGTCATACAGCATTTCTAGCAAGACGACGCATATTATCCGACTTCTGCCAGAACTGTGTTCTGGATCGGACCGACAGACAGAGTGCAAGCAGAGGCTTGTGTGCCGCCTGTAATGCAGTGGCTGAGAAAGAACCAAGGCTTGGGGCCGCCGCTCTCCTCGGCCGAGTCTGCTCCGGTGCCCTGTCTGTCATCATTGCTGTTGTGCCTTAGGCCATGCAGTAAAACAAGTGACACATGCTCCCTTTTAACTTCTCTCCTGAGGCAGAAAAGAACAAGAGAGAGAGACTTAGGGACTGAAAGATAAACTGAACTGTAATGAAATCTTAACAGCAAAATAATACCAAGAAAAGACAACAGTAACAAGAAAACAATTAAATATATACAGGACATACACAACCCGATACAGAGCTCCCAGGATGACCGCTGCTTCACTGGCAAAGTCCGGAACCAGACTCCGTGACAGTCCGGAACCAGACTCCGGACCTGGTTGCATAAATGCACGGATCGAGGTCAAAGGACAATGAACAGACAGAGGAGTCTTCAGAGGCCAGACAACAGGTACCGACCCCTTTGATCCCTCCGCTTTTATACTGAGCGTGATGAGGATGGGATGGAATACCCTATCAGTCAGATTCGGGTCACCGGTCCCGTCTACTCTTCACTATGGGTACAACCCCTCTACGCTTTTCTGCTTCCAACCCTCCAACAGGGCATATATAAAAGTTAGCTGGGCTGTGCTGTTGTAGGAATAAGTATAAGCAAGAGCCTCTCCGCACGGCATCCCTTCGCATTAAGCGTAAATATAAGTTCTTGGTGCTCTGAAGGCAGATACTACCTGAAAAATACGTCATTATTTTCAGAGAGTTCACTTCATTGGAAGAGACTTACCTGAAAAGTAAAGTGACTGCAAACAACACCAGTTCTGTTGTACCTCAGACCAGCACTTCCACACATGGCTACGTAACCTCACATTCACATGAAAAAAAGAAGAAGTGGCCAAATGTATTCATGGAGCCGCCGGTCACATCTTCCCTTTAAGACCTCGGGCTCAGCCACCTTTGTCCTGCACCCCCATCAGCTCCCCTGTGTATCCCTGGCCACCTCATCTCTCTGCATCTGAAGAAAAAGCAACACACCAACATCAAACATTACCCTAATGCAGAGCAGTAGCTTAATTCCAAAGGTCTTGTTTCTACTTAGGAACCCTGTTCACATAAGTCCAACTACAGCCTGTCATCCAAAGAAGAGACGCCTGCAAACATTACACCCCACACAATGCAGGTTTACCATCTTTGAGATACTGTCCCCTTCACTAGCCATGAACACCCTCTCCAACTTGTCTCCGCTTATGCCAGCGCCCACTAATGAAACACCCGTCCACACAGCCTCTCGAAAGCTAATCAATTCGAGACGACTGAGCAACCTTTGCCTGGGTCTAGACAGATCCTCATATTCAGTACAGACTGCTGTCGTGATTCTGCCTACCCTGGACGCTACACACCCAGGCAGGGCAGCCCCAAGCCAAACACACACAGACTGACGCTACACAGAACACAACAAACGACGCGCCTCAAGGATGAGAGAAAACTCTCAGCAAGAAGGATGACACCGGGACCAAAGTCATCGTCGGGCAAGACAGCCTGCAGGACCGTGATGGTGACGATGTGAAGAGGCTCCACAGAACCCCCTGAAACAAAGTGTAGAACTTCACAGTTCCTGAGAAGGGACTGTTGAGCCTGACAAGATGGACACACAGGAAGCCTAGCTTCAAGACCTAAGAACTTAACGACACAGGGAAGAAGCCCCAGTCGCTGACGCGGGCCATCCAGAAAGTTCCAAGATGCAAGACCGATGCACGCTTTAAGATGCTAATGCAAGAAGAGAGGCAGACGGTTGGTGCTACGCCCACGGGTGCAGGTGTTCGACACCATAAGGATGGCACCCAATGCACATTCCGTGCTCCTGGAGCTTAAAGATGATCTCAAGACCCAAAAAAAGGGTCTAGGATGCAAAACACAGACCACACGAACGACACGACAACACACACAGGCTGCAACTGCCCTGCCTAGGATGCGCTAACATCACACTGGACAGTAAGCTACATTGTTTACCTGCCCAAAGGCGACTGTGCCCCAGAACAGCCCTCCCCCCTACACTAACGTCAAAGACCCCATTACACAATTGTCAGCCTCCACCCCTCTCCAGTGCTGGTCTCTCAACTTAGCTTTTGGAGGGCTAGCATCTGATTCCATCCTCGACGTAGTCCACAAAACACAACCATCCGATACGTTCCTGCAGTCACCGGCTTACTCTTCCTCTGCAAAAGGAAAAGGAAAAGAGAAAGTCATCACAAAAGCAGCCACAACACCAGCAATAAGCATCCTGAGAGGAGATGACGACCTCCTCCACAAAACCCCTCAAGCCTCCTGAATGCTGATGCAGTCTGATTGCCTGCTCCACACAGATTCTAGAGTCGGATGCTGTAGCGACAGTTATTCACGGCACCTAAGATACCAAGAAACACAGCATTTGCACTGCGCTTCTGCCAAACCACCAGTCCTGTGCTCCTCCTCAATACTATCTGTCTTGCCTCAAATGCGAGAGCCTAGAGCAGACTAGATACCATCAACAACCAAACCCAATTACAAAACTGGTTTGAGAAAGACACATGAACCCGCCTCCCTTTCCTAGCCATCCCCCTCCTGAACCATCAGGGAAGGAGGCCCACTGCTTCCCCACAACTCCTGCCCCTTATTTTCCAACTGCTCCTCAGGACCTGCTGTTCTGAGCCCTGCCCTGTGTTTGGCAGGCGCCTCCTGTCTTCCGCCTTCATAGAGACTCCGGGCTCTGCTACAGACCTGGAAAGCCGGGAAAACAGTTACAGAACCTACTGGTAGCCTCCCGCAAGAGCTTTAGGGCCACCGTGATACCCTGCATGCTCTGGGGCAAAATGATGAGCCATCCCTGCTGCTTCCTCAAAACAAACAAACTCAATATATAGGTACGTACAAAACACTCACCCTAAATCCTACTCCAGTATCTCATAACACACACAATTAAGACTAATAAAAACACCAACTAACATAGTGTACATCAAAATTGGAAAAAAACACAAGATTTTATCTTCAATGAAGTCAGAAATTATAGTAAAACACACCACCTGCCATAAGCAAAAAAAAAAAGATACATACTATTAAGCCATTTAAACAAACCAAATGCTCCCTACAAAACTAAAGATATGGGGGGAAAAAAAAAAGATAACATACAACTCCACTTTCTATGGCAACCACCCTTACATTGAGAAGTCTTACCTCTGATGTCTTACCTATGCTAGTTTAAACGCTAAAACAAGCCTTCCCAAACAGCTGCACAAGCTCCAAAACAACACTTAAGAAGCTCCAGAGCTCTGACCCTGGAAAAGACCAGCAGCAGAACAAGGTCCTGCCCTGAAGCTGTGGCTCATATACCCCGGGCCCCACCTGAGGCCCTCAGGCCCCACCCACCACCTTTCCCACAATCCCCTGGGTAAAGGGTGGGGCCAACCCCCAGAAGCATAAAAGCACCTGAAGGTGCAGCAGGTGTTGTTATTTGCTTTAAGTTTACTATTTACAAAGTAGTGAAGAGTGACCCTTGATAGAAAAAGCATTATCTGCTCCTCCCTTGCAGCTACACCTATTGCATCAATGACATGTCCAGGTGAGCAATTAAGTTATTTTTTTCTGGAATGTAAATAGAAAAAAAATAAACATCAGACTTATCTCTATAGAAAAGTAGCTTATTCAATGCAATGATAACAGTATTATTAAAATTTATGTACTTGAGTGTCCTTCAAAAAAAAAAATACAAACCCAAACACAATCTATTACTATGGGGTCATTCCTTATTTCTAGCAAGACCGTGTGTACTAACGAACTTCTGCCAGAACCCCTTTTTGGATGGGAGTGAATAACAAAACAGAATCAGATTCTATGAGAAAACTTTCTCAAAAACATTTTCCTCTGTGAAATAAGTTATTTATTGTAAATTGCTAGCAATTTAAAGTCATATTGATAATCTCATTTTGACTTGTTACTCAACAGCACTACTTGAGTCCCAAAATACAGAAAGCAACAAAAAAGCATGGAATTACAAGTCATGTATTTCCTGAACCTGCATAAAGCACCCTAATTAACATCTAAGTAGCTAGAACAAAAACAAATTTATATACATAAACTCATATTTTACAATAGGTATAAAAATGAGAAATTCTTCTTTATTTCAATGCCTCATGCCCATATAGACAGGTTTTATTCCATTTTTAAACACACATTCCCCCCATGAATTTTCAGGCATTTTTAGGTTGTGAACTGCCTCTTTTGGGGGGGACCCAGTGTGACAACCCACACCCCCCCGGAAAAGGTCTTCTTTTGACTTAGAAATACCATCTGGAGTACAATTACAGCCTGACATTAAAAAAAAAAAACAAACTACACAAACATCACACCCCACACAAAGCAGCTTTAACATCTTTGAGATGCAGTCTGCTTCACTACTGCTGAACAGCCCCTCCCACATAGCTCTGCTCATCCCAAAAAAACCCTTAATTAAAGAGCTGCCCACACCACCTGCTGATGGCTAACTTGATGGGAGTTGACTGTACCACCTTGGCCTCAACAGTCTCATTAGATCAATGTATTAACCATATACTCTTACTGCTGTTCCCCCTACCCCTGACTCTACAGCCCCAGGCAGCGCAGCTCCAAGCCAAACACACCCACGTGCAGCCCAACACCACACAGCACTAGAGACAACGTGACTCCAAGATGAGAGAAAACTCTCCACAAGAAGAGCGACTTTCAGACAAGAGACGCTGTCGGGCAAGAAGAGCGACAGGGCTGCAGCGCTGACACGACCAGGCTCTACAGCCAAGCCATAAAAGAGTCAAATGTAACGGACCATTCCAAGAAGTTCCTGTCAAAACGGAGATGACGTATGTGCAGGAAGCATGGCTTCAAGACCCGAGAACGTAAGGATGCAGGGAAGAAATCCCAGTGCGTAACAGCAGGTGGCTAGAACGGCTAGGGCTCAGAGAAGAGAGCTGCTCAGGCAGCCGGGAACGACGCTGCAGAAGAGGACCATTCAGAAACTCCTGAGAGGCAAGTCCTATCTGCACTTTAAAATTGTTATGCAAGAAAAGAAGTGCCCATTGGGCACTCTGCCAATTAGCACAGGCATTTGAGACCCTACAGGTGGTGCCCGAGGCACATGCTGTGCTCCTTGAGTGCAAAGAGAAATAAGGACACCAAAACTTAAGGAAAGTCCAAGACACAGAAGACAGAGCACACAAACTACACAACCAAAGACACAGGCCAGAACTGCCCTGCCCAGCACACACTAGCTTTGTGCTGAAAAGTAACCCACTCCCTTTACCTACTCAGAGGAGACTGCTCCCGCATAGCCCTCTGCTCTAGCCTGACTTTAAAACTCCTCCCTGAAACTGTCAACCTTGGCCCCCCTCCAGCACCTGTCCCTCTACTTCGCTTTCAGAGGGCCAGTGGTCTGAATTCATCCTTGACAAAAAAAAACACAACAAACAGCTAACTGATGTGTTCCTGCAGTCACCATGTTCCTCTTCATCAGCAAAACAAAAAGAAATCACAGCTCCAGCAGTGACCACCATGACAGTAGATGCCAACCTCTTCCACAACACCCTCATCCTCAGAGGTGCCATGGCAATCCACTCACCTGCTTCACGTCGATTCCAGTCGGAGGCTGCAGCAACAATTATTTATGGCACCTAAGATACCAACAAACACAAAATTACCATTGCATTTCTGCAAAATCATCAGTCCCGTGCTCCTCCTCCACACTGTCCAGCTCACCTCAAATGCAAGAGACTAGAACAGACCAGACCCTGTCGACACCCAAATCCAAATGCAAAACCGATATGACAGAGACTGATGAACCCACCTCCTTTTCCTAGCCAGCCCCCAGCGCCAAAACTTTAGAAACCCCTTCTCTTCTCCTCAACCGTCAGGGAAGGAGCCTCACTTCTTCCTGACAGCTCCCATCCTGTATTTGCAACCCTGAACCCCCTACGCCGGCTGCTTCTCAGGAGCAGCTCTTCTGAGCTGTGCCCTGCGTTTGGCAGGCGCCTCCTATCTTCTGTCTTCCCACAGACTCTGGGCTCTGCATCAGACCCACAAAACAAATAATGTCCTGACACAATCTATGAGGGGCCTGCTGCCCGCTGCAAAAACTCTAGGGACACCGTGGCACTCCATGGGCAACGGGGAAAGGTGATGAGCCATGCCATACCCTGAACGACGCTATGCCTTACGTCCCTGCTGCTTTCTTGAGAAATGCTGGTGCCATATATGCAGATGCATACAAAACGCTCACCCTAACCCCCATAAGATAATCTCATCATCAACCCAATTAAGAGAAACAATATCAGCAATTTACACAGCATACTGCAAAACTGGTGAAAAACCCACAGTTCTATCTTCAATAAAGTCAGAAATTCTAGGAAAATGCAGTGCTCCTAGAACAAAGAAAAGCATACTATTAAACCATCTGGGCACCCCTTAAACACTCATCACAAAGTTATGACCCGAAAAAAAAAGGAGCATACCAGTCAACTTTCTACCATACAGGCAGCTGGATGTTTACTGCTCCCGAAGGTCTCAGCTCAGCCTTCTCACCTCTGCCTCCCTAAATGCCGAAACACGCCTGCCCAAACAGCTGAGCCTGTCCCAAAGCTGCAGCAAAGCGAGGGACCAGCAGAGCACCCACCCCACGGGGCCCAGCAGCAGAATGAGCTCCTGAGCCCGGGCTGGGGCTCGTGTACCCCGGGCCCCGCCCACCGCCCTCAGGCCCCGCCCACCGCCCTTCCCACAATCCCCTGGGAAAGGGGCAGGGCCAACCCCCAGAAGACGTGAAGGCGGGTGGCAGCGGGAGCAGCAGCTTTGCTTCTCCTGCCTTAAGTTCCCAGCAGGCGAAGCGCCTCCCCTTTTTATTTCCATTTGGGACTAACCTCTGGTGATTCTCTTACCGCTTTTGTGTGATTTCTGTCCAGTTGTTGCTGTGGAGAAGAGAGCTCTGCAGGGGTTGCATTATTTTTGCGATCTTCAGATAGTTTTGTGGTTAACTGATAATCGTGTTTTATCGTTTTGGAAGAGTGTTGGAAGCATATGATTTCCAGAAGACTTATGAGCATTTACGGGCTCCTGGAGGACCGAAGTGCCACGGAGACGCGCGTCGGAGGACTGAGGGGGCACTTCCGGGGTCCTGGAGGACCGCGAGGTCACGTAGATGGAAACCCGGAAAACTGCCGGGCACTGACGGGGCCGTGGTAACGTGTAAGAGCTGATGCGGAGGGGCCGATGGCCGCTCTGGAGGCCGGGCGGGCGGCACCGATGCCGCTCCAGGTGGCGCGGAGCTCGCCAGAGTCCCGGCGGTCCTGGTTCGCCCTCCGGCCGCCGCTCTCTTGAGACTGCGGCCGGACGGGCCTCCGCGAAGCCGCGCCTGCGCACGAGCTGCGGAACCCACGCGGCGCCGGCGGCGGGGGCCGAGGGGGGCCGGGAGGCGCAGGCACTGCGCATGCGCCGCCCCCGACCTGCAGGACGCGCCTTCAGCCGCCAGGCGGCAGCACCCGCTCCGGTATTGACACACATCTGTACGTTTAGGGAATTTACGTTGCCCATTTCCTACGTTAACGCTCTTGATACCGAATATCTATTTAGGCTGTCTGCCTACACACCTAGTTTGACACTAATATCTTTTTATAAACGCATCTAAGTATTTTTATATTCTAGGATCTTTCATATAACACAGAATCACAGAATCCTTAGAGACAGAGGTTTTTATTTTGAACTTTTACATACATAATTTATATATATGTATGTTTCTCATTCCCTATTTCAATGCATCCTGCCCATAGTTACAGGTTTTCACATTTTTTAATGCATCCCAAGAATTTTCAGACATTCTGGGGCCGCGACCCACTTCTTTTGGGGGGGCAACTCCACGTAACCCCCCCCCCCATCTCCCACTCACCTGCTCCTCTGCTGCATCATCGCTGCCCCAGTGACATCGGGGTGCCCCAAATGACACCATCACCCCCCAAGACACACACACACAGACACCCTTCTATTCACCCCAAAAAAAGGCTTAAAACGCCCAGACCCAGGGCTGGCCCCTTCTCCTCAGGGGGGCTCCGCCACCGGCTGCAAACCTGGGCTGGGGCATCTCTCGAGCAGCACGAGACGCCTACGACGAGGCACCTGGAAAACAAAAATCCCCAATTATAGCTCAGCATCCCAAAAAAACAGCACAGAAGAGAGCAGAGGAATTCCGTCAGACGGAGGGACGGGACAGGAGCTGGGGAAACAGCTCAGCTCAAAATACAGCACAGCCTTCAAAAGCCAGCGCCATTTGAACTCTTAAAAGTCAGGATTAAGACTAATCAGTGCCATTTTGAACACGTTCTTAGCATAAGGGCGAACCCTCCGGCTGGTGCTGGGAAACACCTGGCCCTTTCCCTTTCACTGAGAAGGTGTGCATGAAGTTTACATCCACCCAGTGAAAATACTTACCCTGTGAAAGTACTTGGCTTTCCTTCGGCGCTAATTTAACTTGCACAGCTGTGAACGGATACTATTAAACTATCCGTCTCCAAAATACACAGCTATGATTTGACCACGGGGGGTTTTTTGTGTGCTACACGAGGAGGAGGAGGGACATCGGGGCAGCGGCGCTGCCCGAGAGAGACACTACTGGCTGCCGGGAAAAGGCGGCACTGAAAGCCAGACAGAAGTACTTCAGAGCACTCTGCCAAAAAAACGGGGGGGAAAACCGCGTAACATTCAGTTGTCTCTCCTTTTAAACATTTCGAACAAATACCTAACTGCCCAGGTACACCTCATAAATTGTACACTACAGCCGTTTAGGCGGCTGCAGTTTAAACTACGCAAGTCAGTTTGTCGATTATACAACTCTCACTTTTTTTTTTTAGCTTCATTTAACATAGAAAAATCAGTGAGAGAAAAAAACTCCTCCAAATGGTTTTACTTTTGGGGGCGGGGAATCAAATCGCCGGCGCCGCGATCCGTAGGGCTACCAAAAAGGACCGGCAGATTCGCGAATGCTTTTGGCTGTGCTGAAGGCGCAGAGGAACGCGTTTTTATGGTATCTCGACTGTTCCAACCGAGAACCCAAGCGCCGGCGATGCCAGCAACTGGGGGGAGACGCGCGGCACTTGGGCCTGCGGAAGGAAATGAACTTCCTCCCGAGGTTACAGAAAAAGGACATTGTTGAAGCCGTAACTCACCAAAACCACAACCAAAACCACAGGATTCGCCGTCACGAGTTAAACGCTGCTGATGCTTCACGGCAAAGCCTGGAGAACACAGAGAGGCGATGCCCGTTTGTCCCGTTTTGTCCATGTCTCCTCTTTGACCTCAATCGCCTTTAGGACAGATGCCAGTATCTCAGTGAGGTTTTCGAGTACCGCTGTGAAATATTTTAAAGACTTATTGACTGAGAAAGCATAAAGTTTTTATCGTGAAAGCAAAGCCTGCTTCTTCTGGACATGTGAACTCTTACAAACAGTTCCTTCCCTCTTCTAGTACAGAATTATTTTCACAGTATCGTTTGACAGTGAGCACCCAGAAAGAGAAGAATATGCTTTCAGGAAGAGAAAAATAAATGGAGGGAAGTAAGCTTTGCAGAGGCGTAACGTGCTCCAGGACAGACTTTATTTTGTTTTTAGGATTGTGAGGGACGGACTGTAAATTCCCTGCCGAGGGGCAGGAGCCCCTCCAAGCCTTCAGTGGAACGCCTCAAACACTCGCAAGGAAATAAATAACGCAGGCCTGGCCTTCAAACAGCTGATGAGGCTCACACTTCTGGCGGCTGAAAGTGTGGGAGAACTGTCTTGTGAAGACAGGTCGGTTCTGCCACTCGTGCCGTGAGCTCGCTCGTTCTCAGTTCTCGAGGCCGTTGTGTCCCATGAGTGACCTTTGCTTCATTATCCGCGAAACGCACGTGAAAGCGCACGCCCTGCATGTGCTAATGAAGATTACAGAGATCACGCTAAACATGTGTGACCATGGCACTCGTCTCTCCACCCAAATCATGGCACACGTCACCGGGGAGAAGGGAGAAACCTGAGCTGAGCCCGTCCTCAGCAAGGAGGGCGGACCGTGCTGATTCAGCAAACGTAAAAGGGGAAAATAAGTGCCCCGAGGGAACAAAAAAGAAACAAAAGAAATAGATAGTGCCTGGGAAGATTCTTCCCAAGAAAGAAGAAGATTATGCCTGGGAAGAATCCCTGAAAAAGACGCTGGAACCAGGACCCGCGATCTCTTTATCTCTGTCTTTTTCTCTGTCTTTTCCTCTCTCTGTCCCTCAGTTTCTCTTTTCTCTTGGAATTGTTAAGTAACAGTTAGAGCTGTGAAGTGATGACCTTAAGATGACCTTAAGTACGACCTTAAGCACCGCTTGCCATAAGTTGTCCTACACCTGGTGTTAACTAACACAATGTACACCCCAACACCTGCCATAATTTTTTATATACCTAACCAATTATCGTGGGCTTGTTAAGATCTATACTAACCATTTTGGTAAGCTAATAAATGTTTCTGTATGGACCTTGAGATTTATCTCACCTTAGTCCGTGCCGCTGAGAATTTACAAATCTGAAGTCACTTACCCTCCCCTCTTTCCTGACAGCGGGAAGCGATAAGGATTTTGTTAAAATATTTCACAGAAAAACTATAGGAGGAGCGCTGGCACATCCTTCCCGTTAACTTCAGAGTCCACACTACAAGTACCTCAGGAAAAAAGCAGACGCGCATCGCAGACGCACCTCGTACTCGCAGAGCACTCCGGATTCTTTCCGTCTGTCCTGTACCATCACGGCAGAAGGAAGGGCGACCACGGAGAAACGCTGGCAGCTGGAATTCTGCCAAGACAGGAAAAAAACTTCTGGCGTAAAGCTAGGTGGCAATCTAAAGCGTCCTTCTTTCGTGAAGGTCTGTGAAGACTGCAGCCAACGGAGGCTCCTGACGAGTGGGACACGGCCCCAAAGCCTGGGACTCACCGCAGCTCCTGCTTTCAGCGCTGCCCACAGAATTTTCCAGTTCAGGTGCCTCTCTCTTTCTCTGTCCCTTCCTCTTCTGCAGCGCTGGTCACTTGACCATCCTCCACCTAAGAGAACACAGCGGTGTCTTACAGCTCTTGCGATATGAAGCTTCCCAGATGTGCAGCCTTGCACGCACACAACCCTTCCCCATGGCCATAGCGTGATTTTGGATACGCGTACGGACCCTGCGGTACATATCAGCAATCTGGTCTGCTGAGGACAACTCAGAGGGGACCCTTCCTCACCCAGAAATGCTTGGCTGTCTCTTCCCTGCCGCAGGAAGCACCTTCTGGCTCAATCACCTTGATGCTGTTCTCTGGCTGTTTCACGTTTTTCAAGCATCTTAAGCTTCACCCACAGCAGCTCCTGTTCAAAGCCAGTAAACGTCCACCAGTCCCAGGTCGCCCACACCAGGAGGGAGAACGGGGCTGAACGGAGACAGCCCAGGCAAGTCTGTGGCAAAGGCAGCCCACGACAACCCCGGGGAGGAGCGGACAACCGCGGCCTCCGGGAGAGAAAGAGAAGGGGCAGCAGTTCCCCGACCACTCGCCCCAGCGGGAGCCCCCCCTGCAGCAGGAGCTCCTGGAGACGCTGCTTTCCCCACCCGGATGCTCCTGGCACCTGCATCGAGAGGCGACCAAGCGCAGCCAGGGGCGGCCGCCGCTGTCGGGAACAGGACGGGGGGAGGACATCTGCCGGCAGTGCCTCGGCTGGGGAGGAGGGCCGGGGCCCGTCTCCTCGCAAAGGAACAGGGAGCGGGGGTGCTGCAGGCCCGGGAGCGGGGGGACGCCGGCCCGGGAGCAGGGGGGCGCCGGCCCGGGAGCCCGGGGACGCGGGGGGAGAACCGTCCCGATGGGGGGGTACGCGAGGGGGGGAGGGAGGGGGGGTCCGAGCCGGAGGACGCGGCGGGGGGGGCCGGGGCCGGGGCCGGCCTGGGAGCCAGGGGACGGGACGCGGGGGGGGAACCGTCCCGGGAGCGGGGGGGTCCGAGCCGGAGGACGCAGGGGGGGTCCGAGCCGGAGGACGGGGGGGGTGGGGCCGGGGCCGGGCTGGAAGCCCGGGGACGCGGGGGGGGGACGCGGGGAGGGGGGGAACCGTCCCGGGAGCGGGTGGGGGTCCGTCCCGGGAGCGGGGACCGCCTACCATCCTCCCGCCCGACGGAAACGCGACCGGCAGACGCCGCTCCCCACGTGACCACCCGGAAGTAACGTACCGGAAAATGCTTCGCAGGCTGGCGCGGCTGCACCTGGTGGGCGCCGATGGAACCGAGGCTGACGGCCGCTGGAAAGCCCGCAGCCTCACGGACTGTGGGGCCACGCGAGCGGCCGCCAAAGAGCTTTCCAACGAGGCACGGCTTTCCCTCCTGGCTCTTCGGGCGTGGGAGCTGTCGCCAGAGCCGCGGCCCTACCGGAAAATGCTTCGCAGGCTGGCGCGGCTGCACCTGGTGGGCGCCGGTGGCACCGAGGCTGACGGCCGCCGCAAAGCCCGCAGCCCCACGGGCTGTGAGGCCACGCGAGCGGCTGCCAAAGAGCTTTCCAACGAGGCACGGCTTTCCCTCCTGGCTCTTCGGGCGTGGGAGCTGTCGCCAGAGCCGCGGCCCTACCGGAAAATGCTTCGCAGGCTGGCGCGGCGGCGCCACATGGGCACCGTTGGCGGAGAGGTTGACGGCTGCCGCAAAGCCCGCAGCCCCACGGGCTCTGGGGCCACTGAAGAGGCTGCCAAAGAGCTTTCCAACGAGGCACGGCTTTCCCTCCTGGCTCTTCGGGCGTGGGAGCTGTCGCCAGAGCCGCGGCCTTACAGGAAAATGCTTCGTAGGCTGGTGGGGCGGCGCCACGTGGGCGCCGGTGGCTCCGAGGCTGACGGCCGCCGCAAAGCCCGCAGCCCCACAGGCTGTTTCGCCAGGCGAGCGGCTGCCAAAGAGCTTTCCAACGAGGCACGGCTTTCCCTCCTGGCTCTTCGGGCGTGGGAGCTGTTGCCAGAGCCACGGCCCTACAGGAAAATGCTTCGCAGGCTGGCGCGGCTGCACCTGGTGGGTGCCGGTGGCTCCGAGGCTGACGGCCGCCGCAAAGCCCGCAGCCCCACAGGCTGTTTCGCCAGGCGAGCGGCCGCCAAAGAGCTTTCCAACGAGGCACGGCTTTCCCTCCTGGCTCTTCGGGCGTGGGAGCTGTCGCCAGAGCCGCGGCCCTACCGGAAAACGCTTCGCAGGCTGGCGCAGCGGCGCCACGTGGGCGCCGGTGGCGGCGAGGCTGACGGCCGCCGCAGAGCCCGCAGCCCCATGGGCTGTGGGGCCACGCGAGCGGCTGCCAAAGAGCTTTCCAACGAGGCATGGCTTTCCCTCCTGGCTCTTCGGGCTTGGGAGTTGTCGTCAGAGCCGCAGCCCTACCGGAAAATGCTTCGCAAGCTGGCACGGCAGCGCCACGTGGGCACCGTTGGCGGCGAGGCTGACGGCCGCCGCAAAGCCCGCAGCCACACGGGCTGTGGGGCCACACGAGCGGCTGCCAAAGAGCTTTCCAGCGAGGCACAACTTTCCCTCCTGGCTCTTCGGGCGTGGGAGCTGTCGCCAGAGCCGCGGCCCTACAGGAAAATGCTTCGCAGGCTGGCGCGGCTGCACCTGGTGGGCGCCGGTGGCGGGGAGGCTGACGGCCGCCACAAAGCCCGCAGCCCCACGGGCTGTGGGGCCATGCGATCGGCTGCCAAAGAGCTTTCCAACGAGGCACGGCTTTCCCTCCTGGCTCTTCGTGCTTGGGAGCTGTCGCCAGAGTTGCGGCCCTACCGGAAAATGCTTCGCAAGCTGGCGCAGCGGCGCCATGTGGGCGCCGGTGGCGCCGAGGCTGACGGCCGCCACAAAGCCCGCAGCCCCACAGGCTGTGGGGCCACGCGAGCGGCTGCCAAAGAGCTTTCCAACGAGGCACGGCTTTCCCTCCTGGCTCTTCGGGCTTGGGAGCTGTCGTCAGAGCTGCAGCCCAACAGGAAAATGCTTCGCAGGCTGGCGCGGCGGCGCCACGTGGGCGCCGGTGTCGCTGAGGCTGACGTCCGCCGGAAAGCCCGCAGCCCCACGGGCTGTGGGGCCACGCGAGCGGCTGCCAAAGAGCTTTCCAACGAGGCACGGCTTTCCCTCCTGGCTCTTCGGGCTTGGGAGTTGTCGTCAGAGCCGCAGCCCTACCGGAAAATGCTTCGCAGCCTGGTGAGGCGGCGACACATGGGCGCCGGCGACAGCGAGGCTGACGGCCGCCGCAAAGCCCGCAGCCCCACAGGCTGTTTCGCCAGGCGAGCGGCTACCAAAGAGCTTTCCAACGAGGCACGGCTTTCCCTCCTCGCTCTTCGGGCGTGGGAGCTGTCGCCAGAGCCGCGGCCCTACAGGAAAATGCTTCGCAGGCTGGCGCGGCTGCACCTGGTGGGCGCCGGTGGCTCCGAGGCTGACGGCCGCCACAAAGCCCGCAGCCCCACGGGCTGTGGGGCCACGCGATCGGCTGCCAAAGAGCTTTCCAACGAGGCACGGCTTTCCCTCCTGGCTCTTCGTGATTGGGAGCTGTCGCCAGAGTTGCGGCCCTACCGGAAAATGCTTCGCAGGCTGGTGGGGCGGCGCCACGTGGGCGCCGGTGGCTCCGAGGCTGACGGCCGCCGCAAAGCCCGCAGCCCCACGGGCTGTTTCGCCAGGCGAGCGGCTGCCAAAGAGCTTTCCAACGAGGCACGGCTTTCCCTCCTGGCTCTTCGGGCGTGGGAGCTGTCGCCAGAGCCGCAGCCCTACAGGAAAATGCTTCGCAGGCTGGCGCGGCGGCGCCACGTGGGCGCCGGTGTCGCTGAGGCTGACGTCCGCCGCAAAGCCCGCAGCCCTACGGGCTGTGGGGCCAGGCGAGCGGCTGCCAAAGAGCTTTCCAACGAGGCACGGCTTTCCCTCCTGGCTCTTCGGGCGTGGGAGCTGTCGTCAGAGCCGCAGCCCTACCGGAAAATGCTTCGCAGGCTGGCGCGGCTGCACCTGGTGGGCGCCAGTGGCGGGGAGGCTGACGGCCGCCACAAAGCCCGCAGCCCCACGGGCTGTGGGGCCACACAAGAGGCTGCCAAAGAGCTTTCCAACGAGGCATGGCTTTCCCTCCTGGATCTTCGGGCGTGGGAGCTGTCGCCAGATCCGCGGCCCTACCGGAAAATGCTTCGCAGGCTGGCGCGGCTGCACCTGGTTGGCGCCGGTGGCGGCGAGGCTGACGGTCGCCGCAAAGCCCGCAGCCACACGGGCTGTGGGGCCACGCGAGCGGCTGCCAAAGAGCTTTCCAACGAGGCACGGCTTTCCCTCCTGGCTCTTCGGGCGTGGAAGCTGTCGCCAGAGCCGAGGCCCTACCGGAAAATGCTTCGCAGGCTTGTGCGGCGGCGCCACGTGGGCGCCGGTGGCGCAAAGGCTGACGGCCGCCGCAAAGCCCGCAGCCCCACGGGCTGTGGGGCCACACGAGCGGCTGCCAAAGAGCTTTCCAACGAGGCACGGCTTTCCCTCCTGGCTCTTCGTGCTTGGAAGCTGTCGCCAGAGCCGCGGCCCTACCGGAAAATGCTTCGCAGGCTGGTGGGGCGGCGCCACGTGGGCGCTGGTGGCTCCGAGGCTGACGGCCGCCGCAAAGCCCGCAGCCCCACGGGCTGTGGGGCCACGCGAGCAGCTGCCAAAGAGCTTTCCAACGAGGCATGGCTTTCCCTCCCTGCTCTTCGGGCGTGGGAGCTGTCGCCAGAGCCGCAGCCCTACCGGAAAATGCTTCGCAGGCTGGTGCGGCGGTACCACGTGGGCGCCGGTGGCGCCGAGGCTGACGGCCGCCGCAAAGCCCGCAGCCGCACGGGCTGTTTCGCCAGGCGAGCGGCTGCCAAAGAGCTTTCCAACGAGGCATGGCTTTCCCTCCTGGCTCTTCGGGCTTGGGAGCTGTCGCCAGAGTTGCGGCCCTACCGGAAAATGCTTCGCAGGCTGGTGGGGCGGCGCCACGTGGGCGCCGGTGGCTCCGAGGCTGACAACCGCCGCAAAGCCCGCAGCCCCACGGGCTGTGGGGCCACGCGAGCGGCTGCCAAAGAGCTTTCCAACGAGGCACGGCTTTCCCTCCTGGCTCTTCGGGCTTGGGAGTTGTCGTCAGAGCCGCAGCCCTACCGGAAAATGCTTCGCAGCCTGGTGAGGCGGCGACACATGGGCGCCGGTGACAGCGAGGCTGACGGCCGCCGCAAAGCCCGCAGCCCCACAGGCTGTTTCGCCAGGCGAGCGGCTACCAAAGAGCTTTCCAACGAGGCACGGCTTTCCCTCCTCGCTCTTCGGGCGTGGGAGCTGTCGCCAGAGCCGCGGCCCTACAGGAAAATGCTTCGCAGGCTGGCGCGGCTGCACCTGGTGGGCGCCGGTGGCTCCGACGCTGACGGCCGCCACAAAGCCCGCAGCCCCACGGGCTGTGGGGCCACGCGATCGGCTGCCAAAGAGCTTTCCAACGAGGCACGGCTTTCCCTCCTGGCTCTTCGTGATTGGGAGCTGTCGCCAGAGTTGCGGCCCTACCGGAAAATGCTTCGCAGGCTGGTGGGGCGGCGCCACGTGTGCGCCGGTGGCTCCGAGGCTGACGGCCGCAGCAAAGCCCGCAGCCCCACGGGCTGTTTCGCCAGGCGAGCGGCTACCAAAGAGCTTTCCAACGAGGCACGGCTTTCCCTCCTGGCTCTTCGGGCGTGGGAGCTGTCGCCAGAGCCGCAGCCCTACAGGAAAATGCTTCGCAGGCTGGCGCGGCGGCGCCACGTGGGCGCCAGTGGCGGGGAGGCTGACGGCCGCCACAAAGCCCGCAGCCCCACGGGCTGTGGGGCCACGCAAGAGGCTGTCAAAGAGCTTTCCAACGAGGCATGGCTTTCTCTCCTGGCTCTTCGGGCGTGGGAGCTGTCGCCAGAGCTGCGGCCCTACCGGAAAATGCTTCGCAGGCTGGCGCGGCGGCGCCACATGGGCACCGTTGGCGGAGAGGTTGACGGCTGCCGCAAAGCCCGCAGCCCCACGGGCTGTGGGGCCACTGAAGAGGCTGCCAAAGAGCTTTCCAACGAGGCACGGCTTTCCCTCCTGGCTCTTCGGGCGTGGGAGCTGTCGCCAGAGCTGAGGCCCTACCGGAAAATGCTTCGCAGGCTCGTGCCGCGGCGCCACGTGGGCGCCGGTGGCGCAAAGGCTGACGGCCGCCGCAAAGCCCGCAGCCCCACGGGCTGTGGGGCCACACGAGCGGCTGCCAAAGAGCTTTCCAACGAGGCACGGCTTTCCCTCCTGGCTCTTCGTGCTTGGGAGCTGTCGCCAGAGCCGCGGCCCTACCGGAAAATGCTTCGCAGGCTGGTGGGGCGGCGCCACGTGGGCGCTGGTGGCTCCGAGGCTGACGGCCGCCGCAAAGCCCGCAGCCCCACGGGCTGTGGGGCCACGCGAGCGGCTGCCAAAGGGCTTTCCAACGAGGCACGGCTTTCCCTCCTGGCTCTTCAGGCTTGGGAGTTGTCGTCAGAGCCGTGGCCCTACTGGAAAATGCTTCGCAAGCTGGCGCGGCGGCGCCACGTGGGCGCCGGTGGCTCCGAGGCTGATGGCCGCCGCAAAGCCCGCAGCCCCACGGGCTGTGAGGCCACGCGAGCGGCTGCCAAAGAGCTTTCCAACGAGGCACGGCTTTCCCTCCTGGGTCTTCGGGCGTGGGAGCTGTCGCCAGAGTCGCGGCCCTACAGGAAAATGCTTCGCAGGCTGGCGCGGCTGCACCTGGTGGGTGCCGGTGGCGGGGAGGCTGACGGCCCCCACAAAGCCCGCAGCCCCACGGGCTGTGGGGCCACGCGAGCGGCTGCCAAAGAGCTTTCCAACGAGGCACGGCTTTCCCTCCTGGGTCTTCGGGCGTGGGAGCTGTCGCCAGAGTTGCGGCCCTACCGGAAAATGCTTCGCAGGCTGGTGGGGCGGCGCCACGTGGGCGCCGGTGTCTCCTAGGCTGACGGCCGCCGCAAAGCCCGCAGCCGCACGGGCTGTTTCGCCAGGCGAGCGGCTGCCAAAGAGCTTTCCAACGAAGCATGGCTTTCCCTCCTGGGTCTTCGGGCTTGGGAGCTGTCGCCAGAGATGCGGCCCTACAGGAAAATGCTTCGCAGGCTGGTGGGGCGGCGCCACGTGGGCGCCGGTGGCTCCGAGGCTGACAACCGCCGCAAAGCCCGCAGCCCCACGGGCTGTGGGGCCACGCGAGCGGCTGCCAAAGAGCTTTCCAACGAGGCACGGCTTTCCCTCCTGGCTCTTCGGGCTTGGGAGTTGTCGTCAGAGCCGCAGCCCTACCGGAAAATGCTTCGCAGCCTAGTGAGGCGGCGACACATGGGCGCCGGTGGCAGCGAGGCTGACGGCCGCCGCAAAGCCCGCAGCCCCACAGGCTGTTTCGCCAGGCGAGCGGCTGCCAAAGAGCTTTCCAACGAGGCACGGCTTTCCCTCCTCGCTCTTCGGGCGTGGGAGCTGTCGCCAGAGCCGCGGCCCTACAGGAAAATGCTTCGCAGGCTGGCGCGGCTGCACCTGGTGGGCGCCGGTGGCTCCGAGGCTGACGGCCGCCACAAAGCCCGCAGCCCCACGGGCTGTGGGGCCACGCGATCGGCTGCCAAAGAGCTTTCCAACGAGGCATGGCTTTCCCTCCTGGCTCTTCGTGCTTGGGAGCTGTCGCCAGAGTTGCGGCCCTACCGGAAAATGCTTCGCAGGCTGGTGGGGCGGCGCCACGTGGGCGCCAGTGGCTCCGAGGCTGACGGCCGCCGCAAAGCCCGCAGCCCCACGGGCTGTTTCGCCAGGCGAGCGGCTGCCAAAGAGCTTTCCAACGAGGCACGGCTTTCCCTCCTGGCTCTTCGGGCGTGGGAGCTGTCGCCAGAGCCGCAGCCCTACAGGAAAATGCTTCGCAGGCTGGCGCGGCAGCGCCACGTGGGCGCCGGTGTCGCTGAGGCTGACGTCCGCCGGAAAGCCCGCAGCCCCACGGGCTGTGGGGCCACGCGAGCGGCTGCCAAAGAGCTTTCCAACGAGGCACGGCTTTCCCTCCTAGGTCTTCGGGCGTGGGAGCTGTCGCCAGAGACGCGGCCCTACCGGAAAATGCTTCGCAGGCTGGCGCAGCGGCGCCACGTGGGCGCCGGTGGCAGCGAGGCTGACGGCCGCCGCAAAGCCCGCAGCCCCACGGGCTGTGGGGCCACGCGAGCGGCCGCCAAAGAGCTTTCCAACGAGGCACGGCTTTCCCTCCTGGCTCTTCGGGCTTGGGAGCTGTCGCCAGAGCCGCAGCCCTACAGGAAAATGCTTCGCAGGCTGGCGCGGCGGCGCCACGTGGGCGCCAGTGGCGGGGAGGCTGACGGCCGCCACAAAGCCCGCAGCCCCACGGGCTGTGGGGCCACGCAAGAGGCTGTCAAAGAGCTTTCCAACGAGGCATGGCTTTCTCTCCTGGCTCTTCGGGCGTGGGAGCTGTCGCCAGAGCTGCGGCCCTACCGGAAAATGCTTCGCAGGCTGGCGCGGCGGCGCCACATGGGCACCGTTGGCGGAGAGGTTGACGGCTGCCGCAAAGCCCGCAGCCCCACGGGCTGTGGGGCCACTGAAGAGGCTGCCAAAGAGCTTTCCAACGAGGCACGGCTTTCCCTCCTGGCTCTTCGGGCGTGGAAGCTGTCGCCAGAGCCGAGGCCCTACCGGAAAATGCTTCGCAGCCTCGTGCGGCGGCGCCACGTGGGCGCCGGTGGCGCAAAGGCTGACGGCCGCCGCAAAGCCCGCAGCCCCACGGGCTGTGGGGCCACACGAGCGGCTGCCAAAGAGCTTTCCACCGAGGCACGGCTTTCCCTCCTGGCTCTTCGGGCTTGGGAGCTGTCGCCAGAGCCGCGGCCCTACCGGAAAATGCTTCGCAGGCTGGTGGGGCGGCGCCACGTGGGCGCTGGTGGCTCCGAGGCTGACGGCCGCCGCAAAGCCCGCAGCCCCACGGGCTGTGGGGCCACGCGAGCGGCTGCCAAAGGGCTTTCCAACGAGGCACGGCTTTCCCTCCTGGCTCTTCAGGCTTGGGAGTTGTCGTCAGAGCCGTGGCCCTACTGGAAAATGCTTCGCAAGCTGGCGCGGCGGCGCCACGTGGGCGCCGGTGGCTCCGAGGCTGATGGCCGCCGCAAAGCCCGCAGCCCCACGGGCTGTGAGGCCACGCGAGCGGCTGCCAAAGAGCTTTCCAACGAGGCACGGCTTTCCCTCCTGGGTCTTCGGGCGTGGGAGCTGTCGCCAGAGTCGCGGCCCTACAGGAAAATGCTTCGCAGGCTGGCGCGGCTGCACCTGGTGGGTGCCGGTGGCGGGGAGGCTGACGGCCCCCACAAAGCCCGCAGCCCCACGGGCTGTGGGGCCACGCGAGCGGCTGCCAAAGAGCTTTCCAACGAGGCACGGCTTTCCCTCCTGGGTCTTCGGGCGTGGGAGCTGTCGCCAGAGTTGCGGCCCTACCGGAAAATGCTTCGCAGGCTGGTGGGGCGGCGCCACGTGGGCGCCGGTGTCTCCTAGGCTGACGGCCGCCGCAAAGCCCGCAGCCGCACGGGCTGTTTCGCCAGGCGAGCGGCTGCCAAAGAGCTTTCCAACGAAGCATGGCTTTCCCTCCTGGGTCTTCGGGCTTGGGAGCTGTCGCCAGAGTTGCGGCCCTACAGGAAAATGCTTCGCAGGCTGGTGGGGCGGCGCCACGTGGGCGCCGGTGGCTCCGAGGCTGACAACCGCCGCAAAGCCCGCAGCCCCACGGGCTGTGGGGCCACGCGAGCGGCTGCCAAAGAGCTTTCCAACGAGGCACGGCTTTCCCTCCTGGCTCTTCGGGCTTGGGAGTTGTCGTCAGAGCCGCAGCCCTACCGGAAAATGCTTCGCAGCCTAGTGAGGCGGCGACACATGGGCGCCGGTGGCAGCGAGGCTGACGGCCGCCGCAAAGCCCGCAGCCCCACAGGCTGTTTCGCCAGGCGAGCGGCTGCCAAAGAGCTTTCCAACGAGGCACGGCTTTCCCTCCTCGCTCTTCGGGCGTGGGAGCTGTCGCCAGAGCCGCGGCCCTACAGGAAAATGCTTCGCAGGCTGGCGCGGCTGCACCTGGTGGGCGCCGGTGGCTCCGAGGCTGACGGCCGCCACAAAGCCCGCAGCCCCACGGGCTGTGGGGCCACGCGATCGGCTGCCAAAGAGCTTTCCAACGAGGCATGGCTTTCCCTCCTGGCTCTTCGTGCTTGGGAGCTGTCGCCAGAGTTGCGGCCCTACCGGAAAATGCTTCGCAGGCTGGTGGGGCGGCGCCACGTGGGCGCCGGTGGCTCCGAGGCTGACGGCCGCCGCAAAGCCCGCAGCCCCACGGGCTGTTTCGCCAGGCGAGCGGCTGCCAAAGAGCTTTCCAACGAGGCACGGCTTTCCCTCCTGGCTCTTCGGGCGTGGGAGCTGTCGCCAGAGCCGCAGCCCTACAGGAAAATGCTTCGCAGGCTGGCGCGGCAGCGCCACGTGGGCGCCGGTGTCGCTGAGGCTGACGTCCGCCGGAAAGCCCGCAGCCCCACGGGCTGTGGGGCCACGCGAGCGGCTGCCAAAGAGCTTTCCAACGAGGCACGGCTTTCCCTCCTAGGTCTTCGGGCGTGGGAGCTGTCGCCAGAGACGCGGCCCTACCGGAAAATGCTTCGCAGGCTGGCGCAGCGGCGCCACGTGGGCGCCGGTGGCAGCGAGGCTGACGGCCGCCGCAAAGCCCGCAGCCCCACGGGCTGTGGGGCCACGCGAGCGGCCGCCAAAGAGCTTTCCAACGAGGCACGGCTGTCCCTCCTGGCTCTTCGGGCTTGGGAGCTGTCGCCAGAGCCGCAGCCCTACAGGAAAATGCTTCGCAGGCTGGCGCGGCTGCACCTGGTGGGCGCCGGTGGCGGGGAGGCTGACGGTCGCCGCAAAGCCCGCAGCCCCACGGGCTGTGGGGCCACGCGAGCGGCTGCCAAAGAGCTTTCCAACGAGGCATGGCTTTCCCTCCCTGCTCTTCGGGCGTGGGAGCTGTCGCCAGAGCCGCAGCCCTACCGGAAAATGCTTCGCAGGCTGGTGCGGCGGTACCACGTGGGCGCCGGTGGCGCCGAGGCTGACGGCCGCCGCAAAGACCGCAGCCCCATGGGCTGTGGGGCCACGCGAGCGGCTGCCAAAGAGCTTTCCAACGAGGCACGGCTTTCCCTCCTGGCTCTTCGGGCTTGGGAGTTGTCGTCAGAGCCGTGGCCCTACTGGAAAATGCTTCGCAAGCTGGCGCGGCGGCGCCACGTGGGCGCCGGTGGCTCCGAGGCTGACGGCCGCCGCAAAGCCCGCAGCCCCACGGGCTGTGAGGCCACGCGAGCGGCTGCCGAAGAGCTTTCCAACGAGGCACGGCTTTCCCTCCTGGCTCTTCGGGCGTGGGAGCTGTCGCCAGAGCCGCGGCCCTACCGGAAAATGCTTCGCAGGGTGGCGCGGCTGTAGCTGGTAGGCGCCGGTGGCGCTGAGGCTGACGGCCGCCGCAAAGCCCGCAGCCCCACGGGCTGTGGGGCCACGCGAGCGGCTGCCAAAGAGCTTTCCAACGAGGCACAGCTTTCCCTCCTGGCTCTTCGTGCTTGGGAGCTGTCGCCAGAGTTGCGGCCCTACCGGAAAATGCTTCGCAGGCTGGTGGGGCGGCGCCACGTGGGCGCCGGTGGCTCCGAGGCTGACAACCGCCGCAAAGCCCGCAGCCCCACGGGCTGTGGGGCCACGCGAGCGGCTGCCAAAGAGCTTTCCAACGAGGCATGGCTTTCCCTCCTGGCTCTTCGGGCTTGGGAGCTGTCGTCAGAGCTGCAGCCCTACCGGAAAATGCTTCGCAAGCTGGCGCGGCAGCGCCACGTGGGCGCCGGTGGCGCCGAGGCTGACGGCCACCGCAAAGCCCGCAGCCCCACGGGCTGTGGGGCCACGCGATCGGCTGCCAAAGAGCTTTCCAACGAGGCACGGCTTTCCCTCCTGGCTCTTCGGGCGTGGGAGCTGTCGCCAGAGCCGCGGCCCTACAGGAAAATGCTTCGCAGGCTGGCGCGGCTGCACCTGGTGGGCGCCGGTGGCGGGGAGGCTGACGGCCGCCACAAAGCCCGCAGCCACACGGGCTGTGGGGCCACGCGAGCGGCTGCCAAAGAGCTTTCCAACGAGGCACGGCTTTCCCTCCTGGCTCTTCGGGCGTGGGAGCTGTCGCCAGAGCCGCGGCCCTACCGGAAAATGCTTCGCAGGCTGGCGCGGCTGTAGCTGGTGGGCGCCGCTGGCGCTGAGGCTGACGGCCGCCGCAAAGCCCGCAGCCCCACGGGCTGTGGGGCCACGCGATCGGCTGCCAAAGAGCTTTCCAACGAGGCACGGCTTTCCCTCCTGGCTCTTCGGGCTTGGGAGTTGTCGTCAGAGCCGCAGCCCTACCAGAAAATGCTTCGCAGGCTGGTGGGGCGGCGCCACGTGGGCGCCGGTGGCTCCGAGACTGATGGCCGCCGCAAAGCCCGCAGCCCCACAGGCTGTTTCGCGAGGCGAGCGGCTGCCAAAGAGCTTTCCAACGAGGCACGGCTTTCCCTCCCTGCTCTTGGGCGTGGGAGCTTTCGCCAGAGCCTCGCCCCTACCGGATAATGCTTCGCAGGCTGGCGCAGCGGTGCCACGTGGGCGCCGGTGGCAGCGAGGCTGACGGCCGCCGCAAAGCCCGCAGCCCCACAGGCTGTTTCGCCAGGCGAGCGGCTGCCAAAGAGCTTTCCAACGAGGCACGGCTTTCCCTCCTGGCTCTTCGTGCTTGGGAGCTGTCGCCAGAGCCGCGGCCCTACCGGAAAATGCTTCGCAGGCTCGTGCGGCGGCGCCACGTGGGCGCCGGTGGCTCCGAGGCTGACGGCCGCCGCAAAGCCCGCAGCCCCACAGGCTGTGGGGCCACGCGAGCGGCTGCCAAAGAGCTTTCCAACGAGGCACGGCTTTCCCTCCTGGCTCTTCGGGCGTGGGAGCTGTCGCCAGAGCCGCGGCCCTACAGGAAAATGCTTCGTAGGCTGGTGGGGCGGCGCCACGTGGGCGCCGGTGGCTCCGAGGCTGACAGCCGCCGCAAAGCCCGCAGCCCCACAGGCTGTTTCGCCAGGCGAGCGGCTGCCAAAGAGCTTTCCAACGAGGCACGGCTTTCCCTCCTGGCTCTTCGGGCGTGGGAGCTGTCGCCAGAGCCGCGGCCCTACTGGAAAATGCTTCGCAGGCTGGCGCAGCGGCGCCACGTGGGCGCCGGTGGCAGGGAGGCTGACGGTCGCCGCATAGCCCGCAGCCCCATGGGCTGTGGGGCCACGCGAGCGGCCGCCAAAGAGCTTTCCAACGAGGCACGGCTTTCCCTCCTGGCTCTTCGGGCGTGGGAGCTGTCGTTAGAGCCGCAGCCCTACCGGAAAATGCTTCGCAAGCTGGCGCGGCAGCGCCACGTGGGCGCCGGTGGCGCCGAGGCTGACGGCCGCCGCAAAGCCCGCAGCCCCACGGGCTGTGGGGCCACGCGAGCGGCTGCCAAAGAGCTTTCCAACGAGGCATGGCTTTCCTTCCTGGTTCTTCGGGCTTGGGAGTTGTCGTCAGAGCCGCAGCCCTACCGGAAAATGCTTCACAATCTGGCGCGGCAGCGCCACGTGGGCACCGTTGGCGGCGAGGCTGACGGCCGCCGCAAAGCCCGCAGCCACACGGGCTGTTTCGCCAGGCGAGCGGCTGCCAAAGAGCTTTCCAACGAGGCACGGCTTTCCCTCCTGGCTCTTCGGGCGTGGGAGCTGTCGCCAGAGCCACGGCCCTACCGGAAAATGCTTCGCAGGCTGGCGCGGCTGCACCTGGTGGGTGCCGGTGGCTCCGAGGCTGACGGCCGCCGCAAAGCCCGCAGCCCCACAGGCTGTTTCGCCAGGCGAGCGGCTGCCAAAGAGCTTTCCAACGAGGCACGGCTTTCCCTCCTGGCTCTTCGGGCGTGGGAGCTGTCGCCAGAGCCACGGCCCTACCGGAAAATGCTTCGCAGGCTGGCGCGGCTGCACCTGGTGGGTGCCGGTGGCTCCGAGGCTGACGGCCGCCGCAAAGCCCGCAGCCCCACAGGCTGTTTCGCCAGGCGAGCGGCTACCAAAGAGTTTCCAACGAGGCACGGCTTTCCCTCCTCGCTCTTCGGGCGTGGGAGCTGTCGCCAGAGCCGCGGCCCTACAGGAAAATGCTTCACAGGCTGGCGCGGCTGCACCTGGTGGGCGCCGGTGGCTCCGAGGCTGACGGCCGCCACAAAGCCCGCAGCCCCACGGGCTGTGGAGCCACGCGATCGGCTGCCAAAGAGCTTTCCAACGAGGCACGGCTTTCCCTCCTGGCTCTTCGGGCGTGGGAGCTGTCGCCAGAGCCGCAGCCCTACCGGAAAATGCTTCGCAGGCTGGCGCGGCGGCGCCACGTGGGCGCCGGTGTCGCTGAGGCTGACGTCCGCCGGAAAGCCCGCAGCCCCACGGGCTGTGGGGCCACGCGAGCGGCTGCCAAAGAGCTTTCCAACGAGGCACGGCTTTCCCTCCTGGCTCTTCGGGCATGGGAGCTGTCGTCAGAGCCGCAGCCCTACCGGAAAATGCTTCGCAGGCTGGCGCGGCTGCACCTGGTGGGCGCCAGTGGCGGGGAGGCTGACGGCCGCCACAAAGCCCGCAGCCCCACGGGCTGTGGGGCCACGCAAGAGGCTGCCAAAGAGCTTTCCAACGAGGCACGGCTTTCCCTCCTGGCTCTTCGGGCGTGGGAGCTGTCGCCAGAGCCGCGGCCCTACCGGAAAATGCTTCGCAGGCTGGCGCGGCTGCATCTGGTTGGCGCCGGTGGCGGCGAGGCTGACGGTCGCCGCAAAGCCCGCAGCCACACGGGCTGTGGGGCCAGGCGAGCGGCTGCCAAAGAGCTTTCCAACGAGGCATGGCTTTCCCTCCTGGCTCTTCGGGCTTGGGAGCTGTCGCCAGAGCCGAGGCCCTACCGGAAAATGCTTCGCAGGCTCGTGCGGCGGCGCCACGTGGGCGCCGGTGGCGCAAAGGCTGACGGCCGCCGCAAAGCCCGCAGCCCCACGGGCTGTGGGGCCACACGAGCGGCTGCCAAAGAGCTTTCCAACGAGGCACGGCTTTCCCTCCTGGCTCTTCGTGCTTGGAAGCTGTCGCCAGAGCCGCGGCCCTACCGGAAAATGCTTCGCAGGCTGGTGGGGCAGCGCCACGTGGGCGCTGGTGGCTCCGAGGCTGACGGCCGCCGCAAAGCCCGCAGCCCCACGGGCTGTGGGGCCACGCGAGCGGCTGCCAAAGAGCTTTCCAACGAGGCATGGCTTTCCCTCCCTACTCTTCGGGCGTGGGAGCTGTCGCCAGAGCCGCAGCCCTACCGGAAAATGCTTCGCAGGCTGGTGCGGCGGTACCACGTGGGCGCCGGTGGCACCGAGGCTGACGGCCGCCGCAAAGCCCGCAGCCGCACGGGCTGTTTCGCCAGGCGAGCGGCTGCCAAAGAGCTTTCCAACGAGGCATGGCTTTCCCTCCTGGCTCTTCGGGCTTGGGAGCTGTCGCCAGAGTTGCGGCCCTGACGGAAAATGCTTCGCAGGCTGGTGGGGCGGCGCCACGTGGGCGCCGGTGGCTCCGAGGCTGACAACCGCCGCAAAGCCCGCAGCCCCACGGGCTGTGGGGCCACGCGAGCGGCTGCCAAAGAGCTTTCCAACGAGGCACGGCTTTCCCTCCTGGCTCTTCGGGCGCGGGAGTTGTCGTCAGAGCCGCAGCCCTACCGGAAAATGCTTCGCAGCCTGGTGAGGCGGCGACACATGGGCGCCGGTGACAGCGAGGCTGACGGACGCCGCAAAGCCCGCAGCCCCACAGGCTGTTTCGCCAGGCGAGCGGCTACCAAAGAGCTTTCCAACGAGGCACGGCTTTCCCTCCTCGCTCTTCGGGCGTGGGAGCTGTCGCCAGAGCCGCGGCCCTACAGGAAAATGCTTCGCAGGCTGGCGCGGCTGCACCTGGTGGGCGCCGGTGGCTCCGAGGCTGACGGCCGCCACAAAGCCCGCAGCCCCACGGGCTGTGGGGCCACGCGAGCGGCTGCCAAAGAGCTTTCCAACGAGGCACGGCTTTCCCTCCTGGCTCTTTGTGATTGGGAGCTGTCGCCAGAGTTGCTGCCCTACCGGAAAATGCTTCGCAGGCTGGTGGGGCGGCGCCAAGTGGGCGCCCGTGGCTCCGAGGCTGACGGCCGCCGCAAAGCCCGCAGCCCCACGGGCTGTTTCGCCAGGCGAGCGGCTGCCAAAGAGCTTTCCAACGAGGCACGGCTTTCCCTCCTGGCTCTTCGGGCGTGGGAGCTGTCGCCAGAGCCGCAGCCCTACAGGAAAATGCTTCGCAGGCTGGCGCGGCGGCGCCACGTGGGCGCCGGTGTCGCTGAGGCTGACGTCCGCCGGAAAGCCCGCAGCCCCACGGGCTGTGGGGCCACGCGAGCGGCTGCCAAAGAGCTTTCCAACGAGGCACGGCTTTCCCTCCTGGCTCTTCGGGCGTGGGAGCTGTCGTCAGAGCCGCAGCCCTACCGGAAAATGCTTCGCAGGCTGGCGCGGCTGCACCTGGTGGGCGCCAGTGGCGGGGAGGCTGACGGCCGCCACAAAGCCCGCAGCCCCACGGGCTGTGGGGCCACGCAAGAGGCTGCCAAAGAGCTTTCCAACGAGGCATGGCTTTCCCTCCTGGCTCTTCGGGCGTGGGAGCTGTCGCCAGAGCTGCGGCCCTACCGAAAAATGCTTCGCAGGCTGGCGCGGCTGCACCTCGTGGGCGCCGGTGGCGGCGAGGCTGACGGTCGCCGCAAAGCCCGCAGCCACACGGGCTGTGGGGCCACGCGAGCGGCTGCCAAAGAGCTTTCCAACGAGGCATGGCTTTCCCTCCTCGCTCTTCGGGCGTGGGAGCTGTCGCCAGAGCCGCAGCCCTACCGGAAAATGCTTCGCAGGCTCGTGCGGCGGCGCCACGTGGGCGCCGGTGGCGCAAAGGCTGACGGCCGCCGCAAAGCCCGCAGCCCCACGGGCTGTGGGGCCACACGAGCGGCTGCCAAAGAGCTTTCCAACGAGGCACGGCTTTCCCTCCTGGCTCTTCGGGCTTGGGAGCTGTCGCCAGAACCGCGGCCCTACTGGAAAATGCTTCGCAAGCTGGCGCGGCGGCGCCACGTGGGCGCCGGTGGCTCCGAGGCTGATGGCCTCCGCAAAGCCCGCAGCCCCACGGGCTGTGAGGCCACGCGAGCGGCTGCCAAAGAGCTTTCCAACGAGGCACGGCTTTCCCTCCTGGGTCTTCGGGCGTGGGAGCTGTCGCCAGAGTCGCGGCCCTACAGGAAAATGCTTCGCAGGCTGGCGCGGCTGCACCTGGCGGGCGCCGGTGGCGGGGAGGCTGATGGTCGCCGCAAAGCCCGCAGCCCCACGGGCTGTGGGGCCACGCGAGCGGCTGCCAAAGAGCTTTCCAACGAGGCATGGCTTTCCCTCCTGGCTCTTCGGGCGTGGGAGCTGTCGCCAGAGCCGCGGCCCTACCGGAAAATGCTTCGCAGGCTCGTGCGGCGGCTCCACGTGGGCGCTGGTGGCTCCGAGGCTGACGGCCGCCGCAAAGCCCGCAGCCCCACGGGCTGTGGGGCCACGCGAGCGGCTGCCAAAGAGCTTTCCAACGAGGCACGGCTTTCCCTCCTGGCTCTTCGGGCTTGGGAGTTGTCGTCAGAGCCGTGGCCCTACTGGAAAATGCTTCGCAAGCTGGCGCGGCGGCGCCACGTGGGCGCCGGTGGCTCCGAGGCTGACGGCCGCCGCAAAGCCCGCAGCCCCACGGGCTGTGAGGCCACGCGAGCGGCTGCCAAAGAGCTTTCCAACGAGGCACGGCTTTCCCTCCTGGCTCTTCGGGCGTGGGAGCTGTCGCCAGAGCCGCGGCCCTACCGGAAAATGCTTCGCAGGCTGGCGCGGCTGCACCTGGTGGGCGCCGGTGGCGGGGAGGCTGACGGCCGCCACAAAGCCCGCAGCCCCACGGGCTGTGAGGCCACGCGAGCGGCTGCCAAAGAGCTTTCCAACGAGGCACGGCTTTCCCTCCTGGCTCTTCGGGCGTGGGAGCTGTCGCCAGAGCCGCGGCCCTACCGGAAAATGCTTCGCAGGCTGACGCGGCTGTAGCTGGTGGGCGCCGGTGGCGCTGAGGCTGACGGCCGCCGCAAAGCCCGCAGCCCCACGGGCTGTGGGGCCACGCGATCGGCTGCCAAAGAGCTTTCCAACGAGGCACGGCTTTCCCTCCTGGCTCTTCGGGCTTGGGAGTTGTCGTCAGAGCCGTGGCCCTACTGGAAAATGCTTCGCAGGCTGGTGGGGCGGCGCCACGTGGGCGCCGGTGGCTCCGAGGCTGACGGCCGCCGCAAAGCCCGCAGCCGCACGGGCTGTTTCGCCAGGCGAGCGGCTGCCAAAGAGCTTTCCAACGAGGCATGGCTTTCCCTCCTGGCTCTTCGGGCTTGGGAGCTGTCGCCAGAGTTGCGGCCCTACCGGAAAATGCTTCGCAGGCTGGTGGGGCGGCGCCACGTGGGCGCTGGTGGCTCCGAGGCTGACGGCCGCCGCAAAGCCCGCAGCCCCACGGGCTGTGGGGCCACGCGAGCGGCTGCCAAAGAGCTTTCCAACGAGGCACGGCTTTCCCTCCTGGCTCTTCGGGCTTGGGAGTTGTCGTCAGAGCCGTGGCCCTACTGGAAAATGCTTCGCAAGCTGGCGCGGCGGCGCCACGTGGGCGCCGGTGGCTCCGAGGCTGACGGCCGCCGCAAAGCCCGCAGCCCCACGGGCTGTGAGGCCACGCGAGCGGCTGCCAAAGAGCTTTCCAACGAGGCACGGCTTTCCCTCCTGGCTCTTCGGGCGTGGGAGCTGTCGCCAGAGCCGCGGCCCTACCGGAAAATGCTTCGCAGGCTGGCGCGGCTGCACCTGGTGGGCGCCGGTGGCGGGGAGGCTGACGGCCGCCACAAAGCCCGCAGCCCCACGGGCTGTGAGGCCACGCGAGCGGCTGCCAAAGAGCTTTCCAACGAGGCACGGCTTTCCCTCCTGGCTCTTCGGGCGTGGGAGCTGTCGCCAGAGCCGCGGCCCTACCGGAAAATGCTTCGCAGGCTGACGCGGCTGTAGCTGGTGGGCGCCGGTGGCGCTGAGGCTGACGGCCGCCGCAAAGCCCGCAGCCCCACGGGCTGTGGGGCCACGCGATCGGCTGCCAAAGAGCTTTCCAACGAGGCACGGCTTTCCCTCCTGGCTCTTCGGGCTTGGGAGTTGTCGTCAGAGCCGTGGCCCTACTGGAAAATGCTTCGCAGGCTGGTGGGGCGGCGCCACGTGGGCGCCGGTGGCTCCGAGGCTGACGGCCGCCGCAAAGCCCGCAGCCGCACGGGCTGTTTCGCCAGGCGAGCGGCTGCCAAAGAGCTTTCCAACGAGGCATGGCTTTCCCTCCTGGCTCTTCGGGCTTGGGAGCTGTCGCCAGAGTTGCGGCCCTACCGGAAAATGCTTCGCAGGCTGGTGGGGCGGCGCCACGTGGGCGCTGGTGGCTCCGAGGCTGACGGCCGCTGCAAAGCCCGCAGCCCCACGGGCTGTTTCGCCAGGCGAGCGGCTGCCAAAGAGCTTTCCAACGAGGCACGGCTTTCCCTCCTGGGTCTTCGGGCTTGGGAGTTGTGGTCAGAGCCGTGGCCCTACTGGAAAATGCTTCGCAAGCTTGCGCGGCGGGGCCACGTGGGCGCCGGTGGCGCCGAGGCTGACGGCCGCCGCAAAGCCCGCAGCCCCACGGGCTGTGAGGCCACGCGAGCGGCTGCCAAAGAGCTTTCCAACGAGGCACGGCTTTCCCTCCTGGCTCTTCGGGCGTGGGAGCTGTCGCCAGAGCCGCGGCCCTACCGGAAAATGCTTCGCAGGCTGGCGCGGCGGCGCCACATGGGCACCGTTGGCGGAGAGGTTGACGGCTGCCGCAAAGCCCGCAGCCCCACGGGCTCTGGGGCCACTGAAGAGGCTGCCAAAGAGCTTTCCAACGAGGCACGGCTTTCCCTCCTGGCTCTTCGGGCGTGGGAGCTGTCGCCAGAGCCGCGGCCCTACCGGAAAATGCTTCGCAGGCTGGCGCGGCGGCGCCACGTGGGCGCCGGTGGCAGCGAGGCTGACAACCGCCGCAAAGCCCGCAGCCCCACGGGCTGTTTCGCCAGGCGAGCGGCTGCCAAAGAGCTTTCCAACGAGGCATGGCTTTCCCTCCTGGCTCTTCGGGCTTGGGAGCTGTCGCCAGAGCCGCGGCCCTACCGGAAAATGTTTCGCAGGCTGGCGCGGCTGCACCTGGTGGGCGCCGGTGGCGGGGAGGCTGACGGCCGCCACAAAGGCCGCAGCCCCACGGGCTGTGGGGCCACGCGAGCGGCTGCCAAAGAGCTTTCCAACGAGGCACGGCTTTCCCTCCTGGCTCTTCGGGCGTGGGAGCTGTCGCCAGAGCCGCGGCCCTACCGGAAAATGCTTCGCAGGCTGGCGCGGCTGTAGCTGGTGGTTGCCGGTGGCGCTGAGGCTGACGGCCGCCGCAAAGCCCGCAGCCCCACAGGCTGTTTCGCCAGGCGAGCGGCTGCCAAAGAGCTTTCCAACGAGGCACGGCTTTCCCTCCTAGGTCTTTGGGCGTGGGAGCTGTCGCCAGAGCCGCGGCCCTACAGGAAAATGCTTCGCAGGCTGGCGCGGCTGCACCTGGTGGGCGCCAGTGGCGGGGAGGCTGACGGCCGCCACAAAGCCCGCAGCCCCACGGGCTGTGGGGCCACGCGATCGGCTGCCAAAGAGCTTTCCAACGAGGCACGGCTTTCCCTCCTGGCTCTTCGTGCTTGGGAGCTGTCGCCAGAGTTGCGGCCCTACCGGAAAATGCTTCGCAGGCTGGTGGGGCGGCGCCACGTGGGCGCCGGTGGCTCCGAGGCTGACGGCCGTCGCAAAGCCCGCAGCCCCACGGGCTGTTTCGCCAGGCGAGCGGCTGCCAAAGAGCTTTCCAACGAGGCACGGCTTTCCCTCCCTACTCTTCGGGCGTGGGAGCTGTCGTCAGAGCCGCGGCCCTACAGGAAAATGCTTCGCAGGCTGGCGCGGCTGCACCTGGTGGGCGCCGGTGGCGGGGAGGCTGACGGTCGCCGCAAAGCCCGCAGCCCCACGGGCTGTGGGGCCACGCGAGCGGCTGCCAAAGAGCTTTCCAACGAGGCACGGCTTTCCCTCCTGGGTCTTCGGGCGTGGGAGCTGTCGCCAGAGTCGCGGCCCTACCGCAAAAAGCTCTGCATACTTGCGCGGCAGCGCCACATGGGCACCGTTGGCGGAGAGGCTGACGGCCGCCGCAAAGCCCGCAGCCCCACAGGCTGTTTCGCCAGGCGAGCGGCTGCCAAAGAGCTTTCCAACGAGGCACGGCTTTCCCTCCTGGCTCTTCGTGATTGGGAGCTGTCGCCAGAGCCGCGGCCCTACCGGAAAATGCTTCGCAGGCTGGCGCAGCGGCGCCACGTGGGCGCCGGTGGCGCCGAGGATGACGGCCGCCGCAAAGCCCGCAGCCCCACGGGCTGTGGGGCCACGCGAGCGGCTGCCAAAGAGCTTTCCAACAAGGCACGGCTTTCCCTCCTGGCTCTTCGGGCGTGGGAGCTGTCGCCAGAGCCGCGGCCCTACCGGAAAATGCTTCGCAGGCTGGCGCGGCTGTAGCTGGTGGTTGCCGGTGGCGCTGAGGCTGACGGCCGCCGCAAAGCCCGCAGCCCCACAGGCTGTTTCGCCAGGCGAGCGGCTGCCAAAGAGCTTTCCAACGAGGCACGGCTTTCCCTCCTAGGTCTTTGGGCGTGGGAGCTGTCGCCAGAGCCGCGGCCCTACAGGAAAATGCTTCGCAGGCTGGCGCGGCTGCACCTGGTGGGCGCCAGTGGCGGGGAGGCTGACGGCCGCCACAAAGCCCGCAGCCCCACGGGCTGTGGGGCCACGCGATCGGCTGCCAAAGAGCTTTCCAACGAGGCACGGCTTTCCCTCCTGGCTCTTCGTGCTTGGGAGCTGTCGCCAGAGTTGCGGCCCTACCGGAAAATGCTTCGCAGGCTGGTGGGGCGGCGCCACGTGGGCGCCGGTGGCTCCGAGGCTGACGGCCGTCGCAAAGCCCGCAGCCCCACGGGCTGTTTCGCCAGGCGAGCGGCTGCCAAAGAGCTTTCCAACGAGGCACGGCTTTCCCTCCCTACTCTTCGGGCGTGGGAGCTGTCGTCAGAGCCGCGGCCCTACAGGAAAATGCTTCGCAGGCTGGCGCGGCTGCACCTGGTGGGCGCCGGTGGCGGGGAGGCTGACGGTCGCCGCAAAGCCCGCAGCCCCACGGGCTGTGGGGCCACGCGAGCGGCTGCCAAAGAGCTTTCCAACGAGGCACGGCTTTCCCTCCTGGGTCTTCGGGCGTGGGAGCTGTCGCCAGAGTCGCGGCCCTACCGCAAAAAGCTCTGCATACTTGCGCGGCAGCGCCACATGGGCACCGTTGGCGGAGAGGCTGACGGCCGCCGCAAAGCCCGCAGCCCCACAGGCTGTTTCGCCAGGCGAGCGGCTGCCAAAGAGCTTTCCAACGAGGCACGGCTTTCCCTCCTGGCTCTTCGTGATTGGGAGCTGTCGCCAGAGCCGCGGCCCTACCGGAAAATGCTTCGCAGGCTGGCGCAGCGGCGCCACGTGGGCGCCGGTGGCGCCGAGGATGACGGCCGCCGCAAAGCCCGCAGCCCCACGGGCTGTGGGGCCACGCGAGCGGCTGCCAAAGAGCTTTCCAACAAGGCACGGATTTCCTTCCTGGCTCTTCGGGCTTGGGAGTTGTCGTCAGAGCCGCAGCCCTACCGGAAAATGCTTCGCAAGCTGGCGCGGCAGCGCCACGTGGGCGCCAGTGGCGGCGAGGCTGACGGACGCCGCAAAGCCCGCAGCCCCACGAGCTGTGGGGCCACGCGAGCGGCTGCCAAAGAGCTTTCCAACGAGGCACGGCTTTCCCTCCTGGCTCATCAGGCGTGGGAGCTGTCGCCAGAGCCGTGGCCCTACTGGAAAATGCTTCGCAAGCTGGCGCGGCGGCGCCACGTGGGCGCCGGTGGCGCCGAGGCTGACGGCCGCCGTAAAGCCCGCAGCCCCACGGGCTGTGAGGCCACGCGAGCGGCTGCCAAAGAGCTTTCCAACGAGGCACGGCTTTCCCTCCTGGCTCTTCGGGCGTGGGAGCTGTCGCCAGAGCCGCGGCCCTACCGGAAAATGCTTCGCAGGCTGGCGCGGCTGCACCTGGTGGGCGCCGGTGGCGGGGAGTCTGACGGCCGCCACAAAGCCCGCAGCCCCACGGGCTGTGGGGCCACGCGAGCGGCTGCCAAAGAGCTTTCCAACGAGGCACGGCTTTCCCTCCTGGCTCTTCGGGCGTGGGAGCTGTCGCCAGAGCCGCGGCCCTACCGGAAAATGCTTCGCAGGCTGGCGCGGCTGCACCTGGTGGGCGCCGGTGGCGGGGAGGCTGACGGCCGACACAAAGCCCGCAGCCCCACAGGCTGTTTCGCCAGGCGAGCGGCTGCCAAAGAGCTTTCCAACGAGGCACGGCTTTCCCTCCTAGGTCTTCGGGCGTGGGAGCTGTCGCCAGAGCCGCGGCCCTACAGGAAAATGCTTCGCAGGCTGGCGCGGCTGCACCTGGTGGGCGCCAGTGGCGGGGAGGCTGACGGCCGCCACAAAGCCCGCAGCCCCACGGGCTGTGGGGCCACGCGATCGGCTGCCAAAGAGCTTTCCAACGAGGCACGGCTTTCCCTCCTGGCTCTTCGGGCGTGGGAGCTGTCGCCAGAGTTGCAGCCCTACCGGAAAATGCTTCGCAGGCTGGTGGGGCGGCGCCACGTGGGCGCCGGTGGCTCCGAGGCTGACGGCCGCCGCAAAGCCCGCAGCCCCACGGGCTGTTTCGCCAGGCGAGCGGCTGCCAAAGAGCTTTCCAACGAGGCACGGCTTTCCCTCCCTACTCTTCGGGCGTGGGAGCTGTCGTCAGAGCCGCGGCCCTACAGGAAAATGCTTCGCAGGCTGGCGCGACTGCACCTGGTGGGCGCCGGTGGCGGGGAGGCTGACGGTCGCCGCAAAGCCCGCAGCCCCACGGGCTGTGGGGCCACGCGATCTGCTGCCAAAGAGCTTTCCAACGAGGCACGGCTTTCCCTCCTGGGTCTTCGGGCTTGGGAGTTGTCGTCAGAGCCGTGGCCCTACTGGAAAATGCTTCGCAAGCTGGCGCGGCGGCGCCACGTGGGCGCCGGTGGCGCCGAGGCTGACGGCCGCCGTAAAGCCCGCAGCCCCACGGGCTGTGAGGCCACGCGAGCGGCTGCCAAAGAGCTTTCCAACGAGGCACGGCTTTCCCTCCTGGCTCTTCGGGCGTGGGAGCTGTCGCCAGAGCCGCGGCCCTACCGGAAAATGCTTCGCAGGCTGGCGCGGCTGCACCTGGTGGGCGCCGGTGGCGGGGAGTCTGACGGCCGCCACAAAGCCCGCAGCCCCACGGGCTGTGGGGCCACGCGAGCGGCTGCCAAAGAGCTTTCCAACGAGGCACGGCTTTCCCTCCTGGCTCTTCGGGCGTGGGAGCTGTCGCCAGAGCCGCGGCCCTACCGGAAAATGCTTCGCAGGCTGGCGCGGCTGCACCTGGTGGGCGCCGGTGGCGGGGAGGCTGACGGCCGACACAAAGCCCGCAGCCCCACAGGCTGTTTCGCCAGGCGAGCGGCTGCCAAAGAGCTTTCCAACGAGGCACGGCTTTCCCTCCTAGGTCTTCGGGCGTGGGAGCTGTCGCCAGAGCCGCGGCCCTACAGGAAAATGCTTCGCAGGCTGGCGCGGCTGCACCTGGTGGGCGCCAGTGGCGGGGAGGCTGACGGCCGCCACAAAGCCCGCAGCCCCACGGGCTGTGGGGCCACGCGATCGGCTGCCAAAGAGCTTTCCAACGAGGCACGGCTTTCCCTCCTGGCTCTTCGGGCGTGGGAGCTGTCGCCAGAGTTGCAGCCCTACCGGAAAATGCTTCGCAGGCTGGTGGGGCGGCGCCACGTGGGCGCCGGTGGCTCCGAGGCTGACGGCCACCGCAAAGCCCGCAGCCCCACGGGCTGTTTCGCCAGGCGAGCGGCTGCCAAAGAGCTTTCCAACGAGGCACGGCTTTCCCTCCCTACTCTTCGGGCGTGGGAGCTGTCGTCAGAGCCGCGGCCCTACAGGAAAATGCTTCGCAGGCTGGCGCGGCTGCACCTGGTGGGCGCCGGTGGCGGGGAGGCTGACGGTCGCCGCAAAGCCCGCAGCCCCACGGGCTGTGGGGCCACGCGAGCGGCTGCCAAAGAGCTTTCCAACGAGGCACGGCTTTCCCTCCTGGCTCTTCGGGCGTGGGAGCTTTCGCCAGAGCCGCGGCCCTACCGGAAAATGCTTCGCAGGCTGGCGCGGCTGCACCTGGTGGGCACCGGTGGCGGGGAGGCTGACGGCCGCCACAAAGCCCGCAGCCCCACGGGCTGTGGGGCCACGCGAGCGGCTGCCAAAGAGCTTTCCAGCGAGGCACGGCTTTCCCTCCTGGCTCTTCGGGCGTGGGAGCTGTCGCCAGAGCCGCGGCCCTACCGGAAAATGCTTCGCAGGCTGGCGCGGCTGTAGCTGGTGGGCGCCGGTGGCGCTGAGGCTGACGGCCGCCGCAAAGCCCGCAGCCCCACAGGCTGTGGGGCCACGCGAGCGGCTGCCAAAGAGCTTTCCAACGAGGCATGGCTTTCCCTCCTGGCTCTTCGGGCGTGGGAGCTGTCGCCAGAGTCGCGGCCCTACCGCAAAAAGCTCTGCATACTTGCGCGGCGGCGCCACATGGGCACTGCTGGCGGAGAGGCTGACGGCCGCCGCAAAGCCCGCAACCCCACGGGCTGTGGGGCCACGGAAGAGGCTGCCAAAGAGATTTCCAACGAGGCACGGCTTTCCCTCCTGGCTCTTCGGGCTTGGGAGCTTTCGCCAGAGCCGCGGCCCTACAGGAAAATGCTTCGCAGGCTGGCGCGGCGGCGCCACGTGGGCGCCGGTGGCAGCGAGGCTGACGGCCGCCGCAAAGCCCGCAGCCCCACAGGCTGTTTCGCCAGACGAGCGGCTGCCAAAGAGCTTTCCAACGAGGCACGGCTTTCCCTCCTGGCTCTTCGGGCGTGGGAGCTGTCGCCAGAGCCGCGGCGCTACAGGAAAATGCTTCGCAGGCTGGCGCGGCTGCACCTGGTGGGCGCCAGTGGCGGGGAGGCTGACGGCCGCCACAAAGCCCGCAGCCCCACGGGCTGTGGGGCCACGCGAGCGGCTGCCAAACAGCTTTCCAACGAGGCACGGCTTTCCCTCCTGGCTCTTCGTGCTTGGGAGCTGTCGCCAGAGTTGCGGCCCTACCGGAAAATGCTTCGCAGGCTGGCGCGGCGGCGCCACGTGGGCGCCGGTGGCTCTGAGGCTGACGGCCGCCGCAAAGCCCGCAGCCCCACGGGCTGTGGGGCCACGCGAGCGGCTGCCAAAGAGCTTTCCAACGAGGCACGGCTTTCCCTCCCTGCTCTTCGGGCGTGGGAGCTGTTGCCAGAGCCGCGGCCCTACTGGAAAATGCTTCGCAGGCTGGCGCGGCTGCACCTGGTGGGCGCCGGTGGCGGGGAGGCTGACGGTCGCCGCAAAGCCCGCAGCCCCACGGGCTGTGGGGCCACGCGAGCGGCTGCCAAAGAGCTTTCCAACGAGGCACGGCTTTCCCTCCTGGGTCTTCGGGCGTGGGAGCTGTCGCCAGAGTCGCGGCCCTACCGCAAAAAGCTCTGCATACTTGCGCGGCGGCGCCACATGGGCACCGTTGGCGGAGAGGCTGACGGCCGCCGCAAAGCCCGCAGCCCCACGGGCTGTGGGGCCACGGAAGAGGCTGCCAAAGAGCTTTCCAACGAGGCACGGCTTTCCCTCCTGGCTCTTCGGGCGTGGGAGCTGTCGCCAGAGCCGCGGCCCTACCGGAAAATGCTTCGCAAGCTGGCGCGGCAGCGCCACGTGGGCGCCAGTGGCGGCGAGGCTGACGGACGCCGCAAAGCCCGCAGCCCCACGGGCTGTGGGGCCACGCGAGCGGCTGCCAAAGAGCTTTCCAACGAGGCACGGCTTTCCCTCCTGGCTCATCAGGCGTGGGAGCTGTCGCCAGAGCCGCGGCCCTACAGGAAAATGCTTCGCAGGCTGGCGCGGCTGCACCTGGTGGACGCCGGTGTCGGGGAGACTGACGGCCGCCGCAAAGCCCGCAGCCCCACGGGCTGTGGGGCCACGCGAGCGGCTGCCAAAGAGCTTTCCAACGAGGCACGGCTTTCCCTCCTGGCTCTTCGTGCTTTGGAGCTGTCGCCAGAGTTGCGGCCCTACCGGAAAATGCTTCGCAGGCTGGTGGGGCGGCGCCACGTGGGCCCCGGTGGCTCCGAGGCTGACGGCCGCAGCAAAGCCCGCAGCCGCACGGGCTGCTTCGCCAGGCGAGCGGCTGCCAAAGAGCTTTCCAACGAGGCATGGCTTTCCCTCCTGGCTCTTCGGGCTTGGGAGCTGTCGCCAGAGTTGCGGCCCTACCGGAAAATGCTTCGCAGGCTCGTGGGGCGGCGCCACGTGGGCGCCGGTGGCTCCGAGGCTGACAACCGCCGCAAAGCCCGCAGCCCCACGGGCTGTGGGGCCACGCGAGCGGCTGCCAAAGAGCTTTCCAACGAGGCATGGCTTTCCCTCCTGGCTCTTCGGGCTTGGGAGCTGTCGCCAGAGTCGCGGCCCTACCGCAAAAAGCTCTGCATACTTGCGCGGCAGCGCAACATGGGCACCGTTGGCGGAGAGGCTGACGGCCGCCGCAAAGCCCGCAGCCCCACAGGCTGTTTCGCCAGGCGAGCGGCTGCCAAAGAGCTTTCCAACGAGGCACGGCTTTCCCTCCTGGCTCTTCGTGATTGGGAGCTGTCGCCAGAGCCGCGGCCCTACCGGAAAATGCTTCGCAGGCTGGCGCGGCAGCGCCACATGGGCGCCGGTGGCGCCGAGGCTGACGGCCGCCGCAAAGCCCGCAGCCCCACGGGCTGTGGGGCCACGCGAGCGGCTGCCAAAGAGCTTTCCAACGAGGCACGGCTTTCCCTCCTGGCTCTTCGGGCGTGGGAGCTGTCGCCAGAGCCGCGGCCCTACCGGAAAATGCTTCGCAGGCTGGTGGGGCGGCGCCACGTGAGCGCTGGTGGCTCCGAGGCTGACGTCCGCCGCAAAGCCCGCAGCCCCACGGGCTGTGGGGCCACGCGATCTGCTGCCAAAGAGCTTTCCAACGAGGCACGGCTTTCCCTCCTGGGTCTTCGGGCTTGGGAGTTGTCGTCAGAGCCGTGGCCCTACTGGAAAATGCTTCGCAAGCTGGCGCGGCGGCGCCACGTGGGCGCCGGTGGCGCCGAGGCTGACGGCCGCCGTAAAGCCCGCAGCCCCACGGGCTGTGAGGCCACGCGAGCGGCTGCCAAAGAGCTTTCCAACGAGGCACGGCTTTCCCTCCTGGCTCTTCGGGCGTGGGAGCTGTCGCCAGAGCCGCGGCCCTACCGGAAAATGCTTCGCAGGCTGGCGCGGCTGCACCTGGTGGGCGCCGGTGGCGGGGAGTCTGACGGCCGCCACAAAGCCCGCAGCCCCACGGGCTGTGGGGCCACGCGAGCGGCTGCCAAAGAGCTTTCCAACGAGGCACGGCTTTCCCTCCTGGCTCTTCGGGCGTGGGAGCTGTCGCCAGAGCCGCGGCCCTACCGGAAAATGCTTCGCAGGCTGGCGCGGCTGCACCTGGTGGGCGCCGGTGGCGGGGAGGCTGACGGCCGACACAAAGCCCGCAGCCCCACAGGCTGTTTCGCCAGGCGAGCGGCTGCCAAAGAGCTTTCCAACGAGGCACGGCTTTCCCTCCTAGGTCTTCGGGCGTGGGAGCTGTCGCCAGAGCCGCGGCCCTACAGGAAAATGCTTCGCAGGCTGGCGCGGCTGCACCTGGTGGGCGCCAGTGGCGGGGAGGCTGACGGCCGCCACAAAGCCCGCAGCCCCACGGGCTGTGGGGCCACGCGATCGGCTGCCAAAGAGCTTTCCAACGAGGCACGGCTTTCCCTCCTGGCTCTTCGGGCGTGGGAGCTGTCGCCAGAGTTGCAGCCCTACCGGAAAATGCTTCGCAGGCTGGTGGGGCGGCGCCACGTGGGCGCCGGTGGCTCTGAGGCTGACGGCCGCCGCAAAGCCCGCAGCCCCACGGGCTGTTTCGCCAGGCGAGCGGCTGCCAAAGAGCTTTCCAACGAGGCACGGCTTTCCCTCCCTACTCTTCGGGCGTGGGAGCTGTCGTCAGAGCCGCGGCCCTACAGGAAAATGCTTCGCAGGCTGGCGCGGCTGCACCTGGTGGGCGCCGGTGGCGGGGAGGCTGACGGTCGCCGCAAAGCCCGCAGCCCCACGGGCTGTGGGGCCACGCGAGCGGCTGCCAAAGAGCTTTCCAACGAGGCACGGCTTTCCCTCCTGGCTCTTCGGGCGTGGGAGCTGTCGCCAGAGTCGCGGCCCTACCGCAAAAAGCTCTGCATACTTGCGCGGCAGCGCCACATGGGCACCGTTGGCGGAGAGGCTGACGGCCGCCGCAAAGCCCGCAGCCCCACAGGCTGTTTCGCCAGGCGAGCGGCTGCCAAAGAGCTTTCCAACGAGGCACGGCTTTCCCTCCTGGCTCTTCGGGCGTGGGAGCTGTCGCCAGAGCCGCGGCCCTACCGGAAAATGCTTCGCAGGCTGGCGCAGCGGCGCCACGTGGGCGCCGGTGGCGCCGAGGATGACGGCCGCCGCAAAGCCCGCAGCCCCACGGGCTGTGGGGCCACGCGAGCGGCTGCCAAAGAGCTTTCCAACAAGGCACGGATTTCCTTCCTGGCTCTTCGGGCTTGGGAGTTGTCGTCAGAGCCGCAGCCCTACCGGAAAATGCTTCGCAAGCTGGCGCGGCAGCGCCACGTAGGCGCCAGTGGCGGCGAGGCTGACGGACGCCGCAAAGCCCGCAGCCCCACGGGCTGTGGGGCCACGCGAGCGGCTGCCAAAGAGCTTTCCAACGAGGCACGGCTTTCCCTCCTGGCTCATCAGGCGTGGGAGCTGTCGCCAGAGCCGCGGCCCTACAGGAAAATGCTTCGCAGGCTGGCGCGGCTGCACCTGGTGGACGCCGGTGTCGGGGAGACTGACGGCCGCCGCAAAGCCCGCAGCCCCACGGGCTGTGGGGCCACGCGAGCGGCTGCCAAAGAGCTTTCCAACGAGGCACGGCTTTCCCTCCTGGCTCTTCGTGCTTTGGAGCTGTCGCCAGAGTTGCGGCCCTACCGGAAAATGCTTCGCAGGCTGGTGGGGCGGCGCCACGTGGGCCCCGGTGGCTCCGAGGCTGACGGCCGCAGCAAAGCCCGCAGCCGCACGGGCTGTTTCGCCAGGCGAGCGGCTGCCAAAGAGCTTTCCAACGAGGCATGGCTTTCCCTCCTGGCTCTTCGGGCTTGGGAGCTGTCGCCAGAGTTGCGGCCCTACCGGAAAATGCTTCGCAGGCTCGTGGGGCGGCGCCACGTGGGCGCCGGTGGCTCCGAGGCTGACAACCGCCGCAAAGCCCGCAGCCCCACGGGCTGTGGGGCCACGCGAGCGGCTGCCAAAGAGCTTTCCAACGAGGCATGGCTTTCCCTCCTGGCTCTTCGGGCTTGGGAGCTGTCGTCAGAGTTGCAGCCCTACCGGAAAATGCTTCGCAAGCTGGCGCGGCAGCGCCACATGGGCGCCGGTGGCGCCGAGGCTGACGCCCGCCGCAAAGCCCGCAGCCCCACGGGCTGTGGGGCCACGCGAGCGGCTGCCAAAGAGCTTTCCAACGAGGCACGGCTTTCCCTCCTGGCTCTTCGGGCGTGGGAGCTGTCGCCAGAGCCGCGGCCCTACCGGAAAATGCTTCGCAGGCTGGTGGGGCGGCGCCACGTGAGCGCTGGTGGCTCCGAGGCTGACGTCCGCCGCAAAGCCCGCAGCCCCACGGGCTGTGGGGCCACGCGATCTGCTGCCAAAGAGCTTTCCAACGAGGCACGGCTTTCCCTCCTGGCTCTTCGGGCTTGGGAGTTGTCGTCAGAGCCGTGGCCCTACTGGAAAATGCTTCGCAAGCTGGCGCGGCGGCGCCACGTGGGCGCCGGTGGCGCCGAGGCTGACGGCCGCCGTAAAGCCCGCAGCCCCACGGGCTGTGGGGCCACGCGAGCGGCTGCCAAAGAGCTTTCCAACGAGGCACGGCTTTCCCTCCTGGCTCTTCGGGCGTGGGAGCTGTCGCCAGAGCCGCGGCCCTACCGGAAAATGCTTCGCAGGCTGGCGCGGCTGCACCTGGTGGGCGCCGGTGGCGGGGAGGCTGACGGCCGACACAAAGCCCGCAGCCCCACAGGCTGTTTCGCCAGGCGAGCGGCCGCCAAAGAGCTTTCCAACGAGGCACGGCTTTCCCTCCTAGGTCTTCGGGCGTGGGAGCTGTCGCCAGAGCCGCGGCCCTACAGGAAAATGCTTCGCAGGCTGGCGCGGCTGCACCTGGTGGGCGCCAGTGGCGGGGAGGCTGACGGCCGCCACAAAGCCCGCAGCCCCACGGGCTGTGGGGCCACGCGATCGGCTGCCAAAGAGCTTTCCAACGAGGCACGGCTCTCCCTCCTGGCTCTTCGGGCGTGGGAGCTGTCGCCAGAGTTGCAGCCCTACCGGAAAATGCTTCGCAGGCTGGTGGGGCGGCGCCACGTGGGCGCCGGTGGCTCCGAGGCTGACGGCCGCCGCAAAGCCCGCAGCCCCACGGGCTGTTTCGCCAGGCGAGCGGCTGCCAAAGAGCTTTCCAACGAGGCACGGCTTTCCCTCCCTACTCTTCGGGCGTGGGAGCTGTCGTCAGAGCCGCGGCCCTACAGGAAAATGCTTCGCAGGCTGGCGCGGCTGCACCTGGTGGGCGCCGGTGGCGGGGAGGCTGACGGTCGCCGCAAAGCCCGCAGCCCCACGGGCTGTGGGGCCACGCGAGCGGCTGCCAAAGAGCTTTCCAACGAGGCACGGCTTTCCCTCCTGGCTCTTCGGGCGTGGGAGCTGTCGCCAGAGTCGCGGCCCTACCGCAAAAAGCTCTGCATACTTGCGCGGCAGCGCCACATGGGCACCGTTGGCGGAGAGGCTGACGGCCGCCGCAAAGCCCGCAGCCCCACAGGCTGTTTCGCCAGGCGAGCGGCTGCCAAAGAGCTTTCCAACGAGGCACGGCTTTCCCTCCTGGCTCTTCGGGCGTGGGAGCTGTCGCCAGAGCCGCGGCCCTACCGGAAAATGCTTCGCAGGCTGGCGCAGCGGCGCCACGTGGGCGCCGGTGGCGCCGAGGATGACGGCCGCCGCAAAGCCCGCAGCCCCACGGGCTGTGGGGCCACGCGAGCGGCTGCCAAAGAGCTTTCCAACAAGGCACGGATTTCCTTCCTGGCTCTTCGGGCTTGGGAGTTGTCGTCAGAGCCGCAGCCCTACCGGAAAATGCTTCGCAAGCTGGCGCGGCAGCGCCACGTGGGCGCCAGTGGCGGCGAGGCTGACGGACGCCGCAAAGCCCGCAGCCCCACGGGCTGTGGGGCCACGCGAGCGGCTGCCAAAGAGCTTTCCAACGAGGCACGGCTTTCCCTCCTGGCTCATCAGGCGTGGGAGCTGTCGCCAGAGCCGCGGCCCTACAGGAAAATGCTTCGCAGGCTGGCGCGGCTGCACCTGGTGGACGCCGGTGTCGGGGAGACTGACGGCCGCCGCAAAGCCCGCAGCCCAACGGGCTGTGGGGCCACGCGAGCGGCTGCCAAAGAGCTTTCCAACGAGGCACGGCTTTCCCTCCTGGCTCTTCGTGCTTTGGAGCTGTCGCCAGAGATGCGGCCCTACCGGAAAATGCTTCGCAGGCTGGTGGGGCGGCGCCACGTGGGCCCCGGTGGCTCCGAGGCTGACGGCCGCAGCAAAGCCCGCAGCCGCACGGGCTGTTTCGCCAGGCGAGCGGCTGCCAAAGAGCTTTCCAACGAGGCATGGCTTTCCCTCCTGGCTCTTCGGGCTTGGGAGCTGTCGCCAGAGTTGCGGCCCTACCGGAAAATGCTTCGCAGGCTCGTGGGGCGGCGCCACGTGGGCGCCGGTGGCTCCGAGGCTGACAACCGCCGCAAAGCCCGCAGCCCCACGGGCTGTGGGGCCACGCGAGCGGCTGCCAAAGAGCTTTCCAACGAGGCATGGCTTTCCCTCCTGGCTCTTCGGGCTTGGGAGCTGTCGTCAGAGTTGCAGCCCTACCGGAAAATGCTTCGCAAGCTGGCGCGGCAGCGCCACATTGGCGCCGGTGGCGCCGAGGCTGACGGCCGCCGCAAAGCCCGCAGCCCCACGGGCTGTGGGGCCACGCGAGCGGCTGCCAAAGAGCTTTCCAACGAGGCACGGCTTTCTCTCCTGGCTCTTCGGGCGTGGGAGCTGTCGCCAGAGCCGCGGCCCTACCGGAAAATGCTTCGCAGGCTGGTGGGGCGGCGCCACGTGAGCGCTGGTGGCTCCGAGGCTGACGTCCGCCGCAAAGCCCGCAGCCCCACGGGCTGTGGGGCCACGCGATCTGCTGCCAAAGAGCTTTCCAACGAGGCACGGCTTTCCCTCCTGGCTCTTCGGGCTTGGGAGTTGTCGTCAGAGCCGTGGCCCTACTGGAAAATGCTTCGCAAGCTGGCGCGGCGGCGCCACGTGGGCGCCGGTGGCGCCGAGGCTGACGGCCGCCGTAAAGCCCGCAGCCCCACGGGCTGTGAGGCCACGCGAGCGGCTGCCAAAGAGCTTTCCAACGAGGCACGGCTTTCCCTCCTGGCTCTTCGGGCGTGGGAGCTGTCGCCAGAGCCGCGGCCCTACAGGAAAATGCTTCGCAGGCTGGCGCGGCTGCACCTGGTGGGCGCCGGTGGCGGGGAGGCTGACGGCCGCCACAAAGCCCGCAGCCCCACGGGCTGTGGGGCCACGCGAGCGGCTGCCAAAGAGCTTTCCAACGAGGCACGGCTTTCCCTCCTGGCTCTTCGGGCTTGGGAGCTGTCGCCAGAGCCGCGGCCCTACCGGAAAATGCTTCGCAGGCTGGCGCGGCTGTAGCTGGTGGGCGCCGGTGGCGCTGAGGCTGACGGCCGCCGCAAGGCCCGCAGCCCCACGGGCTGTGGGGCCACGCGAGCGGCTGCCAACGAGCTTTCCAACGAGGCATGGCTTTCCCTCCTGGCTCTTCGGGCGTGGGAGCTGTCGCCAGAGTTGCGGCCCTACCGGAAAATGCTTCGTAGGCTGGCGCAGCGGCGCCACGTGGGCGCCGGTGGCAGCGAGGATGACGGCCGCCGCAAAGCCCGCAGCCCCACAGGCTGTTTCGCCAGGCGAGCGGCTGCCAAAGAGCTTTCCAACGAGGCACGGCTTTCCCTCCTAGGTCTTCGGGCGTGGGAGCTGTCGCCAGAGCCGCGGCCCTACAGGAAAATGCTTCGCAGGCTGGCGCGGCTGCACCTGGTGGGCGCCAGTGGCGGGGAGGCTGACGGCCGCCACAAAGCCCGCAGCCCCACGGGCTGTGGGGCCACGCGAGCGGCTGCCAAACAGCTTTCCAACGAGGCACGGCTTTCCCTCCTGGCTCTTTGTGCTTGGGAGCTGTCGCCAGAGTTGCGGCCCTACCGGAAAATGCTTCGCAGGCTGGCGCGGCGGCGCCACGTGGGCGCCGGTGGCTCTGAGGCTGACGGCCGCCGCAAAGCCCGCAGCCCCACGGGCTGTGGGGCCACGCGATCGGCTGCCAAAGAGCTTTCCAACGAGGCACGGCTTTCCCTCCCTGCTCTTCGGGCGTGGGAGCTGTCGCCAGAGCCGCGGCCCTACTGGAAAATGCTTCGCAGGCTGGCGCGGCTGCACCTGGTGGGCGCCGGTGGCGGGGAGGCTGACGGTCGCCGCAAAGCCCGCAGCCCCACGGGCTGTGGGGCCACGCGAGCGGCTGCCAAAGAGCTTTCCAACGAGGCACAGCTTTCCCTCCTGGGTCTTCGGGCGTGGGAGCTCTCGCCAGAGTCGCGGCCCTACCGGAAAATGCTTCGCAGGCTGGCGCAGCGGCGCCACGTGGGCGCCGGTGGCGCCGAGGCTGACGGCCGCCACAAAGCCCGCAGCCCCACGGGCTGTGGGGCCACGCGAGCGGCTGCCAAAGAGCTTTCCAACGAGGCATGGCTTTCCCTCCTGGCTCTTCGTGCTTGGGAGCTGTCGCCAGAGTTGCGGCCCTACCGGAAAATGCTTCGCAGGCTGGTGGGGCGGCGCCACGTGGGCGCCGGTGGCTCCGAGGCTGACGGCCGCAGCAAAGCCCGCAGCCGCACGGGCTGTTTCGCCAGGCGAGCGGCTGCCAAAGAGCTTTCCAGCGAGGCATGGCTTTCCCTCCTGGCTCTTCGGGCTTGGGAGCTGTCGCCAGAGTTGCGGCCCTACCGGATAATGCTTCGCAGGCTGGTGGGGCGGCGCCACGTGGGCGCCGGTGGCTCCGAGGCTGACAACCGCCGCAAAGCCCGCAGCCCCACGGGCTGTGGGGCCACGCGAGCGGCTGCCAAAGAGCTTTCCAACGAGGCATGGCTTTCCCTCCTGGCTCTTCGGGCTTGGGAGCTGTCGTCAGAGCTGCAGCCCTACCAGAAAATGCTTCGCAAGCTGGCGCGGCAGCGCCACGTGGGCGCCGGTGGCTCCGAGGCTGACGGCCGCCGCAAAGCCCGCAGCCCCACGGGCTGTGGGGCCACGCGAGCGGCTGCCAAAGAGCTTTCCAACGAGGCACGGCTTTCCCTCCTGGCTCTTCGGGCGTGGGAGCTGTCGTCAGAGCCGCGGCCCTACCGGAAAATGCTTCGCAGGCTTGTGCGGCGGCGCCACGTGGGCACCGGTGGCGCGGAGGCTGACGGCCGCCCAAAGCCCGCAGCCCCACGGGCTGTGGGGCCACGCGAGCGGCTGCCAAAGAGCTTTCCAACGAGGCACGGCTTTCCCTCCTGGCTCTTCGGGCGTGGGAGCTGTCGCCAGAGCCGCGGCCCTACCGGAAAATGCTTCGCAGGCTGGTGGGGCGGCGCCACGTGGGCGCTGGTGGCTCCGAGGCTGACGACCGCCGCAAAGCCCGCAGCCCCACGGGCTGTGGGGCCACGCAAGCGGCTGCCAAAGAGCTTTCCAACGAGGCATGGCTTTCCCTCCTGGCTCTTCGAGCTTGGGAGTTGTCGTCAGAGCCGTGGCCCTACTGGTAAATGCTTCGCAAGCTGGTGCGGCGGCGCCACGTGGGTGCCGGTGGCGCCGAGGCTGACGGCCGCCGCAAAGCCCGCAGCCCCACGGGCTGTGAGGCCACGCGAGCGGCTGCCAAAGAGCTTTCCAACGAGGCACGGCTTTCCCTCCTGGCTCTTCGGGCGTGGGAGCTTTCGCCAGAGCCGCGGCCCTACCGGAAAATGCTTCGCAGGCTGGCGCGGCTGCACCTGGTGGGCGCTGGTGGCGGGGAGGCTGACGGCCGCCACAAAGCCCGCAGCCCCACGGGCTGTGGGGCCACGCGAGCGGCTGCCAAAGAGCTTTCCAACGAGGCACGGCTTTCCCTCCTGGCTCTTCGGGCGTGGGAGCTGTCGCCAGAGTCGCGGCCCTACCGCAAAAAGCTCTGCATACTTGCGCGGCGGCGCCACATGGGCACCGTTGGCGGAGAGGCTGACGGCCGCCGCAAAGCCCGCAGCCCCACGGGCTGTGGGGCCACGGAAGAGGCTGCTAAAGAGCTTTCCAACGAGGCACGGCTTTCCCTCCTGGCTCTTTGGGCGTGGGAGCTGTCGCCAGAGCCGCGGCCCTACAGGAAAATGCTTCGCAGGCTGGCGCGGCGGCGCCACGTGGGCGTCGGTGGCAGCGAGGCTGACGGCCGCCGCAAAGCCCGCAGCCCCACGGGCTGTGGGGCCACGCGAGCGGCTGCCAAAGAGCTTTCCAACGAGGCACGGCTTTCCCTCCTGGCTCTTCGGGCGTGGGAGCTGTCGCCAGAGCCGCGGCCCTACCGGAAAATGCTTCGCAGGCTGGTGGGGCGGCGCCACGTGAGCGCTGGTGGCTCCGAGGCTGACGTCCGCCGCAAAGCCCGCAGCCCCACGGGCTGTGGGGCCACGCGATCTGCTGCCAAAGAGCTTTCCAACGAGGCACGGCTTTCCCTCCTGGGTCTTCGGGCTTGGGAGTTGTCGTCAGAGCCGTGGCCCTACTGGAAAATGCTTCGCAAGCTGGCGCGGCGGCGCCACGTGGGCGCCGGTGGCGCCGAGGCTGACGGCCGCCGTAAAGCCCGCAGCCCCACGGGCTGTGAGGCCACGCGAGCGGCTGCCAAAGAGCTTTCCAACGAGGCACGGCTTTCCCTCCTGGCTCTTCGGGCGTGGGAGCTGTCGCCAGAGCCGCGGCCCTACCGGAAAATGCTTCGCAGGCTGGCGCGGCTGCACCTGGTGGGCGCCGGTGGCGGGGAGTCTGACGGCCGCCACAAAGCCCGCAGCCCCACGGGCTGTGGGGCCACGCGAGCGGCTGCCAAAGAGCTTTCCAACGAGGCACGGCTTTCCCTCCTGGCTCTTCGGGCGTGGGAGCTGTCGCCAGAGCCGCGGCCCTACCGGAAAATGCTTCGCAGGCTGGCGCGGCTGCACCTGGTGGGCGCCGGTGGCGGGGAGGCTGACGGCCGACACAAAGCCCGCAGCCCCACAGGCTGTTTCGCCAGGCGAGCGGCTGCCAAAGAGCTTTCCAATGAGGCACGGCTTTCCCTCCTAGGTCTTCGGGCGTGGGAGCTGTCGCCAGAGCCGCGGCCCTACAGGAAAATGCTTCGCAGGCTGGCGCGGCTGCACCTGGTGGGCGCCAGTGGCGGGGAGGCTGACGGCCGCCACAAAGCCCGCAGCCCCACGGGCTGTGGGGCCACGCGATCGGCTGCCAAAGAGCTTTCCAACGAGGCACGGCTTTCCCTCCTGGCTCTTCGGGCGTGGGAGCTGTCGCCAGAGTTGCAGCCCTACCGGAAAATGCTTCGCAGGCTGGTGGGGCGGCGCCACGTGGGCGCCGGTGGCTCCGAGGCTGACGGCCGCCGCAAAGCCCGCAGCCCCACGGGCTGTTTCGCCAGGCGAGCGGCTGCCAAAGAGCTTTCCAACGAGGCACGGCTTTCCCTCCCTACTCTTCGGGCGTGGGAGCTGTCGTCAGAGCCGCGGCCCTACAGGAAAATGCTTCGCAGGCTGGCGCGGCTGCACCTGGTGGGCGCCGGTGGCGGGGAGGCTGACGGTCGCCGCAAAGCCCGCAGCCCCACGGGCTGTGGGGCCACGCGAGCGGCTGCCAAAGAGCTTTCCAACAAGGCACGGATTTCCTTCCTGGCTCTTCGGGCTTGGGAGTTGTCGTCAGAGCCGCAGCCCTACCGGAAAATGCTTCGCAAGCTGGCGCGGCAGCGCCACGTGGGCGCCAGTGGCGGCGAGGCTGACGGACGCCGCAAAGCCCGCAGCCCCACGGGCTGTGGGGCCACGCGAGCGGCTGCCAAAGAGCTTTCCAACGAGGCACGGCTTTCCCTCCTGGCTCATCAGGCGTGGGAGCTGTCGCCAGAGTTGCGGCCCTACAGGAAAATGCTTCGCAGGCTGGCGCGGCTGCACCTGGTGGACGCCGGTGTCGGGGAGACTGACGGCCGCCGCAAAGCCCGCAGCCCCACGGGCTGTGGGGCCACGCGAGCGGCTGCCAAAGAGCTTTCCAACGAGGCACGGCTTTCCCTCCTGGCTCTTCGTGCTTGGGAGCTGTCGCCAGAGTTGCGGCCCTACCGGAAAATGCTTCGCAGGCTGGTGGGGCGGCGCCACGTGGGCCCCGGTGGCTCCGAGGCTGACGGCCGCAGCAAAGCCCGCAGCCGCACGGGCTGTTTCGCCAGGCGAGCGGCTGCCAAAGAGCTTTCCAACGAGGCATGGCTTTCCCTCCTGGCTCTTCGGCTTGGGAGCTGTCGCCAGAGTTGCGGCCCTACCGGAAAATGCTTCGCAGTCTCGTGGGGCGGCGCCACGTGGGCGCCGGTGGCTCCGAGGCTGACAACCGCCGCAAAGCCCGCAGCCCCACGGGCTGTGGGGCCACGCGAGCGGCTGCCAAAGAGCTTTCCAACGAGGCATGGCTTTCCCTCCTGGCTCTTCGGGCTTGGGAGCTGTCGTCAGAGTTGCAGCCCTACCGGAAAATGCTTCGCAAGCTGGCGCGGCAGCGCCACATGGGCGCCGGTGGCGCCGAGGCTGACGGCCGCCGCAAAGCCCGCAGCCCCACGGGCTGTGGGGCCACGCGAGCGGCTGCCAAAGAGCTTTCCAACGAGGCACGGCTTTCCCTCCTGGCTCTTCGGGCGTGGGAGCTGTCGCCAGAGCCGCGGCCCTACCGGAAAATGCTTCGCAGGCTGGTGGGGCGGCGCCACGTGAGCGCTGGTGGCTCCGAGGCTGACGTCCGCCGCAAAGCCCGCAGCCCCACGGGCTGTGGGGCCACGCGATCTGCTGCCAAAGAGCTTTCCAACGAGGCACGGCTTTCCCTCCTGGCTCTTCGGGCTTGGGAGTTGTCGTCAGAGCCGTGGCCCTACTGGAAAATGCTTCGCAAGCTGGCGCGGCGGCGCCACGTGGGCGCCGGTGGCGCCGAGGCTGACGGCCGCCGTAAAGCCCGCAGCCCCACGGGCTGTGAGGCCACGCGAGCGGCTGCCAAAGAGCTTTCCAACGAGGCACGGCTTTCCCTCCTGGCTCTTCGGGCGTGGGAGCTGTCGCCAGAGCCGCGGCCCTACCGGAAAATGCTTCGCAGGCTGGCGCGGCTGCACCTGGTGGGCGCCAGTGGCGGGGAGTCTGACGGCCGCCACAAAGCCCGCAGCCCCACGGGCTGTGGGGCCACGCGAGCGGCTGCCAAAGAGCTTTCCAACGAGGCACGGCTTTCCCTCCTGGCTCTTCGGGCGTGGGAGCTGTCGCCAGAGCCGCGGCCCTACCGGAAAATGCTTCGCAGGCTGGCGCGGCTGCACCTGGTGGGCGCCGGTGGCGGGGAGGCTGACGGCCGACACAAAGCCCGCAGCCCCACGGGCTGTGGGGCCACGCGAGCGGCTGCCAAAGAGCTTTCCAACGAGGCACGGCTTTCCCTCCTGGCTCTTCGGGCTTGGGAGCTGTCGCCAGAGCCGCGGCCCTACCGGAAAATGCTTCGCAGGCTGGCGCGGCTGTAGCTGGTGGGCGCCGGTGGCGCTGAGGCTGACGGCCGCAGCAAGGCCCGCAGCCCCACGGGCTGTGGGGCCACGCGAGCGGCTGCCAACGAGCTTTCCAACGAGGCATGGCTTTCCCTCCTGGCTCTTCGGGCGTGGGAGCTGTCGCCAGAGTTGCGGCCCTACCGGAAAATGCTTCGTAGGCTGGCGCAGCGGCGCCACGTGGGCGCCGGTGGCAGCGAGGATGACGGCCGCCGCAAAGCCCGCAGCCCCACAGGCTGTTTCGCCACGCGAGCGGCTGCCAAAGAGCTTTCCAACGAGGCACGGCTTTCCCTCCTAGGTCTTCGGGCGTGGGAGCTGTCGCCAGAGCCGCGGCCCTACAGGAAAATGCTTCGCAGGCTGGCGCGGCTGCACCTGGTGGGCGCCAGTGGCGGGGAGGCTGACGGCCGCCACAAAGCCCGCAGCCCCACGGGCTGTGGGGCCACGCGAGCGGCTGCCAAACAGCTTTCCAACGAGGCACGGCTTTCCCTCCTGGCTCTTTGTGCTTGGGAGCTGTCGCCAGAGTTGCGGCCCTACCGGAAAATGCTTCGCAGGCTGGTGGGGCGGCGCCACGTGGGCGCCGGTGGCTCCGAGGCTGACGGCCGCAGCAAAGCCCGCAGCCGCACGGGCTGTTTCGCCAGGCGAGCGGCTGCCAAAGAGCTTTCCAGCGAGGCATGGCTTTCCCTCCTGGCTCTTCGGGCTTGGGAGCTGTCGCCAGAGTTGCGGCCCTACCGGATAATGCTTCGCAGGCTGGTGGGGCGGCGCCACGTGGGCGCCGGTGGCTCCGAGGCTGACAACCGCCGCAAAGGCCGCAGCCCCACGGGCTGTGGGGCCACGCGAGCGGCTGCCAAAGAGCTTTCCAACGAGGCATGGCTTTCCCTCCTGGCTCTTCGGGCTTGGGAGCTGTCGTCAGAGCTGCAGCCCTACCAGAAAATGCTTCGCAAGCTGGCGCGGCAGCGCCACGTGGGCGCCGGTGGCTCCGAGGCTGACGGCCGCCGCAAAGCCCGCAGCCCCACGGGCTGTGGGGCCACGCGAGCGGCTGCCAAAGAGCTTTCCAACGAGGCACGGCTTTCCCTCCTGGCTCTTCGGGCGTGGGAGCTGTCGTCAGAGCCGCGGCCCTACCGGAAAATGCTTCGCAGGCTTGTGCGGCGGCGCCACGTGGGCACCGGTGGCGAGGAGGCTGACGGCCGCCCAAAGCCCGCAGCCCCACGGGCTGTGGGGCCACGCGAGCGGCTGCCAAAGAGCTTTCCAACGAGGCACGGCTTTCCCTCCTGGCTCTTCGGGCGTGGGAGCTGTCGCCAGAGCCGCGGCCCTACCGGAAAATGCTTCGCAGGCTGGTGGGGCGGCGCCACGTGGGCGCTGGTGGCTCCGAGGCTGACGACCGCCGCAAAGCCCGCAGCCCCACGGGCTGTGGGGCCACGCAAGCGGCTGCCAAAGAGCTTTCCAACGAGGCACGGCTTTCCCTCCTGGCTCTTCGAGCTTGGGAGTTGTCGTCAGAGCCGTGGCCCTACTGGTAAATGCTTCGCAAGCTGGTGCGGCGGCGCCACGTGGGCCCCGGTGGCGCCGAGGCTGACGGCCGCCGCAAAGCCCGCAGCCCCACGGGCTGTGAGGCCACGCGAGCGGCTGCCAAAGAGCTTTCCAACGAGGCACGGCTTTCCCTCCTGGCTCTTCGGGCGTGGGAGCTTTCGCCAGAGCCGCGGCCCTACCGGAAAATGCTTCGCAGGCTGGCGCGGCTGCACCTGGTGGGCGCTGGTGGCGGGGAGGCTGACGGCCGCCACAAAGCCCGCAGCCCCACGGGCTGTGGGGCCACGCGAGCGGCTGCCAAAGAGCTTTCCAACGAGGCACGGCTTTCCCTCCTGGCTCTTCGGGCGTGGGAGCTGTCGCCAGAGCCGCGGCCCTACCGGAAAATGCTTCGCAGGCTGGCGCGGCTGTAGCTGGTGGGCGCCGGTGGCGCTGAGGCTGACGGCCGCCGCAAAGCCCGCAGCCCCACGGGCTGTGGGGCCACGCGAGCGGCTACCAAAGAGCTTTCCAACGAGGCATGGCTTTCCCTCCTGGCTCTTCGGGCGTGGGAGCTGTCGCCAGAGACGCGGCCCTACCGGAAAATGCTTCGTAGGCTGGCGCAGCGGCGCCACGTGTGCGCCGGTGGCAGCGAGGATGACGGCCGCCGCAAAGCCCGCAGCCCCACAGGCTGTTTCGCCAGGCGAGCGGCTGCCAAAGAGCTTTCCAACGAGGCACGGCTTTCCCTCCTAGGTCTTCGGGCGTGGGAGCTGTCGCCAGAGCCGTGGCCCTACAGGAAAATGCTTCGCAGGCTGGCGCGGCTGCACCTGGTGGGCGCCAGTGGCGGGGAGGCTGACGGCCGCCACAAAGCCTGCAGCCCCACGGGCTGTGGGGCCACGCGAGCGGCTGCCAAACAGCTTTCCAACGAGGCACGGCTTTCCCTCCTGGCTCTTCGTGCTTGGGAGCTGTCGCCAGAGTTGCGGCCCTACCGGAAAATGCTTCGCAGGTTGGCGCGGGGGCGCCACGTGGGCGCCGGTGGCTCTGAGGCTGACAGCCGCCGCAAAGCCCGCAGCCCCACGGGCTGTGGGGCCACGCGAGCGGCTGCCAAAGAGCTTTCCAACGAGGCACGGCTTTCCCTCCCTGCTCTTCGGGCGTGGGAGCTGTCGCCAGAGCCGCGGCCCTACTGGAAAATGCTTCGCAGGCTGGCGCAGCTGCACCTGGTGGGCGCCGGTGGCGGGGAGGCTGACGGTCGCCGCAAAGCCCGCAGCCCCACGGGCTGTGGGGCCACGCGAGCGGCTGCCAAAGAGCTTTCCAACGAGGCACGGCTTTCCCTCCTAGGTCTTCGGGCGTGGGAGCTGTCGCCAGAGTCGCGGCCCTACCGCAAAAAGCTCTGCATACTTGCGCGGCGGCGCCACATGGGCACCGTTGGCGGAGAGGCTGACGGCCGCCGCAAAGCCCGCAGCCCCACGGGCTGTGGGGCCACGGAAGAGGCTGCTAAAGAGCTTTCCAACGAGGCACGGCTTTCCCTCCTGGCTCTTCGGGCGTGGGAGCTGTCGCCAGAGCCGCGGCCCTACAGGAAAATGCTTCGCAGGCTGGCGCGGCGGCGCCACGTGGGCGTCGGTGGCAGCGAGGCTGACGGCCGCCGCAAAGCCCGCAGCCCCACAGGCTGTTTCGCCAGACGAGCGGCTGCCAAAGAGCTTTCCAACGAGGCACGGCTTTCCCTCCTGGCTCTTCGGGCTTGGGAGCTGTCGTCAGAGCCGCGGCCCTAAAGGAAAATGCTTCGCAGGCTGGCGCGGCTGCACCTGGTGGGCGCCGGTGGCGGGGAGGCTGACGGCCGCCACAAAGCCCGCAGCCCCACGGGCTGTGGGGCCACGCGATCTGCTGCCAAAGAGCTTTCCAACGAGGCACGGCTTTCCCTCCTGGCTCTTCGGGCTTGGGAGCTGTCGCCAGAGTTGCGGCCCTACCGGAAAATGCTTCGCAGGCTGGTGGGGCGGCGCCACGTGGGCGCCGGTGGCTCCGAGGCTGACGGCCGCCGCAAAGCCCGCAGCCCCACAGGCTGTTTCGCCAGGCGAGCGACTGCCAAAGAGCTTTCCAACGAGGCACAGCTTTCCCTCCTGGCTCTTCGGGCGTGGGAGCTGTCGCCAGAGACGCGGCCCTACCGGAAAATGCTTCGCAGGCTGGCGCGGCAGCGCCACGTGGGCACCGTTGGCGGCGAGGCTGACGGCCGCCGCAAAGCCTGCAGCCACACAGGCTGTTTCGACAGGCGAGCGGCTGCCAAAGAGCTTTCCAACGAGGCACGGCTTTCCCTCCTGGCTCTTCGGGCGTGGGAGCTGTCGCCAGAGCCGCGGCCCTACCGGAAAATGCTTCGCAGGCTGGCGCGGCTGTAGCTGGTGGGCGCCGGTGGCGCTGAGGATGACGGCCGCCGCAAAGCCCGCAGCCACACGGGCTGTGGGGCCACGCGAGCGGCTGCCAAAGAGCTTTCCAACGAGGCACGGCTTTCCCTCCTGGCTCTTCGGGCTTGGGAGCTGTCGCCAGAGCCGCGGCCCTACCGGAAAATGCTTCGCAGGCTGGCGGGGCGGCGCCACGTCGGCGCTGGTGTCTCCGAGGCTGACGGCCGCCGCAAAGCCCGCAGCCCCACGGTCTGTGGGGCCACGCAAGCGGCTGCCAAAGAGCTTTCCAACGAGGCACGGCTTTCCCTCCTGGGTCTTCGGGCTTGGGAGTTGTCGTCAGAGCCGTGGCCCTACTGGAAAATGCTTCGCAAGCTGGCGCGGCGGCGCCACGTGGGCGCCGGTGGCGCCGAGGCTGACGGCCGCCGCAAAGCCCGCAGCCCCACGGGCTGTGAGGCCACGCGAGCGGCTGCCAAAGAGCTTTCCAACGAGGCACGGCTTTCCCTCCTGGCTCTTCGGGCGTGGGAGCTGTCGCCAGAGCCGCGGCCCTACAGGAAAATGCTTCGCAGGCTGGCGCGGCTGCACCTGGTGGGCGCCGGTGGCAGGGAGGCTGACGGCCGCCACAAAGGCCGCAGCCCCACGGGCTGTGGGGCCACGCGAGCGGCTGCCAAAGAGCTTTCCAACGAGGCACGGCTTTCCCTCCTGGCTCTTCGGGCGTGGGAGCTGTCGCCAGAGCCGCGGCCCTACCGGAAAATGCTTCGCAGGCTGGCGCGGCTGTAGCTGGTGGTCGCCGGTGGCGCTGAGGCTGACGGCCGCCGCAAAGCCCGCAGCCCCACAGGCTGTTTCGCCAGGCGAGCGGCTGCTAAAGAGCTTTCCAACGAGGCACGGCTTTCCCTCCTAGGTCTTCGGGTGTGGGAACTGTCGCCAGAGCCGCGGCCCTACAGGAAAATGCTTCGCAGGCTGGCGCGGCTGCACCTGGTGGGCGCCAGTGGCGGGGAGGCTGACGGCCGCCACAAAGCCCGCAGCCCCACGGGCTGTGGGGCCACGCGAGAGGCTGCCAAAGAGCTTTCCAACGAGGCACGGCTTTCCCTCCTGGCTCTTCGTGCTTGGGAGCTGTCGCCAGAGTTGCGGCCCTACCGGAAAATGCTTCGCAGGCTGGTGGGGCGGCGCCACGTGGGCGCCGGTGGCTCCGAGGCTGACGGCTGCCGCAAAGCCCGCAGCCCCACGGGCTGTTTCGCCAGGCGAGCGGCTGCCAAAGAGCTTTCCAACGAGGCACGGCTTTCCCTCCTGGCTCATCAGGCGTGGGAGCTGTCGCCAGAGCCGCGGCCCTACAGGAAAATGCTTCGCAGGCTGGTGCGGCTGCACCTGGTGGACGCCGGTTTCGGGGAGGCTGACGGCCGCCGCAAAGCCCGCAGCCCCACGGGCTGTGGGGCCACGCGAGCGGCTGCCAAAGAGCTTTCCAACGAGGCACGGCTTTCCCTCCTGGCTCTTCGGGCTTGGGAGCTGTCGCCAGAGTTGCGGCCCTACCGGAAAATGCTTCGCAGGCTGGTGGGGCGGCGCCACGTGGGCGCCGGTGGCTCCGAGGCTGACGGCCGCAGCAAAGCCCGCAGCCGCACGGGCTGTTTCGCCAGGCGAGCGGCTGCCAAAGAGCTTTCCAACGAGGCATGGCTTTCCCTCCTGGCTCTTCGGGCTTGGGAGCTGTCGTCAGAGCTGCAGCCCTACCGGAAAATGCTTCGCAAGCTGGCGCGGCAGCGCCACGTGGGCGCCGGTGGCGCCGAGGGTGACGGCCGCCGCAAAGCCCGCAGCCCCACGGGCTGTGGGGCCACGCGAGCGGCTGCCAAAGAGCTTTCCAACGAGGCACGGCTTTCCCTCCTGGCTCTTCGGGCGTGGGAGCTGTCGCCAGAGCCGCGGCCCTACCGGAAAATGCTTTGCAGGCTGGTGGGGCGACGCCACGTGAGCGCTGGTGGCTCCGAGGCTGACGGCCGCCGCAAAGCCCGCAGCCCCACGGGCTGTGGGGCCACGCAAGCGGCTGCCAAAGAGCTTTCCAACGAGGCACGGCTTTCCCTCCTGGCTCTTCGGGCGTGGGAGCTGTCGCCAGAGCCGCGGCCCTACCGGAAATTGCTTCGCAGGCTGGCGCGGCTGCACCTGGTGGGCGCCGGTGGCGGGGTGGCTGACGGCCGCCACAAAGCCCGCAGCCCCACGGGCTGTGGGGCCACGCGAGCGGCTGCCAAAGAGCTTTCCAACGAGGCACGGCTTTCCCTCCTGGCTCTTCGGGCGTGGGAGCTGTCGCCAGAGCCGCGGCCCTACCGGAAAATGCTTCGCAGGCTGGCGCGGCTGTAGCTGGTGGGCGCCGGTGGCTCCGAGGCTGACGGCCGCCGCAAAGCCCGCAGCCCCACGGGCTGTTTCGCCAGGCGATCGGCTGCCAAAGAGCTTTCCAACGAGGCACGGCTTTCCCTCCCTGCTCTTCGGGCGTGGGAGCTGTCGCCAGAGCCGCGGCCCTACTGGAAAACGCTTCGCAGGCTGGCGCGGCTGCACCTGGTGGGCGCCAGTGGCGGGGAGGCTGACGGTCGCTGCAAAGCCCGCAGCCCCACGGGCTGTGGGGCCACGCGAGCGGCTGCCAAAGAGCTTTCCAACGAGGCACGGCTTTCCCTCCTGGGTCTTCGGGCGTGGCAGCTGTCGCCAGAGTCGCGGCGCTACCGCAAAAGCTCTGCATACTTGCGCGGCGGCGCCACATGGGCACCGTTGGCGGAGAGGCTGACGGCCGCCGCAAAGCCCGCAGCCCCACGGGCTGTGGGGCCACGGAAGAGGCTGCCAAAGAGCTTTCCAACGAGGCACGGCTTTCCCTCCTGGCTCTTCGGGCGTGGGAGCTGTCGCCAGAGCCGCGGCCCTACAGGAAAATGCTTCGCAGGCTGGCGCGGCGGCGCCACGTGGGCGCCGGTGGCAGCGAGGCTGACGGCCGCCGCAAAGCCCGCAGCCCCACAGGCTGTTTCGCCAGGCGAGCGGCTGCCAAAGAGCTTTCCAACGAGGCACGGCTTTCCCTCCTGGCTCTTCGGGCTTGGGAGCTGTCGTCAGAGCCGCGGCCCTACAGGAAAATGCTTCGCAGGCTGGCGCGGCTGCACCTGGTGGGCGCCGGTGACGGGGAGGCTGACGGCCGCCACAAAGCCCGCAGCACCACGGGCTGTGGGGCCACGCGATCGGCTGCCAAAGAGCTTTCCAACGAGGCACGGCTTTCCCTCCTGGCTCTTCGGGCATGGGAGCTGTCGCCAGAGTTGCGGCCCTACCGGAAAATGCTTCGCAGGCTGGTGGGGCGGCGCCACGTGGGCGCCGGTGGCTCCGAGGCTGACGGCCGCCGCAAAGCCCGCAGCCCCACAGGCTGTTTCGCCAGGCGAGCGGCTGCCAAAGAGCTTTCCAACGAGGCACGGCTTTCCCTCCTGGCTCTTCGGGCGTGGGAGCTGTCGCCAGAGCTGCAGCCCTACAGGAAAATGCTTCGCAGGCTGGCGCAGCGGCGCCACGTGGGCGCCGGTGGCGCGGAGGCTGACGGCCGCCGCAAAGCCCGCAGCCCCACGGGCTGTGGGGCCACGTGAGCGGCTGCCAAAGAGCTTTCCAACGAGGCATGGCTTTCCTTCCTGGCTCTTCGGGCGTGGGAGTTGTCGTCAGAGCCGCAGCCCTACCGGAAAATGCTTCGCAAGCTGGCGCGGCAGCGCCACGTGGGCACCGTTGGCGGCGAGGCTGACGGCCGCCGCAAAGCCCGCAGCCACACGGGCTGTGGGGCCACGCGAGCGGCTGCCAAAGAGCTTTCCAACGAGGCACGGCTTTCCCTCCTGGCTCTTCGGGCTTGGGAGCTGTCGTCAGAGCCGCAGCCCTACCGGAAAATGCTTCGCAGACTGGTGCGGCGGCGCCACGTGGGCGCCGGTGGCGCCGAGGCTGACGGCCGCCGCAAAGCCCGCAGCCCCACGGGCTGTGGGGCAACGCGAGAGGCTGCCAAAGAGCTTTCCAACGAGGCATGGCTTTCCCTCTTGGCTCTTCGGGCGTGGGAGCTGTCGCCAGAAACGCGGCCCTACCGGAAAATGCTTCGCAGGCTGGCGCAGCGGCGCCACGTGGGCGCCGGTGGCAGCGAGGATGACGGCCTCCGCAAAGCCCGCAGCCCCACAGGCTGTTTCGCCAGGCGAGCGGCTGCCAAAGAGCTTTCCAACGAGGCACGGCTTTCCCTCCTGGCTCTTCGGGCTTGGGAGCTGTCGCCAGAGTTGCGGCCCTACCGGAAAATGCTTCGCAGGCTGGTGGGGCGGCGCCACGTGGGCGCCAGTGGCTCCGAGGCTGACGGCCGCCGCAAAGCCCGCAGCCGCACGGGCTGTTTCGCCAGGCGAGCGGCTGCCAAAGAGCTTTCCAACGAGGCATGGCTTTCCCTCCTGGCTCTTCGGGCTTGGGAGCTGTCGCCAGAGTTGCGGCCCTACCGGATAATGCTTCGCAGGCTGGTGGGGCGGCGCCACGTGGGCGCCGGTGGCTCCGAGGCTGACAACCGCCGCAAAGCCCGCAGCCCCACGGGCTGTGGGGCCACGCGAGCGGCTGCCAAAGAGCTTTCCAACAAGGCACGGCTTTCCCTCCTGGCTCTTCGGGCGTGGGAGCTGTCGTCAGAGCCGCGGCCCTACCGGAAAATGCTTCGCAGGCTTGTGCGGCGGCGCAACGTGAACGCCGGTGGCGCGGAGGCTGACGGCCGCCGCAAAGCCCGCAGCCCCACGGGCTGTGGGGCCACGCGAGCGGCTGCCAAAGAGCTTTCCAACGAGGCACGGCTTTCCCTCCTGGGTCTTCAGGCTTGGGAGTTGTCGTCAGAGCCGTGGCCCTACTGGAAAATGCTTCGCAAGCTGGCGCGGCGGCGCCACGTGGGCGCCGGTGGCGCCGAGGCTGACGGCCGCCGCAAAGCCCGCAGCCCCACGGGCTGTGAGGCCACGCTAGCGGCTGCCAAAGAGCTTTCCAACGAGGCACGGCTTTCCCTCCTGGCTCTTCGGGCGTGGGAGCTGTCACCAGAGCCGCGGCCCTACCGGAAAATGCTTCGCAGGCTGGCGCGGCTGCACCTGGTGGGCGCCGGTGGCGCCGAGGCTGACGGCCGCCACAAAGCCCGCAGCCCCACGGGCTGTGGGGCCACGCGAGCGGCTGCCAAAGAGCTTTCCAACGAGGCACGGCTTTCCCTCCTGGCTCTTCGGGCGTGGGAGCTGTCGCCAGAGCCGCGGCCCTACCGGAAAATGCTTCGCAGGCTGGCGCGGCTGCACCTGGTGGGCGCCGGTGGCTCCGAGGCTGACGGCCGCCACAAAGCCCGCAGCCCCACGGGCTGTGGGGCCACGCGAGCGGCTGCCAAAGAGCTTTCCAACGAGGCACGGCTTTCCCTCCTGGCTCTTCGGGCGTGGGAGCTGTCGCCAGAGCCGCGGCCCTACTGGAAAATGCTTCGCAGGCTGGCGTGGCTGCACCTGGTGGGCGCCGGTGGCGGGGTGGCTGACGGTCGCCGCAAAGCCCGCAGCCCCACGGGCTGTGGGGCCACGCGAGCGGCTGCCAAAGAGCTTTCCAACGAGGCACGGCTTTCCCCCCTGGCTCTTCGGGCTTGGGAGCTGTCGCCAGAGTTGCGGCCCTACCGGAAAATGCTTCGCAGGCTGGCGCAGCGGCGCCACGTGGGCGCCGGTGGCGCGGAGGCTGACGGCCGCCGCAAAGCCCGCAGCCCCACGGGCTGTGGGGCCACGTGAGCGGCTGCCAAAGAGCTTTCCAACGAGGCATGGCCTTCCTTCCTGGCTCTTCGGGCTTGGGAGTTGTCGTCAGAGCCGCAGCCCTACCGGAAAATGCTTCGCAAGCTGGCGCGGCAGCGCCACGTGGGCACCGTTGGCGGCGAGGCTGACGGCCGCCGCAAAGCCCGCAGCCACACGGGCTGTGGGGCCACGCGAGCGGCTGCCAAAGAGCTTTCCAACGAGGCACGGCTTTCCCTCCTGGCTCTTCGGGCTTGGGAGCTGTCGTCAGAGCCGCAGCCCTACCGGAAAATGCTTCGCAGACTGGTGCGGCGGCGCCACGTGGGCGCCGGTGTCGCCGAGGCTGACGGCCGCCGCAAAGCCCGCAGCCCCACGGGCTGTGGGGCAACGCGAGAGGCTGCCAAAGAGCTTTCCAACGAGGCATGGCTTTCCCTCTTGGCTCTTCGGGCGTGGGAGCTGTCGCCAGAAACGCGGCCCTACCGGAAAATGCTTCGCAGGCTGGCGCAGCGGCGCCACGTGGGCGCCGGTGGCAGCGAGGATGACGGCCTCCGCAAAGCCCGCAGCCCCACAGGCTGTTTCGCCAGGCGAGCGGCTGCCAAAGAGCTTTCCAACGAGGCACGGCTTTCCCTCCTGGCTCTTCGGGCTTGGGAGCTGTCGCCAGAGTTGCGGCCCTACCGGAAAATGCTTCGCAGGCTGGTGGGGCGGCGCCACGTGGGCGCCAGTGGCTCCGAGGCTGACGGCCGCCGCAAAGCCCGCAGCCGCACGGGCTGTTTCGCCAGGCGAGCGGCTGCCAAAGAGCTTTCCAACGAGGCATGGCTTTCCCTCCTGGCTCTTCGGGCTTGGGAGCTGTCGCCAGAGTTGCGGCCCTACCGGATAATGCTTCGCAGGCTGGTGGGGCGGCGCCACGTGGGCGCCGGTGGCTCCGAGGCTGACAACCGCCGCAAAGCCCGCAGCCCCACGGGCTGTGGGGCCACGCGAGCGGCTGCCAAAGAGCTTTCCAACGAGGCATGGCTTTCCCTCCTGGCTCTTCGGGCTTGGGAGCTGTCGTCAGAGCTGCAGCCCTACCGGAAAATGCTTCGCAAGCTGGCGCGGCAGCGCCACGTGGGCGCCGGTGGCGCCGAGGCTGACGGCCGCCGCAAAGCCCGCAGCCCCACGGGCTGTGGGGCCACGCGAGCGGCTGCCAAAGAGCTTTCCAACAAGGCACGGCTTTCCCTCCTGGCTCTTCGGGCGTGGGAGCTGTCGTCAGAGCCGCGGCCCTACCGGAAAATGCTTCGCAGGCTTGTGCGGCGGCGCAACGTGAACGCCGGTGGCGCGGAGGCTGACGGCCGCCGCAAAGCCCGCAGCCCCACGGGCTGTGGGGCCACGCGAGCGGCTGCCAAAGAGCTTTCCAACGAGGCACGGCTTTCCCTCCTGGGTCTTCAGGCTTGGGAGTTGTCGTCAGAGCCGTGGCCCTACTGGAAAATGCTTCGCAAGCTGGCGCGGCGGCGCCACGTGGGCGCCGGTGGCGCCGAGGCTGACGGCCGCCGCAAAGCCCGCAGCCCCACGGGCTGTGAGGCCACGCTAGCGGCTGCCAAAGAGCTTTCCAACGAGGCACGGCTTTCCCTCCTGGCTCTTCGGGCGTGGGAGCTGTCACCAGAGCCGCGGCCCTACCGGAAAATGCTTCGCAGGCTGGCGCGGCTGCACCTGGTGGGCGCCGGTGGCGGGGAGGCTGACGGCCGCCACAAAGCCCGCAGCCCCACGGGCTGTGGGGCCACGCGAGCGGCTGCCAAAGAGCTTTCCAACGAGGCACGGCTTTCCCTCCTGGCTCTTCGGGCGTGGGAGCTGTCGCCAGAGCCGCGGCCCTACCGGAAAATGCTTCGCAGGCTGGCGCGGCTGCACCTGGTGGGCGCCGGTGGCTCCGAGGCTGACGGCCGCCACAAAGCCCGCAGCCCCACGGGCTGTGGGGCCACGCGAGCGGCTGCCAAAGAGCTTTCCAACGAGGCACGGCTTTCCCTCCTGGCTCTTCGGGCGTGGGAGCTGTCGCCAGAGTTGCGGCCCTACTGGAAAATGCTTCGCAGGCTGGCGCGGCTGCACCTGGTGGGCGCCGGTGGCGGGGTGGCTGACGGTCGCCGCAAAGCCCGCAGCCCCACGGGCTGTGGGGCCACGCGAGCGGCTGCCAAAGAGCTTTCCAACGAGGCATGGCTTTCCCTCCTGGCTCTTCGGGCGTGGGAGCTGTCGCCAGAGCCGCGGCCCTACAGGAAAATGCTTCGCAGGCTGGCGCAGCGGCGCCACGTGGGCGCCGGTGGCGCGGAGGCTGACGGCCGCCGCAAAGCCCGCCGCCCCACGGGCTGTTTCGCCAGGCGAGCGGCTGCCAAAGAGCTTTCCAACGAGGCACGGCTTTCCCTCCTGGCTCTTCGGGCTTGGGAGCTGTCGTCAGAGCCGCAGCCCTACCGGAAAATGCTTCGCAGACTGGTGCGGCGGCGCTACGTGGGCGCCGGTGTCGCCGAGGCTGACGGCCGCCGCAAAGCCCGCAGCCCCACGGGCTGTGGGGCAACGCGAGAGGCTGCCAAAGAGCTTTCCAACGAGGCATGGCTTTCCCTCCTGGCTCTTCGGGCGTGGGAGCTGTCGCCAGAGACGCGGCCCTACCGGAAAATGCTTCGCAGGCTGGCGGGGCGGCACCACGTGGGCGCCGGTGGCAGCGAGGCTGACGGCCGCCGCAAAGCCCGCAGCCCCACGGGCTGTGGGGTCACGAGAGCAACCGCCAAAGAGCTTTCCAACGAGGCACGGCTTTCCCTCCTGGCTCTTCGGGCGTGGGAGCTGTCGCCAGAGCCGCGGCCCTACTGGAAATTGCTTCGCAGGCTGGCGCGGCTGCACCTGGTGGGCGCCGGTGGCGGGGACGCTGACGGCCCTCACAAAGCCCGCAGCCCCACGGGCTGTAGGGCCACGTGAGCGGCTGCCAAAGAGCTTTCCTACGAGGCACGGCTTTCCCTCCTGGCTCTTCGGGCGTGGGAGCTGTCGTCAGAGCCGCGGCCCTACCGGAAAATGCTTCGCAGGCTGGCGCGGCTGTAGCTGGTGGGCGCCGGTGGCGCTGAGGCTGACGGCCGCCGCAAAGCCCGCAGCCCCACGGGCTGTGGGGCCACGCGAGCGGCTGCCAAAGAGCTTTCCAACGAGGCATGGCTTTTCCTCCTGCCTCTTCGGGCGTGGGAGCTGTCGCCAGAGACGCGGCCCTACCGGAAAATGCTTCGCAGGCTGGCGCAGCGGCGCCACGTGGGCGCCGGTGGCAGCGAGGATGACGGCCGCCGCAAAGCCCGCAGCCCCACAGGCTGTTTCGCCAAGCGAGCGGCTGCCAAAGAGCTTTCCAACGAGGCACGGCTTTCCTTCCTGGCTCTTCGGGCTTGGGAGCTGTCGCCAGAGTTGCGGCCCTACCGGAAAATGCTTCGCAGGCTGGTGGGGCGGCGCCACGTGGGCGCCAGTGGCTCCGAGGCTGACGGCCGCCGCAAAGCCCGCAGCCGCACGGGCTGTTTCGCCAGGCGAGCGGCTGCCAAAGAGCTTTCCAACGAGGCACAGCTTTCCCTCCTGGCTCTTCGGGCTTGGGAGTTGTCGTCAGAGCCGTGGCCCTACTGGAAAATGCTTCGCAACCTGGCGCGGCGGCGCCACGTGGGCGCCGGTGTCGCCGAGGCTGACTACCGCCGCAAAGCCCGCAGCCCCACGGGCTGTGAGGCCATGCGAGGGGCTGCCAAAGAGCTTTCCAACGAGGCACGGCTTTCCCTCCTGGCTCTTCGGGCGTGGGAGCTGTCGCCAGAGCCGCGGCCCTACCGGAAAATGCTTCGCAGGCTGGCGCGGCTGCACCTGGTGGGCGCCGGTGGCGGGGAGGCTGACGGCCGCCACAAAGCCCGCAGCCCCACGGGCTGTGGGGCCACGCGAGCGGCTGCCAAAGAGCTTTCCAACGAGGCATGGCTTTCCCTCCTGGCTCTTCGGGCGTGGGAGCTGTCGCCAGAGCCGCGGCCCTACCGGAAAATGCTTCGCAGGCTGGCGCGGGTGTAGCTGGTGGGCGCCAGTGGCTCCGAGGCTGACGGCCGCCGCAAAGCCCGCAGCCCCACGGGCTGTTTCGCCAGGCGAGAGGCTGCCAAAGAGCTTTCCAACGAGGCACGGCTTTCCCTCCCTGCTCTTCGGGCGTGGGAGCTGTCGCCAGAGCCGCGGCCCTACTGGAAAATGCTTCGCAGGCTGGCGCGGCTGCACCTGGTGGGCGCCGGTGGCGGGGAGGCTGACGGTCGCCGCAAAGCCCGCAGCCCCACGGGCTGTGGGGCCACGCGAGCGGCTGCCAAAGAGCTTTCCAACGAGGCACGGCTTTCCCTCCTGGCTCTTCGGGCGTGGGAGCTGTCGCCAGAGTCGCGGCCCTACCGCAAAAAGCTCTGCATACTTGCGCGGCGGCGCCACATGGGCACCGTTGGCGGAGAGGCTGACGGCCGCCGCAAAGCCCGCAGCCCCACGGGCTGTGGGGCCACGGAAGAGGCTGCCAAAGAGCTTTCCAACGAGGCACGGCTTTCCCTCCTGGCTCTTCGGGCGTGGGAGCTGTCGCCAGAGCCGCGGCCCTACAGGAAAATGCTTCGCAGGCTGGCGCGGCGGTGCCACGTGGGCGCCGGTGGCAGCGAGGCTGACGGCCGCCGCAAAGCCCGCAGCCCCACAGGCTGTATCGCCAGACGAGCGGCTGCCAAAGAGCTTTCCAACGAGGCACGGCTTTCCCTCCTGGCTCTTCGGGCGTGGGAGCTGTCGCCAGAGCCGCGGCCCTACCGGAAAATGCTTCGCAGGCTGGCGCGGCTGCACCTGGTGGGCGCCGGTGGCGGGGAGGCTGACGGCCGCCACAAAGCCCGCAGCCCCACGGGCTGTGGGGCCACGCGAGCGGCTGCCAAAGAGCTTTCCAACGAGGCACGGCTTTCCCTCCTGGCTCTTCGGGCGTGGGAGCTGTCGCCAGAGCCGCGGCCCTACTGGAAAATGCTTCGCAGGCTGGCGCGGCTGCACCTGGTGGGCGCCGGTGGCGGGGTGGCTGACGGTCGCCGCAAAGCCCGCAGCCCCACGGGCTGTGGGGCCACGCGAGCGGCTGCCAAAGAGCTTTCCAACGAGGCACGGCTTTCCCTCCTGGCTCTTCGGGCTTGGGAGCTGTCGCCAGAGTTGCGGCCCTACCGGAAAATGCTTCGCAGGCTGGTGGGGCGGCGCCACGTGGGCGCCGGTGGCTCCGAGGCTGACGGCCGCCGCAAAGCCCGCAGCCCCACAGGCTGTTTCGCCAGGCGAGCGGCTGCCAAAGAGCTTTCCAACGAGGCATGGCTTTCCCTCCTGGCTCTTCGGGCGTGGGAGCTGTCGCCAGAGCCGCGGCCCTACAGGAAAATGCTTCGCAGGCTGGCGCAGCGGCGCCACGTGGGCGCCGGTGGCGCGGAGGCTGACGGCCGCCGCAAAGCCCGCCGCCCCACGGGCTGTTTCGCCAGGCGAGCGGCTGCCAAAGAGCTTTCCAACGAGGCACGGCTTTCCCTCCTGGCTCTTCGGGCTTGGGAGCTGTCGTCAGAGCCGCAGCCCTACCGGAAAATGCTTCGCAGACTGGTGCGGCGGCGCTACGTGGGCGCCGGTGTCGCCGAGGCTGACGGCCGCCGCAAAGCCCGCAGCCCCACGGGCTGTGGGGCAACGCGAGAGGCTGCCAAAGAGCTTTCCAACGAGGCATGGCTTTCCCTCCTGGCTCTTCGGGCGTGGGAGCTGTCGCCAGAGACGCGGCCCTACCGGAAAATGCTTCGCAGGCTGGCGGGGCGGCACCACGTGGGCGCCGGTGGCAGCGAGGCTGACGGCCGCCGCAAAGCCCGCAGCCCCACGGGCTGTGGGGTCACGAGAGCAACCGCCAAAGAGCTTTCCAACGAGGCACGGCTTTCCCTCCTGGCTCTTCGGGCGTGGGAGCTGTCGCCAGAGCCGCGGCCCTACTGGAAATTGCTTCGCAGGCTGGCGCGGCTGCACCTGGTGGGCGCCGGTGGCGGGGACGCTGACGGCCCCCACAAAGCCCGCAGCCCCACGGGCTGTAGGGCCACGTGAGCGGCTGCCAAAGAGCTTTCCTACGAGGCACGGCTTTCCCTCCTGGCTCTTCGGGCGTGGGAGCTGTCGCCAGAGCCGCGGCCCTACCGGAAAATGCTTCGCAGGCTGGCGCGGCTGTAGCTGGTGGGCGCCGGTGGCGCTGAGGCTGACGGCCGCCGCAAAGCCCGCAGCCCCACGGGCTGTGGGGCCACGCGAGCGGCTGCCAAAGAGCTTTCCAACGAGGCATGGCTTTTCCTCCTGCCTCTTCGGGCGTGGGAGCTGTCGCCAGAGTTGCGGCCCTACCGGAAAATGCTTCGCAGGCTGGCGCAGCGGCGCCACGTGGGCGCCAGTGGCTCCGAGGCTGACGGCCGCCGCAAAGCCCGCAGCCGCACGGGCTGTTTCGCCAGGCGAGCGGCTGCCAAAGAGCTTTCCAACGAGGCACAGCTTTCCCTCCTGGCTCTTCGGGCTTGGGAGTTGTCGTCAGAGCCGTGGCCCTACTGGAAAATTCTTCGCAACCTGGCGCGGCGGCGCCACGTGGGCGCCGGTGTCGCCGAGGCTGACTACCGCCGCAAAGCCCGCAGCCCCACGGGCTGTGAGGCCATGCGAGGGGCTGCCAAAGAGCTTTCCAACGAGGCACGGCTTTCCCTCCTGGCTCTTCGGGCGTGGGAGCTGTCGCCAGAGCCGCGGCCCTACCGGAAAATGCTTCGCAGGCTGGCGCGGCTGCACCTGGTGGGCGCCGGTGGCGGGGAGGCTGACGGCCGCCACAAAGCCCGCAGCCCCACGGGCTGTGGGGCCACGCGAGCGGCTGCCAAAGAGCTTTCCAACGAGGCATGGCTTTCCCTCCTGGCTCTTCGGGCGTGGGAGCTGTCGCCAGAGCCGCGGCCCTACCGGAAAATGCTTCGCAGGCTGGCGCGGGTGTAGCTGGTGGGCGCCAGTGGCTCCGAGGCTGACGGCCGCCGCAAAGCCCGCAGCCCCACGGGCTGTTTCGCCAGGCGAGCGGCTGCCAAAGAGCTTTCCAACGAGGCACGGCTTTCCCTCCCTGCTCTTCGGGCGTGGGAGCTGTCGCCAGAGCCGCGGCCCTACTGGAAAATGCTTCGCAGGCTGGCGCGGCTGCACCTGGTGGGCGCCGGTGGCGGGGAGGCTGACGGTCGCCGCAAAGCCCGCAGCCCCACGGGCTGTGGGGCCACGCGAGCGGCTGCCAAAGAGCTTTCCAACGAGGCACGGCTTTCCCTCCTGGCTCTTCGGGCGTGGGAGCTGTCGCCAGAGTCGCGGCCCTACCGCAAAAAGCTCTGCATACTTGCGCGGCGGCGCCACATGGGCACCGTTGGCGGAGAGGCTGACGGCCGCCGCAAAGCCCGCAGCCCCACGGGCTGTGGGGCCACGGAAGAGGCTGCCAAAGAGCTTTCCAACGAGGCACGGCTTTCCCTCCTGGCTCTTCGGGCGTGGGAGCTGTCGCCAGAGCCGCGGCCCTACAGGAAAATGCTTCGCAGGCTGGCGCGGCGGTGCCACGTGGGCGCCGGTGGCAGCGAGGCTGACGGCCGCCGCAAAGCCCGCAGCCCCACAGGCTGTATCGCCAGACGAGCGGCTGCCAAAGAGCTTTCCAACGAGGCACGGCTTTCCCTCCTGGCTCTTCGGGCGTGGGAGCTGTCGTCAGTGCCGCAGCCCTACAGAAAAATGCTTCGCAGGCTGGCGCGGCTGCAACTGGTGGGCGCCGGTGGCGGGGAGGCTGACGGCCGCCACAAAGCCCGCAGCCCCACGGGCTGTGGGGCCACGCGATCGGCTGCCAAAGAGCTTTCCAACGAGGCACGGCTTTCCCTCCTGGCTCTTCGGGCGTGGGAGCTGTCGCCAGAGTTGCAGCCCTACCGGAAAATGCTTCGCAGGCTGGTGGGGCGGCGCCACGTGGGCGCCGGTGGCTCCGAGGCTGACGGCCGCCGCAAAGCCCGCAGCCCCACAGGCTGTTTCGCCAGGCGAGCGGCTGCCAAAGAGCTTTCCAACGAGGCACGGCTTTCCCTCCTGGCTCTTCGGGCGTGGGAGCTGTCGCCAGAGCCGCGGCCCTACCGGAAAATGCTTCGCAGGCTGGCGCAGCGGCGCCACGTGGGCGCCGGTGGCGCGGAGGCTGACGGCCGCCGCAAAGCCCGCAGCCCCACAGGCTGTGGGGCCACGTGAGCGGCTGCCAAAGAGCTTTCCAACGAGGCACGGATTTCCTTCCTGGCTCTTCGGGCTTGGGAGTTGTCGTCAGAGCCGCAGCCCTACCGGAAAATGCTTCGCAAGCTGGCGCGGCAGCGCCACGTGGGCACCGTTGGCGGCGAGGCTGACGGCCGCCGCAAAGCCCGCAGCCACACGGGCTGTTTCGCCAGGCGAGCGGCTGCCAAAGAGCTTTCCAACGAGGCACGGCTTTCCCTCCTGGCTCTTCGGGCTTGGGAGCTGTCGTCAGAGCCGCAGCCCTACCGGAAAATGCTTCGCAGACTGGTGCGGCGGCGCCACGTGGGCGCCGGTGTCGCCGAGGCTGACGGCCGCCGCAAAGCCCGCAGCCCCACGGGCTGTGGGGCAACGCGAGAGACTGCCAAAGAGCTTTCCAACGAGGCATGGCTTTCCCTCCTGGCTCTTCGGGCGTGGGAGCTGTCGCCAGAGCCGCGGCCCTACCGGAAATTGCTTCGCAGGCTGGCGCGGCTGCACCTGGTGGGCGCCGGTGGCGGGGAGGCTGACGGCCCCCACAAAGCCCGCAGCCCCACGGGCTGTAGGGCCACGAGAGCGGCTGCCAAAGAGCTTTCCAACGAGGCACGGCTTTCCCTCCTGGCTCTTCGGGCTTGGGAGCTGTCGCCAGAGTTGCGGCCCTACCGGAAAATGCTTCGCAGGCTGGTGGGGCGGCGCCACGTGGGCGCCAGTGGCTCCGAGGCTGACGGCCGCCGCAAAGCCCGCAGCCCCACGGGCTGTGGGGCCACGCGAGCGGCTGCCAAAGAGCTTTCCAACGAGGCACGGCTTTCCCTCCTGGCTCTTCGTGCTTGGGAGCTGTCGCCAGAGCCGCGGCCCTACCGGAAAATGCTTCGCAGGCTGGTGGGGCGGCGCCACGTGGGTACTGGTGGCTCCGAGGCTGACGGCCGCCGCAAAGCCCGCAGCCCCACGGGCTGTGGGGCCACGCGAGCGGCAGCCAAAGAGCTTTCCAACGAGGCACGGCTTTCCCTCCTGGCTCTTCGGGCTTGGGAGTTGTCGTCAGAGCCGTGGCCCTACCAAAAAATGCTTCGCAAGCTGGCGCAGCGGCGCCACGTGGGCGCTGGTGGCTCCGAGGCTGACGGCCGCCGCAAAGCCCGCAGCCACACGGGCTGTGGGGCCACGCGAGCGGCTGCCAAAGAGCTTTCCAACGAGGCATGGCTTTCCCTCCCTGCTCTTCGGGCGTGGGAGCTGTCGCCAGAGCCGCAGCCCTACCGGAAAATGCTTCGCAGGCTGGCGCGGCGGTACCACGTGGGCGCGGGTGGCGCCGAGGCTGACGGCCGCCACAAAGCCCGCAGCCCCACGGGCTGTGGGGCCACGCGAGCGGCTGCCAAAGAGCTTTCCAACGAGGCACGGCTTTCCCTCCTGGCTCTTCGGGCTTGGGAGTTGTCGTCAGAGCCGTGGCTCTACTGGAAAATGCTTCGCAAGCTGGCGCGGCGGCGCCACGTGGGCGCCGGTGGCTCCGAGGCTGACGGCCGCCGCAAAGCCCGCAGCCCCACAGGCTGTTTCGCCAGGCGAGCGGCTGCCAAAGAGCTTTCCAACGAGGCACGGCTTTCCCTCCTGGCTCTTCGGGCTTGGGAGCTGTCGCCAGAGCGGTGGCCCTACTGGAAAATGCTTCGCAAGCTGGCGCGGCGGTGCCACGTGGGTGCCGGTGGCTCCGAGGCTGACGGCCGCCGCAAAGCCCGCAGCCCCACGGGCTGTGAGGCCACGCGAGCGGCTGCCAAAGAGCTTTCCAACGAGGCACGGCTTTCCCTCCTGGCTCTTCGGGCGTGGGAGCTGTCACCAGAGCCGCGGCCCTACCGGAAAATGCTTCGCAGGCTGGCGCGGCTGTAGCTGGTAGGCGCCGGTGGCGCTGAGGCTGACGGCCGCCGCAAAGCCCGCAGCCCCACGGGCTGTGGGGCCACGCGAGCGGCTGCCAAAGAGCTTTCCAACGAGGCACAGCTTTCCCTCCTGGCTCTTCGTGCTTGGGAGCTGTCGCCAGAGTTGCGGCCCTACCGGAAAATGCTTCGCAGGCTGGTGGGGCGGCGCCACGTGGGCGCCGGTGGCTCCGAGGCTGACGGCCGCCGCAAAGCCCGCAGCCGCATGGGCTGTTTCGCGAGGCGAGCGGCTGCCAAAGAGCTTTCCAACGAGGCATGGCTTTCCCTCCTGGCTCTTCGGGCTTGGGAGCTGTCGCCAGAGTTGCGGCCCTACCGGAAAATGCTTCGCAGGCTGGTGGGGCGGCGCCACGTGGGCACCGGTGGCTCCGAGGCTGACAACCGCCGCAAAGCCCGCAGCCCCACGGGCTGTGGGGCCACGCGAGCGGCTGCCAAAGAGCTTTCCAACGAGGCACGGCTTTCCCTCCTGGCTCTTCGGGCTTGGGAGTTGTCGTCAGAGCCGTGGCTCTACCGGAAAATGCTTCGCAAGCTGGCGCGGCGGCGCCACGTGGGCGCCGGTGGCGCCGAGGCTGACGGCCGCCGCAAAGCCCGCAGCCCCACGGGCTGTGAGGCCACGCGAGCGGCTGCCAAAGAGCTTTCCAACGAGGCACGGCTTTCCCTCCTGGCTCTTCGGGCGTGGGAGCTGTCACCAGAGCCGCGGCCCTACCGGAAAATGCTTCGCAGGCTGGCGCGGCTGCACCTGGTGGGCGCCGGTGGCGGGGAGGCTGACGGCCGCCACAAAGCCCGCAGCCCCACGGGCTGTGGGGCCACGCGAGCGGCTGCCAAAGAGCTTTCCAACGAGGCACGGCTTTCCCTCCTGGCTCTTCGGGCGTGGGAGCTGTCGCCAGAGCCGCGGCCCTACCGGAAAATGCTTCGCAGGCTGGCGCAGCTGCACCTGGTGGGCGCCGGTGGCTCCGAGGCTGACGGCCGCCGCAAAGCCCGCAGCCCCACGGGCTGTTTCGCCAGGCGAGCGGCTGCCAAAGAGCTTTCCAACGAGGCACGGCTTTCCCTCCCTGCTCTTCGGGCGTGGGAGCTGTCGCCAGAGCCGCGGCCCTACTGGAAAATGCTTCGCAGGCTGGCGCGGCTGCACCTGGTGGGCGCCGGTGGCGGGGAGGCTGACGGTCGCCGCAAAGCCCGCAGCCCCACGGGCTGTGGGGCCACGCGAGCGGCTGCCAAAGAGCTTTCCAACGAGGCACGGCTTTCCCTCCTGGGTCTTCGGGCGTGGGAGCTGTCGCCAGAGTCGCGGCCCTACCGCAAAAAGCTCTGCATACTTGCGTGGCGGCGCCACATGGGCACCGTTGGCGGAGAAGCTGACGGCCGCCGCAAAGCCCGCAGCCCCACGGGCTGTGGGGCCACGGAAGAGGCTGCCAAAGAGCTTTCCAACGAGGCACGGCTTTCCCTCCTGGCTCTTCGGGCGTGGGAGCTGTCGCCAGAGCCGCGGCCCTACCGGAAAATGCTTCGCAGGCTGGCGCGGCTGCACCTGGTGGGCGCCGGTGGCGGGGAGGCTGACGGCCGCCACAAAGCCCGCAGTCCCACAGGCTGTGGGGCCACGCGACCGGCTGCCAAAGAGCTTTCCAACGAGGCACGGCTTTCCCTCCTGGCTCTTCGGGCGTGGGAGCTGTCGCCAGAGCCGCGGCCCTACCGGAAAATGCTTCGCAGGCTGGCGCGGCTGCACCTGGTGAGCGCCGGTGGCGGGGAGGCTGACGGCCGCCACAAAGCCCGCAGCCCCACGGGCTGTGGGGCCACGCGAGCGGCTGCCAAAGAGCTTTCCAACGAGGCACGGCTTTCCCTCCTGGCTCTTCGGGCGTGGGAGCTGTCGCCAGAGCCGCGGCCCTACCGGAAAATGCTTCGCAGGCTGGCGCGGCTGCACCTGGTGGGCGCCGGTGGCGGGGAGGCTGACGGCCGCCACAAAGCCCGCAGCCCCACGGGCTGTGGGGCCACGCGAGCGGCTGCCAAAGAGCTTTCCAACGAGGCACGGCTTTCCCTCCTGGCTCTTCGGGCGTGGGAGCTGTCGCCAGAGCCGCGGCCCTACAGGAAAATGCTTCGCAGGCTGGCGCGGCTGTAGCTGGTGGGCGCCGGTGGCTCCGAGGCTGACGGCCGCCGCAAAGCCCGCAGCCCCACGGGCTGTTTCGCCAGGCGAGCGGCTGCCAAAGAGCTTTCCAACGAGGCACGGCTTTCCCTCCCTGCTCTTCGGGCGTGGGAGCTGTCGCCAGAGCCGCGGCCCTACTGGAAAATGCTTCGCAGGCTGGCGCGGCTGCACCTGGTGGGCGCCGGTGGCGGGGAGGCTGACGGTCGCCGCAAAGCCCGCAGCCCCACGGGCTGTGGGGCCACGCGAGCGGCTGCCAAAGAGCTTTCCAACGAGGCACGGCTTTCCCTCCTGGCTCTTCGGGCTTGGGAGCTGTCGCCAGAGTTGCGGCCCTACCGGAAAATGCTTCGCAGGCTGGTGGGGCGGTGCCACGTGGGCGCCGGTGGCTCCGAGGCTGACGGCCGCCGCAAAGCCCACAGCCCCACAGGCTGTTTCGCCAGGCGAGCGGCTGCCAAAGAGCTTTCCAACGAGGCACGGCTTTCCCTCCTGGCTCTTCGGGCGTGGGAGCTGTCGTCAGAGCCGCGGCCCTACAGGAAAATGCTTCGCAGGCTGGCGCAGCGGCGCCACGTGGGCGCCGGTGGCGCGGAGGCTGACGGCCGCCGCAAAGCCCGCAGCCCCACGGGCTGTTTCGCCAGGCGAGCGGCTGCCAAAGAGCTTTCCAACGAGGCACGGCTTTCCCTGCTGGCTCTTCGGGCTTGGGAGCTGTCGTCAGAGCCGCAGCCCTACCGGAAAATGCTTCGCAGACTGGTGCGGCGGCGCTACGTGGGCGCCGGTGTCGCCGAGGCTGACGGCCGCCGCAAAGCCCGCAGCCCCACGGGCTGTGGGGCAACGCGAGAGGCTGCCAAAGAGCTTTCCAACGAGGCATGGCTTTCCCTCCTGGCTCTTCGGGCGTGGGAGCTGTCGCCAGAGACGCGGCCCTACCGGAAAATGCTTCGCAGGCTGGCGCAGCGGCGCCACGTGGGCGCCGGTGGCAGCGAGGCTGACGGCCGCCGCAAAGCCCGCAGCCCCACGGGCTGTGGGGTCACGAGAGCAACCGCCAAAGAGCTTTCCAACGAGGCACGGCTTTCCCTCCTGGCTCTTCGGGCGTGGGAGCTGTCGCCAGAGCCGCGGCCCTACTGGAAATTGCTTCGCAGGCTGGCGCGGCTGCACCTGGTGGGCGCCGGTGGCGGGGAGGCTGACGGCCCCCACAAAGCCCGCAGCCCCACGGGCTGTAGGGCCACGCGAGCGGCTGCCAAAGAGCTTTCCAACGAGGCACGGCTTTCCCTCCTGGCTCTTCGGGCTTGGGAGCTGTCGCCAGAGTTGCGGCCCTACCGGAAAATGCTTCGCAGGCTGGTGGGGCGGCGCCAAATGGGCGCCGGTGGCTCCGAGGCTGACGGCCGCCGCAAAGCCCGCAGCCGCACGGGCTGTTTCGCCAGGCGAGCGGCTGCCAAAGAGCTTTCCAACGAGGCACAGCTTTCCCTCCTGGCTCTTCGGGCTTGGGAGTTGTCGTCAGAGCCGTGGCCCTACTGGAAAATGCTTCGCAAGCTGGCGCGGCGGCGCCACGTGGGCGCCGGTGTCGCCGAGGCTGACGGCCGCCGCAAAGCCCGCAGCCCCACGGGCTGTGAGGCCACGCGAGCGGCTGCCAAAGAGCTTTCCAACGAGGCACGGCTTTCCCTCCTGGCTCTTCGGGCGTGGGAGCTGTCGCCAGAGCCGCGGCCCTACCGGAAAATGCTTCGCAGGCTGGCGCGGCTGCACCTGGTGGGCGCCGGTGGCGGGGAGGCTGACGGCCGCCACAAAGCCCGCAGCCCCACGGGCTGTGGGGCCACGCGAGCGGCTGCCAAAGAGCTTTCCAACGAGGCATGGCTTTCCCTCCTGGCTCTTCGGGCGTGGGAGCTGTCGCCAGAGCCGCGGCCCTACCGGAAAATGCTTCGCAGGCTGGCGCGGCTGTAGCTGGTGGGCGCCGGTGGCTCCGAGGCTGACGGCCGCCGCAAAGCCCGCAGCCCCACGGGCTGTTTCGCCAGGCGAGCGGCTGCCAAAGAGCTTTCCAACGAGGCACGGCTTTCCCTCCCTGCTCTTCGGGCGTGGGAGCTGTCGCCAGAGCCGCGGCCCTACTGGAAAATGCTTCGCAGGCTGGCGCGGCTGCACCTGGTGGGCGCCGGTGGCGGGGAGGCTGACGGTCGCCGCAAAGCCCACAGCCCCACGGGCTGTGGGGCCACGCGAGCGGCTGCCAAAGAGCTTTCCAACGAGGCACGGCTTTCCCTCCTGGCTCTTCGGGCTTGGGAGCTGTCGTCAGAGCCGCAGCCCTACAGGAAAATGCTTCGCAGGCTGGCGCGGCTGCACCTGGTGGGTGCCGGTGGCGGGGAGGCTGACGGCCGCCACAAAGCCCGCAGCCCCACGGGCTGTGGGGCCACGCGAGCGGCTGCCAAAGAGCTTTCCAACGAGGCACGGCTTTCCCTCCTGGCTCTTCGGGCGTGGGAGCTGTCGCCAGAGTTGCGGCCCTACCGGAAAATGCTTCGCAGGCTGGTGGGGCGGCGCCACGTGGGCGCCGGTGGCTCCGAGGCTGACGGCCGCCGCAAAGCCCGCAGCCGCACGGGCTGTTTCGCGAGGCGAGCGGCTGCCAAAGAGCTTTCCAACGAGGCATGGCTTTCCCTCCTGGCTCTTCAGGCTTGGGAGCTGTCGCCAGAGTTGCGGCCCTACCGGAAAATGCTTCGCAGGCTGGTGGGGCGGCGCCACGTGGGCACCGGTGGCTCCGAGGCTGACAACCGCCGCAAAGCCCGAAGCCCCACGGGCTGTGGGGCCACGCGAGCGGCTGCCAAAGAGCTTTCCAACGAGGCATGGCTTTCCCTCCTGGCTCTTCGGGCTTGGGAGCTGTCGTCAGAGCTGCAGCCCTACCGGAAAATGCTTCGCAAGCTGGCGCGGCAGCGCCACGTGGGCGCCGGTGGCGCCGAGGCTGACGGCCACCGCAAAGCCCGCAGCCCCACGGGCTGTGGGGCCACGCGAGCGGCTGCCAAAGAGCTTTCCAACGAGGCATGGCTTTCCCTCCTGGCTCTTCGGGCGTGGGAGCTGTCGCCAGAGCCGCGGCCCTACAGGAAAATGCTTCGCAGGCTGGCGCGGCTGTAGCTGGTGGGCGCCGGTGGCTCCGAGGCTGACGGCCGCCGCAAAGCCCGCAGCCCCACGGGCTGTTTCGCCAGGCGAGCGGCTGCCAAAGAGCTTTCCAACGAGGCACGGCTTTCCCTCCCTGCTCTTCGGGCGTGGGAGCTGTCGCCAGAGCTGCGGCCCTACTGGAAAATGCTTCGCAGGCTGGCGCGGCTGCACCTGGTGGGCGCCGGTGGCGGGGAGGCTGACGGTCGCCGCAAAGCCCGCAGCCCCACGGGCTGTGGGGCCACGCGAGCGGCTGCCAAAGAGCTTTCCAACGAGGCACGGCTTTCCCTCCTGGCTCTTCGGGCTTGGGAGCTGTCGCCAGAGTTGCGGCCCTACCGGAAAATGCTTCGCAGGCTGGTGGGGCGGTGCCACGTGGGCGCCGGTGGCTCCGAGGCTGACGGCCGCCGCAAAGCCCACAGCCCCACAGGCTGTTTCGCCAGGCGAGCGGCTGCCAAAGAGCTTTCCAACGAGGCACGGCTTTCCCTCCTGGCTCTTCGGGCGTGGGAGCTGTCGTCAGAGCCGCGGCCCTACAGGAAAATGCTTCGCAGGCTGGCGCAGCGGCGCCACGTGGGCGCCGGTGGCGCGGAGGCTGACGGCCGCCGCAAAGCCCGCAGCCCCACGGGCTGTTTCGCCAGGCGAGCGGCTGCCAAAGAGCTTTCCAACGAGGCACGGCTTTCCCTCCTGGCTCTTCGGGCTTGGGAGCTGTCGTCAGAGCCGCAGCCCTACCGGAAAATGCTTCGCAGACTGGTGCGGCGGCGCTACGTGGGCGCCGGTGTCGCCGAGGCTGACGGCCGCCGCAAAGCCCGCAGCCCCACGGGCTGTGGGGCAACGCGAGAGGCTGCCAAAGAGCTTTCCAACGAGGCATGGCTTTCCCTCCTGGCTCTTCGGGCGTGGGAGCTGTCGCCAGAGACGCGGCCCTACCGGAAAATGCTTCGCAGGCTGGCGCAGCGGCGCCACGTGGGCGCCGGTGGCAGCGAGGCTGACGGCCGCCGCAAAGCCCGCAGCCCCACGGGCTGTGGGGTCACGAGAGCAACCGCCAAAGAGCTTTCCAACGAGGCACGGCTTTCCCTCCTGGCTCTTCGGGCGTGGGAGCTGTCGCCAGAGCCGCGGCCCTACTGGAAATTGCTTCGCAGGCTGGCGCGGCTGCACCTGGTGGGCGCCGGTGGCGGGGAGGCTGACGGCCCCCCACAAAGCCCGCAGCCCCACGGGCTGTAGGGCCACGCGAGCGGCTGCCAAAGAGCTTTCCAACGAGGCACGGCTTTCCCTCCTGGCTCTTCGGGCTTGGGAGCTGTCGCCAGAGTTGCGGCCCTACCGGAAAATGCTTCGCAGGCTGGTGGGGCGGCGCCACGTGGGCGCCGGTGGCTCCGAGGCTGACGGCCGCCGCAAAGCCCGCAGCCGCACGGGCTGTTTCGCCAGGCGAGCGGCTGCCAAAGAGCTTTCCAACGAGGCACAGCTTTCCCTCCTGGCTCTTCGGGCTTGGGAGTTGTCGTCAGAACCGTGGCCCTACTGGAAAATGCTTCGCAAGCTGGCGCGGCGGCGCCACGTGGGCGCCGGTGTCGCCGAGGCTGACGGCCGCCGCAAAGCCCGCAGCCCCACGGGCTGTGAGGCCACGCGAGCGGCTGCCAAAGAGCTTTCCAACGAGGCACGGCTTTCCCTCCTGGCTCTTCGGGCGTGGGAGCTGTCGCCAGAGCCGCGGCCCTACCGGAAAATGCTTCGCAGGCTGGCGCGGCTGCACCTGGTGGGCGCCGGTGGCGGGGAGGCTGACGGCCGCCGCAAAGCCCGCAGCCCCACGGGCTGTGGGGCCACGCGAGCGGCTGCCAAAGAGCTTTCCAACGAGGCATGGCTTTCCCTCCTGGCTCTTCGGGCGTGGGAGCTGTCGCCAGAGCCGCGGCCCTACCGGAAAATGCTTCGCAGGCTGGCGCGGCTGTAGCTGGTGGGCGCCGGTGGCTCCGAGGCTGACGGCCGCCGCAAAGCCCGCAGCCCCACGGGCTGTTTCGCCAGGCGAGCGGCTGCCAAAGAGCTTTCCAACGAGGCACGGCTTTCCCTCCCTGCTCTTCGGGCGTGGAAGCTGTCGCCAGAGCCGCGGCCCTACTGGAAAATGCTTCGCAGGCTGGCGCGGCTGCACCTGGTGGGCGCCGGTGGCGGGGAGGCTGACGGTCGCCGCAAAGCCCGCAGCCCCACGGGCTGTGGGGCCACGCGAGCGGCTGCCAAAGAGCTTTCCAACGAGGCACGGCTTTCCCTCCTGGCTCTTCGGGCTTGGGAGCTGTCATCAGAGCCGCGGCCCTACAGGAAAATGCTTCGCAGGCTGGCGCGGCTGCACCTGGTGGGCGCCGGTGGCGGGGAGGCTGACGGCCGCCACAAAGCCCGCAGCCCCACGGGCTGTGGGGCCACGCGAGCGGCTGCCAAAGAGCTTTCCAACGAGGCACGGCTTTCCCTCCTGGCTCTTCGGGCGTGGGAGCTGTCGCCAGAGTTGCGGCCCTACCGGAAAATGCTTCGCAGGCTGGTGGGGCGGCGCCACGTGGGCGCCGGTGGCTCCGAGGCTGACGGCCGCCGCAAAGCCCGCAGCCGCACGGGCTGTTTCGCGAGGCGAGCGGCTGCCAAAGAGCTTTCCAACGAGGCATGGCTTTCCCTCCTGGCTCTTCGGGCTTGGGAGCTGTCGCCAGAGTTGCGGCCCTACCGGAAAATGCTTCGCAGGCTGGTGGGGCGGCGCCACGTGGGCACCGGTGGCTCCGAGGCTGACAACCGCCGCAAACCCCGAAGCCCCACGGGCTGTGGGGCCACGCGAGCGGCTGCCAAAGAGCTTTCCAACGAGGCATGGCTTTCCCTCCTGGCTCTTCGGGCTTGGGAGCTGTCGTCAGAGCCGCGGCCCTACCGGAAAACGCTTCGCAGGCTTGTGCGGCGGCGCAACGTGAACGCCGGTGGCGCGGAGGCTGACGGCCGCCGCAAAGCCCGCAGCCCCACGGGCTGTTTCGCCAGGCGAGCGGCTGCCAAAGAGCTTTCCAACGAGGCACGGCTTTCCCTCCCTGCTCTTCGGGCGTGGGAGCTGTCGCCAGAGCCGCGGCCCTACTGGAAAATGCTTCGCAGGCTGGCACGGCTGCACCTGGTGGGCGCCGGTGGCGGGGAGGCTGACGGTCGCCGCAAAGCCCGCAGCCCCACGGGCTGTGGGGCCACGCGAGCGGCTGCCAAAGAGCTTTCCAACGAGGCACGTCTTTCCCTCCTGGGTCTTCGGGCGTGGGAGCTGTCGCCAGAGTCGCGGCCCTACCGCAAAAAGCTCTGCATACTTGCGTGGCGGCGCCACATGGGCACCGTTGGCGGAGAGGCTGACGGCCGCCGCAAAGCCCGCAGCCCCACGGGCTGTGGGGCCACGGAAGAGGCTGCCAAAGAGCTTTCCAACGAGGCACGGCTTTCCCTCCTGGCTCTTCGGGCGTGGGAGCTGTCGCCAGAACCGCGGCCCTACCGGAAAATGCTTTGCAGGCTGGCGCGGCTGCACCTGGTGGGCGCCGGTGGCGGGGAGGCTGACGGCCGCCACAAAGCCCGCAGCCCCACGGGCTGTGGGGCCACGCGAGCGGCTGCCAAAGAGCTTTCCAACGAGGCACGGCTTTCCCTCCTCGCTCTTCGGGCGTGGGAGCTGTCGCCAGAGCCGCGGCCCTACCGGAAAATGCTTCGCAGGCTGGCGCGGCTGCACCTGGTGGGCGCCGGTGGCGGGGAGGCTGACGGCCGCCACAAAGCCCGCAGCCCCACGGGCTGTGGGGCCACGCGAGCGGCTGCCAAAGAGCTTTCCAACGAGGCACGGCTTTCCCTCCTGGCTCTTCGGGCGTGGGAGCTGTCGCCAGAGCCGCGGCCCTACAGGAAAATGCTTCGCAGGCTGGCGCGGCTGTAGCTGGTGGGCGCCGGTGGCTCCGAGGCTGAAGGCCGCCGCAAAGCCCGCAGCCCCACGGGCTGTTTCGCCAGGCGAGCGGCTGCCAAAGAGCTTTCCAACGAGGCACGGCTTTCCCTCCCTGCTCTTCGGGCGTGGGAGCTGTCGCCAGAGCTGCGGCCCTACTGGAAAATGCTTCGCAGGCTGGCGCGGCTGCACCTGGTGGGTGCCGGTGGCGGGGAGGCTGACGGTCGCCGCAAAGCCCGCAGCCCCACGGGCTGTGGGGCCACACGAGCGGCTGCCAAAGAGCTTTCCAACGAGGCACGGCTTTCCCTCCTGGCTCTTCGGGCTTGGGAGCTGTCGCCAGAGTTGCGGCCCTACCGGAAAATGCTTCGCAGGCTGGTGGGGCGGCGCCACGTGGGCGCCGGTGGCTCCGAGGCTGACGGCCGCCGCAAAGCCCGCAGCCCCACAGGCTGTTTCGCCAGGCGAGCGGCTGCCAAAGAGCTTTCCAACGAGGCACGGCTTTCCCTCCTGGCTCTTCGGGCGTGGGAGCTGTCGTCAGAGCCGCGGCCCTACAGGAAAATGCTTCGCAGGCTGGCGCAGCGGCGCCACGTGGGCGCCGGTGGCGCGGAGGCTGACGGCCGCCGCAAAGCCCGCAGCCCCACGGGCTGTTTCGCCAGGCGAGCGGCTGCCAAAGAGCTTTCCAACGAGGCACGGCTTTCCCTCCTGGCTCTTCGGGCTTGGGAGCTGTCGTCAGAGCCGCAGCCCTACCGGAAAATGCTTCGCAGACTGGTGCGGCGGCGCTACGTGGGCGCCGGTGTCGCCGAGGCTGACGGCCGCCGCAAAGCCCGCAGCCCCACGGGCTGTGGGGCAACGCGAGAGGCTGCCAAAGAGCTTTCCAACGAGGCATGGCTTTCCCTCCTGGCTCTTCGGGCGTGGGAGCTGTCGCCAGAGACGCGGCCCTACCGGAAAATGCTTCGCAGGCTGGCGCAGCGGCGCCACGTGGGCGCCGGTGGCAGCGAGGCTGACGGCCGCCGCAAAGCCCGCAGCCCCACGGGCTGTGGGGTCACGAGAGCAACCGCCAAAGAGCTTTCCAACGAGGCACGGCTTTCCCTCCTGGCTCTTCGGGCGTGGGAGCTGTCGCCAGAGCCGCGGCCCTACTGGAAATTGCTTCGCAGGCTGGCGCGGCTGCACCTGGTGGGCGCCGGTGGCGGGGAGGCTGACGGCCCCCCACAAAGCCCGCAGCCCCACGGGCTGTAGGGCCACGCGAGCGGCTGCCAAAGAGCTTTCCAACGAGGCACGGCTTTCCCTCCTGGCTCTTCGGGCTTGGGAGCTGTCGCCAGAGTTGCGGCCCTACCGGAAAATGCTTCGCAGGCTGGTGGGGCGGCGCCACGTGGGCGCCGGTGGCTCCAAGGCTGACGGCCGCCGCAAAGCCCGCAGCCGCACGGGCTGTTTCGCCAGGCGAGCGGCTGCCAAAGAGCTTTCCAACGAGGCACAGCTTTCCCTCCTGGCTCTTCGGGCTTGGGAGCTGTCGTCAGAGCCGTGGCCCTACTGGAAAATGCTTCGCAAGCTGGCGCGGCGGCGCCACGTGGGCGCCGGTGTCGCCGAGGCTGACGGCCGCCGCAAAGCCCGCAGCCCCACGGGCTGTGAGGCCACGCGAGCGGCTGCCAAAGAGCTTTCCAACGAGGCACGGCTTTCCCTCCTGGCTCTTCGGGCGTGGGAGCTGTCGCCAGAGCCGCGGCCCTACCGGAAAATGCTTCGCAGGCTGGCGCGGCTGCACCTGGTGGGCGCCGGTGGCGGGGAGGCTGACGGCCGCCGCAAAGCCCGCAGCCCCACGGGCTGTTTCGCCAGGCGAGCGGCTGCCAAAGAGCTTTCCAACGAGGCACGGCTTTCCCTCCTGGCTCTTCGGGCGTGGGAGCTGTCGCCAGAGCCGCGGCCCTACCGGAAAATGCTTCGCAGGCTGGCGCGGCTGTAGCTGGTGGGCGCCGGTGGCTCCGAGGCTGACGGCCGCCGCAAAGCCCGCAGCCCCACGGGCTGTTTCGCCAGGCGAGCGGCTGCCAAAGAGCTTTCCAACGAGGCACGGCTTTCCCTCCCTGCTCTTCGGGCGTGGGAGCTGTCGCCAGAGCCGCGGCCCTACTGGAAAATGCTTCGCAGGCTGGCGCGGCTGCACCTCGTGGGCGCCGGTGGCGGGGAGGCTGACGGTCGCCGCAAAGCCCGCAGCCCCACGGGCTGTGGGGCCACGCGAGCGGCTGCCAAAGAGCTTTCCAACGAGGCACGGCTTTCCCTCCTGGCTCTTCGGGCTTGGGAGCTGTCGTCAGAGCCGCGGCCCTACAGGAAAATGCTTCGCAGGCTGGCGCGGCTGCACCTGGTGGGCGCCGGTGTCGGGGAGGCTGACGGCAGCCACAAAGCCCGCAGCCCCACGGGCTGTGGGGCCACGCGAGCGGCTGCCAAAGAGCTTTCCAACGAGGCACGGCTTTCCCTCCTGGCTCTTCGGGCGTGGGAGCTGTCGCCAGAGTTGCGGCCCTACCGGAAAATGCTTCGCAGGCTGGTGGGGCGGCGCCACGTGGGCGCCGGTGGCTCCGAGGCTGACGGCCGCCGCAAAGCCCGCAGCCGCACGGGCTGTTTCGCGAGGCGAGCGGCTGCCAAAGAGCTTTCCAACGAGGCATGGCTTTCCCTCCTGGCTCTTCGGGCTTGGGAGCTGTCGCCAGAGTTGCGGCCCTACCGGAAAATGCTTCGCAGGCTGGTGGGGCGGCGCCACGTGGGCACCGGTGGCTCCGAGGCTGACAACCGCCGCAAAGCCCGAAGCCCCACGGGCTGTGGGGCCACGCGAGCGGCTGCCAAAGAGCTTTCCAACGAGGCACGGCTTTCCCTCCTGGCTCTTCGGGCTTGGGAGCTGTCGTCAGAGCTGCAGCCCTACCGGAAAATGCTTCGCAAGCTGGCGCGGCAGCGCCACGTGGGCGCCGGTGGCGCCGAGGCTGACGGCCACCGCAAAGCCCGCAGCCCCACGGGCTGTGGGGCCACGCGAGCGGCTGCCAAAGAGCTTTCCAACGAGGCACGGCTTTCCCTCCTGGCTCTTCGGGCGTGGGAGCTGTCGTCAGAGCCGCGGCCCTACCGGAAAACGCTTCGCAGGCTTGTGCGGCGGCGCAACGTGAACGCCGGTGGCGCGGAGGCTGACGGCCGCCGCAAAGCCCGCAGCCCCACGGGCTGTGGGGCCACGCGAGCGGCTGCCAAAGAGCTTTCCAACGAGGCACGGCTTTCCCTCCTGGCTCTTCGGGCTTGGGAGCTGTCGTCAGAGCCGTGTCCCTACCGGAAAATGCTTCGCAAGCTGGCGCGGCGGCGCCACGTGGGCGCCGGTGGCGCCGAGGCTGACGGCCGCCGCAAAGCCCGCAGCCTCACGGGCTGTGAGGCCACGCGAGCGGCTGCCAAAGAGCTTTCCAACGAGGCACGGCTTTCCCTCCTGGCTCTTCGGGCGTGGGAGCTGTCACCAGAGCCGCGGCCCTAGCGGAAAATGCTTCGCAGGCTTGCGCGGCTGCACCTGGTGGGCGCCGGTGGCGGGGAGGCTGACAGCCGCCACAAAGCCCGCAGCCCCACGGGCTGTGGGGCCACGCGAGCGGCTGCCAAAGAGCTTTCCAACGAGGCACGGCTTTCCCTCCTGGCTCTTCGGGCGTGGGAGCTGTCGCCAGAGCCGCGGCCCTACCGGAAAATGCTTCGCAGGCTGGCGCAGCTGTAGCTGGTGGGCGCCGGTGGCTCCGAGGCTGACGGCCGCCGCAAAGCCCGCAGCCCCACGGGCTGTTTCGCCAGGCGAGCGGCTGCCAAAGAGCTTTCCAACGAGGCACGGCTTTCCCTCCCTGCTCTTCGGGCGTGGGAGCTGTCGCCAGAGCCGCGGCCCTACTGGAAAATGCTTCGCAGGCTGGCGCGGCTGCACCTGGTGGGCGCCGGTGGCGGGGAGGCTGACGGTCGCCGCAAAGCCCGCAGCCCCACGGGCTGTGGGGCCACGCGAGCGGCTGCCAAAGAGCTTTCCAACGAGGCACGGCTTTCCCTCCTGGGTCTTCGGGCGTGGGAGCTGTCGCCAGAGTCGCAGCCCTACCGCAAAAAGCTCTGCATACTTGCGTGGCGGCGCCACATGGGCACCGTTGGCGGAGAGGCTGACGGCCGCCGCAAAGCCCGCAGCCCCACGGGCTGTGGGGCCACGGAAGAGGCTGCCAAAGAGCTTTCCAACGAGGCACGGCTTTCCCTCCTGGCTCTTCGGGCGTGGGAGCTGTCGCCAGAACCGCGGCCCTACCGGAAAATGCTTTGCAGGCTGGCGCGGCTGCACCTGGTGGGCGCCGGTGGCGGGGAGGCTGACGGCCGCCACAAAGCCCGCAGTCCCACGGGCTGTGGGGCCACGCGAGCGGCTGCCAAAGAGCTTTCCAACGAGGCATGGCTTTCCCTCCTGGCTCTTCGGGCGTGGGAGCTGTCGCCAGAGACGCGGCCCTACAGGAAAATGCTTCGCAGGCTGGCGCGGCTGCACCTGGTGGGCGCCGGTGGCGGGGAGGCTGACGGCCGCCACAAAGCCCGCAGCCCCACGGGCTGTGGGGCCACGCGAGCGGCTGCCAAAGAGCTTTCCAACGAGGCACGGCTTTCCCTCCTCGCTCTTCGGGCGTGGGAGCTGTCGCCAGAGCCGCGGCCCTACCGGAAAATGCTTCGCAGGCTGGCGCGGCTGCACCTGGTGGGCGCCGGTGGCGGGGAGGCTGACGGCCGCCACAAAGCCCGCAGCCCCACGGGCTGTGGGGCCGAGCGAGCGGCTGCCAAAGAGCTTTCCAACGAGGCACGGCTTTCCCTCCTGGCTCTTCGGGCGTGGGAGCTGTCGCCAGAGCCGCGGCCCTACAGGAAAATGCTTCGCAGGCTGGCGCGGCTGTAGCTGGTGGGCGCCGGTGGCTCCGAGGCTGACGGCCGCCGCAAAGCCCGCAGCCCCACGGGCTGTTTCGCCAGGCGAGCGGCTGCCAAAGAGCTTTCCAACGAGGCACGGCTTTCCCTCCCTGCTCTTCGGGCGTGGGAGCTGTCGCCAGAGCTGCGGCCCTACTGGAAAATGCTTCGCAGGCTGGCGCGGCTGCACCTGGTGGGCGCCGGTGGCGGGGAGGCTGACGGCCCCCACAAAGCCCGCAGCCCCACGGGCTGTAGGGCCACGCGAGCGGCTGCCAAAGAGCTTTCCAACGAGGCACGGCTTTCCCTCCTGGCTCTTCGGGCGTGGGAGCTGTCGCCAGAGACGCGGCCATACCGGAAAATGCTTCGCAGGCTGGCGCAGCGGCGCCACGTGGGCGCCGGTGGCAGCGAGGCTGACGGCCGCCGCAAAGCCCGCAGCCCCACGGGCTGTGGGGTCACGAGAGCAACCGCCAAAGAGCTTTCCAACGAGGCACGGCTTTCCCTCCTGGCTCTTCGGGCGTGGGAGCTGTCGCCAGAGCCGCGGCCCTACTCGAAATTGCTTCGCAGGCTGGCGCGGCTGCACCTGGTGGGCGCCGGTGGCGGGGAGGCTGACGGCCCCCACAAAGCCCGCAGCCCCACGGGCTGTAGGGCCACGCGAGCGGCTGCCAAAGAGCTTTCCAACGAGGCACGGCTTTCCCTCCTGGCTCTTCGGGCTTGGGAGCTGTCGCCAGAGTTGCGGCCCTACCGGAAAATGCTTCGCAGGCTGGTGGGGCGGCGCCACGTGGGCGCCAGTGGCTCCGAGGCTGACGGCCGCCGCAAAGCCCGCAGCCGCACGGGCTGTTTCGCCAGGCGAGCGGCTGCCAAAGAGCTTTCCAACGAGGCACAGCTTTCCCTCCTGGCTCTTCGGGCTTGGGAGTTGTCGTCAGAGCCGTGGCCCTACTGGAAAATGCTTCGCAAGCTGGCACGGCGGCGCCACGTGGGCGCCGGTGGCGCCGAGGCTGACGGCCGCCGCAAAGCCCGCAGCCCCACGGGCTGTGAGGCCACGCGAGCGGCTGCCAAAGAGCTTTCCAACGAGGCACGGTTTTCCCTCCTGGCTCTTCGGGCGTGGGAGCTGTCGCCAGAGCCGCGGCCCTACCGGAAAATGCTTCGCAGGCTGGCGCGGCTGTAGCTGGTAGGCGCCGGTGGCGCTGAGGCTGACGGCCGCCGCAAAGCCCGCAGCCCCACGGGCTGTGGGGCCACGCGAGCGGCTGCCAAAGAGCTTTCCAACGAGGCACAGCTTTCCCTCCTGGCTCTTCGTGCTTGGGAGCTGTCGCCAGAGTTGCGGCCCTACCGGAAAATGCTTCGCAGGCTGGTGGGGCGGCGCCACGTGGGCGCCGGTGGCTCCGAGGCTGACGGCCGCCGCAAAGCCCGCAGCCGCACGGGCTGTTTCGCCAGGCGAGCGGCTGCCAAAGAGCTTTCCAACGAGGCATGGCTTTCCCTCCTGGCTCTTCAGGCTTGGGAGCTGTCGCCAGAGTTGCGGCCCTACCGGAAAATGCTTCGCAGGCTGGTGGGGCGGCGCCACGTGGGCACCGGTGGCTCCGAGGCTGACAACCGCCGCAAAGCCCACAGCCCCACGGGCTGTGGGGCCACGCGAGCGGCTGCCAAAGAGCTTTCCAACGAGGCATGGCTTTCCCTCCTGGCTCTTCGGGCTTGGGAGCTGTCGTCAGAGCTGCAGCCCTACCGGAAAATGCTTCGCAAGCTGGCGCGGCAGCGCCACGTGGGCGCCGGTGGCTCCGAGGCTGACGGCCGCCGCAAAGCCCGCAGCCCCACGGCCTGTGGGGCCACGCGAGCGGCTGCCAAAGAGCTTTCCAACGAGGCACGGCTTTCCCTCCTGGCTCTTCGGGCGTGGGAGCTGTCGCCAGAGCCGCAGCCCTACCGGAAAATGCTTCGCAGGCTTGTGCGGCGGCGCTACGTGGACGCCGGTGGCGCGGAGGCTGACGGCCGCCGCAAAGCCCGCAGCCCCACGGGCTGTGGGGCCACGCGAGCGGCTGCCAAAGAGCTTTCCAACGAGGCACGGCTTTCCCTCCTGGCTCTTCGGGCGTGGGAGCTGTCGCCAGAGCCGCGGCCCTACCGGAAAATGCTTCGCAGGCTGGTGGGGCGGCGCCACGTGGGCGCTGGTGGCTCCGAGGCTGACGGCCGCCGCAAAGCCCGCAGCCCCACGGGCTGTGGGGCCACGCAAACGGCTGCCAAAGAGCTTTCCAACAAGGCACGGCTTTCCCTCCTGGCTCTTCGGGCTTGGGAGCTGTCGTCAGAGCCGTGGCCTTACTGGAAAATGCTTCGCAAGCTGGCGCGGCGGCGCCACGTGGGCGCCGGTGGCGCCGAGGCTGACGGCCGCCGCAAAGCCCGCAGCCCCACGGGCTGTGGGGCCACGCGAGCGGCTGCCAAAGAGCTTTCCAACGAGGCACGGCTTTCCCTCCTGGCTCTTCGGGCGTGGGAGCTGTCGCCAGAGCCGCGGCCCTACAGGAAAATGCTTCGCAGGCTGGCGCGGCTGCACCTGGTGGGCGCCGGTGGCGGGGAGGCTGACGGCCGCCACAAAGCCCGCAGCCCCACGGGCTGTGGGGCCACGCGAGCGGCTGCCAAAGAGCTTTCCAACAAGGCACGGCTTTCCCTCCTGGCTCTTCGGGCGTGGAGCTGTCGCCAGAGCCGCGGCCCTACCGGAAAATGCTTCGCAGGCTGGCGTGCCTGTAGCTAGTGGGCGCCGGTGGCGCTGAGGCTGACGGCCGCCGCAAAGCCCGCAGCCCCACGGGCTGTGGGGCCACGCGAGCGGCTGCCAAAGAGCTTTCCAACGAGGCATGGCTTTCCCTCCTGGCTCTTCGGGCGTGGGAGCTGTCGCCAGAGACGCGGCCCTACTGGAAAATGCTTCGTAGGCTGGCGCAGCGGCGCCACGTGGGCGCCGGTAGCAGGGAGGCTGACGGCCGCCGCAAAGCCCGCAGCCCCACGGGCTGTGGGGCCACGCGAGCGGCTGCCAAAGAGCTTTCCAACGAGGCACGGCTTTCCCTCCTGGCTCTTGGTGCTTGGGAGCTGTCGCCAGAGTTGCAGCCCTACCGGAAAATGCTTCGCAGGCTGGTGGGGCGGCGCCACGTGGGCGCCGGTGGCTCCGAGACTGATGGCCGCCGCAAAGCCCGCAGCCCCACAGGCTGTTTCGCCAGGCGAGCGGCTGCCAAAGAGCTTTCCAACGAGGCACGGCTTTCCCTCCTGGCTCTTCGGGCGTGGGAGCTGTCGCCAGAGCCGCGGCCCTACCGGAAAATGCTTCGCAGGCTGGCGCAGCGGCGCCACGTGGGCGCCGGTGGCGCCGAGGCTGACGGCCGCCGCAAAGCCCGCAGCCCCACGGGCTGTGGGGCCACGCGAGCGGCTGCCAAAGAGCTTTCCAACGAGGCATGGCTTTCCCTCCTGGCTCTTCGGGCTTGGGAGCTGTCGTCAGAGCTGCAGCCCTACCGGAAAATGCTTCGCAAGCTGGCGCGGCAGCGCCACGTGGGCGCCGGTGGCGGAGAGGCTGACGGCCGCCGCAAAGCCCGCAGCCCCACGGGCTGTGGGGCCACGCGATCGGCTGCCAAAGAGCTTTCCAACGAGGCACGGCTTTCCCTCCTGGCTCTTCGGGCGTGGGAGCTGTCGCCAGAGCCGCGGCCCTACCGGAAAATGCTTCGCAGGCTTGTGCGGCGGCGCCACGTGGGCACCGGTGGCGCGGAGGCTGACGGCCGCCGCAAAGCCCGCAGCCCCACGGGCTGTTTCGCCAGGCGAGCGGCTGCCAAAGAGCTTTCCAACGAGGCACGGCTTTCCCTCCTGGCTCTTCGGGCGTGGGAGCTGTCGCCAGAGTTGCGGCCCTACCGGAAAATGCTTCGCAGGCTGGTGGGGCGGCGCCACGTGGGCGCTGGTGGCTCCGAGGCTGACAGCTGCCGCAAAGCCCGCAGCCCCACGGGCTGCGGGGCCACGCAAGCGGCTGCCAAAGAGCTTTCCAACGAGGCACGGCTTTCCGTCCTGGCTCTTCGGGCTTGGGAGTTGTCGTCAGAGCCGTGGCCCTACTGGAAAATGCTTCGCAAGCTGGCGCGGCGGCGCCACGTGGGCGCCGGTGGCGCCGAGGCTGACGGCCGCCGCAAAGCCCGCAGCCCCACGGGCTGTGAGGCCACGCGAGCGGCTGCCAAAGAGCTTTCCAACGAGGCACGGCTTTCCCTCCTGGCTCTTCGGGCTTGGGAGCTGTCGCCAGAGTTGCAGCCCTACCGGAAAATGCTTCGCAAGCTGGTGGGGCGGCGCCACGTGGGCGCCGGTGGCTCCGAGACTGATGGCCGCCGCAAAGCCCGCAGCCCCACAGGCTGTTTCGCCAGGCGAGCGGCTGCCAAAGAGCTTTCCAACGAGGCATGGCTTTCCCTCCTGGCTCTTCGGGCGTGGGAGCTGTCGCCAGAGCCGCGGCCCTACCGGAAAATGCTTCGCAGGCTGGCGCAGCGGCGCCACGTGGGCGCCGGTGGCGCCGAGGCTGACGGCCGCCGCAAAGCCCGCAGCCCCACGGGCTGTGGGGCCACGCGAGCGGCTGCCAAAGAGCTTTCCAACGAGGCATGGCTTTCCCTCCTGGCTCTTCGGGCTTGGGAGCTGTCGTCAGAGCTGCAGCCCTACCGGAAAATGCTTCGCAAGCTGGCGCGGCAGCGACACGTGGGCGCCGGTGGCGGAGAGGCTGACGGCCGCCGCAAAGCCCGCAGCCCCACGGGCTGTGGGGCCACGCGAGCGGCTGCCAAAGAGCTTTCCAACGAGGCACGGCTTTCCCTCCTGGCTCTTCGGGCGTGGGAGCTGTCGTCAGAGCCGCGGCCCTACCGGAAAATGCTTCGCAGGCTTGTGCGGCGGCGCCACGTGGGCACCGGTGGCGCGGAGGCTGACGGCCGCCGCAAAGCCCGCAGCCCCACGGGCTGTGGGGCCGAGCGAGCGGCTGCCAAAGAGCTTTCCAACGAGGCACGGCTTTCCCTCCTGGCTCTTCGGGCGTGGGAGCTGTCGCCAGAGACGCGGCCCTACCGGAAAATGCTTCGCAGGCTGGTGCGGCGGCGCCACGTGGGCGCTGGTGGCTCCGAGGCTGACGGCTGCCGCAAAGCCCGCAGCCCCACGGGCTGTGGGGCCACGCAAGAGGCTGCCAAAGAGCTTTCCAACGAGGCACGGCTTTCCGTCCTGGCTCTTCGGGCTTGGGAGTTGTCGTCAGAGCCGTGGCCCTACTGGAAAATGCTTCGCAAGCTGGCGCGGCGGCGCCACGTGGGCGCCGGTGGCGCCGAGGCTGACGGCCGCCGCAAAGCCCGCAGCCCCACGGGCTGTGAGGCCACGCGAGCGGCTGCCAAAGAGCTTTCCAACGAGGCACGGCTTTCCCTCCTGGCTCTTCGGGCGTGGGAGCTGTCGCCAGAGCCGCGGCCCTACCGGAAAATGCTTCGCAGGCTGGCGCGGCTGCACCTGGTGGGCGCCGGTGGCGGGGAGGCTGACGGCCGCCACAAAGCCCGCAGCCCCACGGGCTGTGGGGCCACGCGAGCGGCTGCCAAAGAGCTTTCCAACGAGGCACGGCTTTCCCTCCTGGCTCTTCGGGCGTGGGAGCTGTCGCCAGAGCCGCGGTCCTACCGGAAAATGCTTCGCAGGCTGGCGCGGCTGTAGCTGGTGGGCGCCGGTGGCGCTGAGGCTGACGGCCGCCGCAAAGCCCGCAGCCCCACGGGCTGTGGGGCCACGCGAGCGGCTGCCAAAGAGCTTTCCAACGAGGCATGGCTTTCCCTCCTGGCTCTTTGGGCGTGGGAGCTGTCGCCAGAGACGCGGCCCTACCGGAAAATGCTTCGTAGGCTGGCGCAGCGGCGCCACGTGGGCGCCGGTGGCAGCGAGGATGACGGCCGCCGCAAAGCCCGCAGCCCCACAGGCTGTTTCGCCAGGCGAGCGGCTGCCAAAGAGCTTTCCAACGAGGCACGGCTTTCCCTCCTGGCTCTTCGGGCGTGGGAGCTGTCGCCAGAGCCGCGGCCCTACCGGAAAATGCTTCGCAGGCTGGCGCAGCGGCGCCACGTGGGCGCCGGTGGCGCCGAGGCTGACGGCCGCCGCAAAGCCCGCAGCCCCACGGGCTGTGGGGCCACGCGAGCGGCTGCCAAAGAGCTTTCCAACGAGGCATGGCTTTCCCTCCTGGCTCTTCGGGCTTGGGAGCTGTCGTCAGAGCTGCAGCCCTACCGGAAAATGCTTCGCAAGCTGGCGCGGCAGCGCCACGTGGGCGCCGGTGGCGGAGAGGCTGACGGCCGCCGCAAAGCCCGCAGCCCCACGGGCTGTGGGGCCACGCGATCGGCTGCCAAAGAGCTTTCCAACGAGGCACGGCTTTCCCTCCTGGCTCTTCGGGCGTGGGAGCTGTCGCCAGAGCCGCGGCCCTACCGGAAAATGCTTCGCAGGCTTGTGCGGCGGCGCCACGTGGGCACCGGTGGCGCGGAGGCTGACGGCCGCCGCAAAGCCCGCAGCCCCACGGGCTGTTTCGCCAGGCGAGCGGCTGCCAAAGAGCTTTCCAACGAGGCACGGCTTTCCCTCCTGGCTCTTCGGGCGTGGGAGCTGTCGCCAGAGTTGCGGCCCTACCGGAAAATGCTTCGCAGGCTGGTGGGGCGGCGCCACGTGGGCGCTGGTGGCTCCGAGGCTGACAGCTGCCGCAAAGCCCGCAGCCCCACGGGCTGCGGGGCCACGCAAGCGGCTGCCAAAGAGCTTTCCAACGAGGCACGGCTTTCCGTCCTGGCTCTTCGGGCTTGGGAGTTGTCGTCAGAGCCGTGGCCCTACTGGAAAATGCTTCGCAAGCTGGCGCGGCGGCGCCACGTGGGCGCCGGTGGCGCCGAGGCTGACGGCCGCCGCAAAGCCCGCAGCCCCACGGGCTGTGAGGCCACGCGAGCGGCTGCCAAAGAGCTTTCCAACGAGGCACGGCTTTCCCTCCTGGCTCTTCGGGCTTGGGAGCTGTCGCCAGAGTTGCAGCCCTACCGGAAAATGCTTCGCAAGCTGGTGGGGCGGCGCCACGTGGGCGCCGGTGGCTCCGAGACTGATGGCCGCCGCAAAGCCCGCAGCCCCACAGGCTGTTTCGCCAGGCGAGCGGCTGCCAAAGAGCTTTCCAACGAGGCATGGCTTTCCCTCCTGGCTCTTCGGGCGTGGGAGCTGTCGCCAGAGCCGCGGCCCTACCGGAAAATGCTTCGCAGGCTGGCGCAGCGGCGCCACGTGGGCGCCGGTGGCGCCGAGGCTGACGGCCGCCGCAAAGCCCGCAGCCCCACGGGCTGTGGGGCCACGCGAGCGGCTGCCAAAGAGCTTTCCAACGAGGCATGGCTTTCCCTCCTGGCTCTTCGGGCTTGGGAGCTGTCGTCAGAGCTGCAGCCCTACCGGAAAATGCTTCGCAAGCTGGCGCGGCAGCGACACGTGGGCGCCGGTGGCGGAGAGGCTGACGGCCGCCGCAAAGCCCGCAGCCCCACGGGCTGTGGGGCCACGCGAGCGGCTGCCAAAGAGCTTTCCAACGAGGCACGGCTTTCCCTCCTGGCTCTTCGGGCGTGGGAGCTGTCGTCAGAGCCGCGGCCCTACCGGAAAATGCTTCGCAGGCTTGTGCGGCGGCGCCACGTGGGCACCGGTGGCGCGGAGGCTGACGGCCGCCGCAAAGCCCGCAGCCCCACGGGCTGTGGGGCCGAGCGAGCGGCTGCCAAAGAGCTTTCCAACGAGGCACGGCTTTCCCTCCTGGCTCTTCGGGCGTGGGAGCTGTCGCCAGAGACGCGGCCCTACCGGAAAATGCTTCGCAGGCTGGTGCGGCGGCGCCACGTGGGCGCTGGTGGCTCCGAGGCTGACGGCTGCCGCAAAGCCCGCAGCCCCACGGGCTGTGGGGCCACGCAAGAGGCTGCCAAAGAGCTTTCCAACGAGGCACGGCTTTCCGTCCTGGCTCTTCGGGCTTGGGAGTTGTCGTCAGAGCCGTGGCCCTACTGGAAAATGCTTCGCAAGCTGGCGCGGCGGCGCCACGTGGGCGCCGGTGGCGCCGAGGCTGACGGCCGCCGCAAAGCCCGCAGCCCCACGGGCTGTGAGGCCACGCGAGCGGCTGCCAAAGAGCTTTCCAACGAGGCACGGCTTTCCCTCCTGGCTCTTCGGGCGTGGGAGCTGTCGCCAGAGCCGCGGCCCTACCGGAAAATGCTTCGCAGGCTGGCGCGGCTGCACCTGGTGGGCGCCGGTGGCGGGGAGGCTGACGGCCGCCACAAAGCCCGCAGCCCCACGGGCTGTGGGGCCACGCGAGCGGCTGCCAAAGAGCTTTCCAACGAGGCACGGCTTTCCCTCCTGGCTCTTCGGGCGTGGGAGCTGTCGCCAGAGCCGCGGTCCTACCGGAAAATGCTTCGCAGGCTGGCGCGGCTGTAGCTGGTGGGCGCCGGTGGCGCTGAGGCTGACGGCCGCCGCAAAGCCCGCAGCCCCACGGGCTGTGGGGCCACGCGAGCGGCTGCCAAAGAGCTTTCCAACGAGGCATGGCTTTCCCTCCTGGCTCTTTGGGCGTGGGAGCTGTCGCCAGAGACGCGGCCCTACCGGAAAATGCTTCGTAGGCTGGCGCAGCGGCGCCACGTGGGCGCCGGTGGCAGCGAGGATGACGGCCGCCGCAAAGCCCGCAGCCCCACAGGCTGTTTCGCCAGGCGAGCGGCTGCCAAAGAGCTTTCCAACGAGGCACGGCTTTCCCTCCTAGGTCTTCGGGCGTGGGAGCTGTCGCCAGAGCCGCGGCCCTACAGGAAAATGCTTCGCAGGCTGGCGCGGCTGCACCTGGTGGGCGCCAGTGGCGGGGAGGCTGACGGCCGCCACAAAGCCTGCAGCCCCACGGGCTGTGGGGCCACGCGATCGGCTGCCAAAGAGCTTTCCAACGAGGCACGGCTTTCCCTCCTGGCTCTTCGTGATTGGGAGCTGTCGCCAGAGTTGCGGCCCTACCGGAAAATGCTTCGCAGGCTGGCGCGGCGGCGCCACGTGGGCGCCGGTGGCTCCGAGGCTGACGGCCGCCGCAAAGCCCGCAGCCACACGGGCTGTGGGGCCACGGAAGAGGCTGCCAAAGAGCTTTCCAACGAGGCACGGCTTTCCCTCCTGGCTCTTCGGGCGTGGGAGCTGTCGCCAGAGCCGCGGCCCTACCCAAAAATGCTTCGCAGGCTGGCGCGGCGGCGCCACGTGGGCGCCGGTGGCAGCGAGGCTGACGGCCGCCGCAAAGCCCGCAGCCCCACAGGCTGTTTCGCCAGGCGAGCGGCTGCCAAAGAGCTTTCCAACGAGGCATGGCTTTCCCTCCTGGCTCTTCGGGCTTGGGAGCTGTCGTCAGAGCCGCGGCCCTACCGGAAAATGCTTCGCAAGCTGGCGCAGCAGCGCCACGTGGGCGCCGGTGGCGCGGAGGCTGACGGCCGCCACAAAGCCCGCAGCCCCACGGGCTGTGGGGCCACGCAAGCGGCTGCCAAAGAGCTTTCCAACGAGGCACGGCTTTCCTTCCTGGCTCTTCGGGCTTGGGAGTTGTCGTCAGAGCCGCAGCCCTACCGGAAAATGCTTCGCAAGCTGGCGCGGCAGCGCCACGTGGGCACCGTTGGCGGCGAGGCTGACGGCCGCCGCAAAGCCCGCAGCCACACGGGCTGTTTCGCCAGGCGAGCGGCTGCCAAAGAGCTTTCCAACGAGGCACGGCTTTCCCTCCTGGCTCTTCGGGCGTGGGAGCTGTCGCCAGAGCCGTGGCCCTACCGGAAAATGCTTCACAGGCTGGCGCGGCTGTAGCTGGTGGGCGCCGGTGGCGCTGAGGCTGACGGCCGCCGCAAAGCCCGCAGCCCCACGGGCTGTGGGGCCACGCGAGCGGCTGCCAAAGAGCTTTCCAACGAGGCACGGCTTTCCCTCCCTGATCTTCGGGCGTGGGAGCTGTCGCCAGAGCCGCGGCCCTACCGGATAATGCTTCGCAGGCTGGCGCAGCGGCGCCACGTGGGCGCTGGTGGCAGCGAGGCTGACGGCCGCCGCAAAGCCCGCAGCCCCACGGGCTGTTTCGCCAGGCGAGCGGCTGCCAAAGAGCTTTCCAACGAGGCACGGCTTTCCCTCCCTGATCTTCAGGCGTGGGAGCTGTCGCCAGAGCCGCGGCCCTAACAGAAAATGCTTCGCAGGCTGGTGGGGCGGCGCCACGTGGGCGCCGGTGGCTCCGAGGCTGACGGCCGCAGCAAAGGCCGCAGCCCCACGGGCTGTTTCGCCAGGCGAGCGGCTGCCAAAGAGCTTTCCAACGAGGCACGGCTTTCCCTCCTGGCTCTTCGGGCGTGGGAGCTGTCGCCAGAGTTGCAGCCCTACCAGAAAATGCTTCGCAGGCTGGCGCGGCGGCGCCACGTGGGCGCCGGTGGCGCCGAGGGTGACGGCCGCCGTATAACCCGCAGCCACACGGGCTGTGGGGCCACGCGAGCGGCTGCCAAAGAGCTTTCCAACGAGGCACGGCTTTCCCTCCTGGCTCTTCGTGCTTGGGAGCTGTCGCCAGAGTTGCGGCCCTACCGGAAAATGCTTCGCAGGCTGGTGCGGCGGCGCCACGTGGGCGCCGGTGGCGCCGAGGCTGACGGCCGCCGTATAGCCCGCAGCCACACGGGCTGTGGGGCCACGCGAGCGGCTGCCAAAGAGCTTTCCAACGAGGCAGAGCTTTCCCTCCGGGTTCTTCGGACGTGGGCGCTGTCACCAGAGTCGCGACCCTACCGGAAAATGCTTCGCATGCTGGCGCGGCGGCGCCACGTGGGCGCCGGTGGCGCCAAGGATGACGGTCGCTGAAAAGCCCGCAGTCCCACGGGCTGTGGGGCCACGCGATCGGCTGCCAAAGAGCTTTCCAACGAGGCACGGCTTTCCCTCCTGGCTCTTCGTGCTTGGGAGCTGTCGCCAGAGTTGCGGCCCTACCGGAAAATGCTTCGCAGGCTGGTGGGGCGGCACCACGTGGGCGCCGGTGGCTCCGAGGCTGACGGCCGCCGCAAAGCCCGCAGCCCCACGGGCTGTTTCGCCAGGCGAGCGGCTGCCAAAGAGCTTTCCAACGAGGCACGGCTTTCCCTCCTGGTTCTTCGGGCCTGGGAGCTGTCGCCAGAGCCACGACTATACGGGAAAATGCTTCGCAGACTGGCGCAGCGGCGCCACGTGGGCGCCGGTGGCAGCGAGGCTGACGGCCGCCGCAAAGCCCGCAGCCCCACGGGCTGTGGGGCCACGCGATCGGCTGCCAAAGAGCTTTCCAACGAGGCATGGCTTTCCCTCCTGGCTCTTCGTGCTTGGGAGCTGTCGCCAGAGTTGCGGCCCTACCGGAAAATGATTCGCAGGCTGGTGGGGCGGCGCCACGTGGGCGCCGGTGGCTCCGAGGCTGACGGCCGCCACAAAGCCCGAAGCCCCACGGGCTGTGGGGCCACGCGAGCGGCTGCCAAACAGCTTTCCAACGAGGCATGGCTTTCCCTCCTGGCTCTTCGGGCGTGGGAGCTGTCGCCAGAGCCGCGGCCCTACCGGAAAATGCTTCGCAGGCTGGCGTGGCTGCACCTGGTGGACGCCGGTGGCGGGGACGCTGACGGTCGCCGCAAAGCCCGCAGCCACACGGGCTGTGGGGCCACGCGAGCGGCTGCCAAAGAGCTTTCCAACGAGGCATGGCTTTCCCTCCTGGCTCTTCGGGCGTGGGAGCTGTCGCCAGAGCCGCAGCCCTACCGGAAAATGCTTCGCAAGCTGGCGCGGCAGCGCCACGTGGGCGCCGGTGGCGGCGAGGCTGACGGCCGCCGCAAAGCCCGCAGCCCCACGGGCTGTGGGGCCACGTGAGCGGCTGCCAAAGAGCTTTCCAACGAGGCACGGCTTTCCCTCCTGGCTCTTCGGGCGTGGGAGCTGTCGCTAGATCCGCGGCCCTACCGGAAAATGCTTCGCAGGCTGGTGCGCCGGCGCCACGTGGGCGCCGGTGGCTCCGAGGCTGACGGCCGCCGCAATGCCCGCAGCCCCACGGGCTGTTTCGCCAGGCGAGCGGCTGCCAAAGAGCTTTCCAACGAGGCACGGCTTTCCCTCCTGGCTCTTCGGGCGTGGGAGCTGTCGCCAGAGCCTCGCCCCTACCGGATAATGCTGCGGAGGCGGGCGCGGCTGCACCTGGTGGGCGCCGGTGGCTCCGAGGCTGACGGCCGCCGCAAAGCCCGCAGCCCCACGGGCTGTTTCGCCAGGCGAGCGGCTGCCAAAGAGCTTTCCAACGAGGCACGGCTTTCCCTCCTGGCTCTTCGGGCGTGGGAGCTGTCGCCAGAGCCGCGGCCCTACCGCAAAATGCTTCGCAGGCTAGCGCGGCGGCGCCATGTGGGTGCCGGTTGCGCCGAGGCTGACGGCCGCCGCAAAGCCCGCAGCCCCACGGGCTGTGGGGCCACGCGAGCGGCTGCCAAAGAGCTTTCCAACGAGGCACGGCTTTCCCTCCTGGCTCTTCGGGCGTGGGAGCTGTCGCCAGAGCCGCGGCCCTACCCAAAAATGCTTCGCAGGCTGGCGCGGCGGCGCCACATGGGCGCCGGTGGCGGCAACGCTGACGGTCGCCGCAAAGCCCGCAGCCACACGGGCTGTGGGGCCACGCGAGCGGCTGCCAAAGAGCTTTCCAACGAGGCACAGCTTTCCCTCCTGGCTCTTCGGGCGTGGGAGCTGTCGCCAGAGTTGCGGCCCTACCGGAAAATGCTTCGCAGGCTGGTGGGGCGGCGCCACGTGGGCGCCGGTGGCTCCGAGGCTGACGGCCGCCGCAAAGCCCGCAGCCCCACGGGCTGTTTCGCCAGGCGAGCGGCTGCCAAAGAGCTTTCCAACGAGGCACGGCTTTCCCTCCTGGCTCTTCGGGCGTGGGAGCTGTCGCCAGAGCCACGGCTATACCGGAAAATGCTTCGCAGACTGGCGCAGCGACGCCACGTGGGCGCCGGTGGCAGCGAGGCTGACGGCCGCCGCAAAGCCCGCAGCCCCACGGGCTGTGGGGCCACGCGATCGGCTGCCAAACAGCTTTCCAACGAGGCATGGCTTTCCCTCCCTGCTCTTCGGGCGTGGGAGCTGTCGCCAGAGCCGCGGCCGTACCGGAAAATGCTTCGCAGGCTGGCGTGGCTGCACCTGGTGGGCGCCGGTGGCGGGGACGCTGACGGTCGCCGCAAAGCCCGCAGCCACACGGGCTGTGGGGCCACGCGAGCGGCTGCCAAAGAGCTTTCCAACGAGGCATGGCTTTCCCTCCTGGCTCTTCGGGCGTGGGAGCTGTCGTCAGTGCCGCAGCCCTACCGGAAAATGCTTCGCAAGCTGGCGCGGCAGCGCCACGTGGGCGCCAGTGGCGGCGAGGCTGACGGCCGCCGCAAAGCCCGCAGCCCCACGGGCTGTGGGGCCACGCGAGCGGCTGCCAAAGAGCTTTCCAACGAGGCACAGCTTTCCCTCCTGGCTCTTCGGGCGTGGGAGCTGTCGCCAGAGCCACGGCCCTACCGGAAAATGCTTCGCAGGCTGGTGCGCCGGCGCCACGTGGGCGCCGGTGGCTCCGAGGCTGACGGCCGCCGCAAAGCCCGCAGCCCCACGGGCTGTTTCGCCAGGCGAGCGGCTGCCAAAGAGCTTTCCAACGAGGCACGGCTTTCCCTCCTGGCTCTTCGGGCGTGGGAGCTGTCGCTAGAGCCTCACCCCTACCGGATAATGCTTCGGAGGCGGGCGCGGCTGCACCTGGTGGGCGCCAGTGGCTCCGAGGCTGACGGCCGCCGCAAAGCCCGCAGCCCCACGGGCTGTTTCGCCAGGCGAGCGGCTGCCAAAGAGCTTTCCAACGAGGCACGGCTTTCGCTCCTGGCTCTTCGGGCGTGGGAGCTGTCGCCAGAGAAACGGCCCTACCGGAAAATGCTTCGTAGGCTGGTGGGGCGGCGCCACGTCGGCACCGGTGGCTCCGAGGCTGACGGTCGCCGCAAAGCCCGCAGCCCCACGGGCTGTTGGGCCACGCGAGCGGCTGCCAAAGAGCTTTCCAACGAGGCATGGCTTTCCCTCCTGGCTCTTCGGGCGTGGGAGCTGTCGGCAGAGCCGCGGCCCTACTGGAAAATGCTTCGCAGGCTGGCGCGGCTGCACCTGGTGGGCGCCGGTGGCGGGGAGGCTGACGGCCGCCGCAAAGCCCGCAGCCCCACGGGCTGTGGGGCCACGCGAGCGGCTGCCAAAGAGATTTCCAGAGAGGCACGGCTTTCCCTCCTGGCTCTTCGTGCTTGGGAGCTGTCGCCAGAATTGCGGCCCTACCAGAAAATGATTCGTAGGCTGGTGGGGCGGCGCCACGTGGGCGCCGGTGGCTCCGAGGCTGACGGCCGCCGCAAAGCCCGCAGCCCCACGGGCTGTGGGGCCACGCGAGCGGCTGCCAAACAGCTTTCCAACGAGGCACGGCTTTCCCTCCTGGCTCTTCGGGTGTGGGAGCTGTCGCCAGCGCCACGGCTATACCGGAAAATGCTTCGCAGGCTGGCGTGGCTGCACGTGGTGGGCGCCGGTGGCGGGGACGCTGACGGTCGCCGCAAAGCCCGCAGCCCCACGGGCTGTGGGGCCACGCGAGCGGCTGCCAAAGAGCTTTCCAACGAGGCATGGCTTTCCCTCCTGGCTCTTCGGGCGTGGGAGCTGTCGTCAGAGCCGCGGCCCTACCGGAAAATGCTTCGCAAGCTGGCGCGGCAGCGCCACGTGGGCGCCGGTGGCGGCGAGGCTGACGGCCGCCGCAAAGCCCGCAGCCCCACGGGCTGTGGGGCCACGCGAGCGGCTGCCAAAGAGCTTTCCAACGAGGCACGGCTTTCCCTCCTGGCTCTTCGTGCTTGGGAGCTGTCGCCAGAGTTGCGGCCCTACGGGAAAATGCTTCGTAGGCTGGTGGGGCGGCGCCACGTGGGCACCGGTGGCTCCGAGGCTGACGGTCGCCGCAAAGCCCGCAGCCCCACGGGCTGTTGGGCCACGCGAGCGGCTGCCAAAGAGCTTTCCAACGAGGCATGGCTTTCCCTCCTGGCTCTTCGGGCGTGGGAGCTGTCGGCAGAGCCGCGGCCCTACTGGAAAATCCTTCGCAGGCTGGCGCGGCTGCACCTGGTGGGCGCCGGTGGCAGCGAGGCTGACGGCCGCCACAAAGCCCGCAGCCCCACGGGCTGTGGGGCCACGCGATCGGCTGCCAAAGAGCTTTCCAACGAGGCACGGCTTTCCCTCCTGGCTCTTCGTGCTTGGGAGCTGTCGCCAGAGTTGCGGCCCTACCGGAAAATGATTCGCAGGCTGGTGGGGCGGCGCCACGTGGGCACCGGTGGCTCCGAGGCTGACGGTCGCCGCAAAGCCCGCAGCCCCACGGGCTGTTGGGCCACGCGAGCGGCTGCCAAAGAGCTTTCCAACGAGGCATGGCTTTCCCTCCTGGCTCTTCGGGCGTGGGAGCTGTCGGCAGAGCCGCGGCCCTACAGGAAAATGCTTCGCAGGCTGGCGCGGCTGCACCTGGTGGGCGCCGGTGGCTCCGAGGCTGACGGCCGCCACAAAGCCCGCAGCCCCACGGGCTGTGGGGCCACGCGAGCGGCTGCCCAACAGCTTTCCAACGAGGCATGGCTTTCCCTCCCTGCTCTTCGGGCGTGGGAGCTGTCGCCAGAGCCGCGGCCGTACCGGAAAATGCTTCGCAGGCTGGCGTGGCTGCACCTGGTGGGCGCCGGTGGCGGGGACGCTGACGGTCGCCGCAAAGCCCGCAGCCACACGGGCTGTGGGGCCACGCGAGCGGCTGCCAACGAGCTTTCCAACGAGGCACGGCTTTCCCTCCTGGCTCTTCGGGCTTGGGAGCTGTCGCCAGAGCCTCGCCCCTACCGGATAATGCTTCGGAGGCGGGCGCGGCTGCACCTGGTGGGCGCCAGTGGCTCCGAGGCTGACGGCCGCCGCAAAGCCTGCAGCCCCACGGGCTGTTTCGCCAGGCGAGCGGCTGCCAAAGAGCTTTCCAACGAGGCACGGCTTTCCCTCCTGGCTCTTCGGGCGTGGGAGCTGTCGCCAGAGCCGCGGCCCTACCGTAAAATGCTTCGCAGGCTAGCGCGGCGGCGCCATGTGGGTGCCGGTTGCGCCGAGGCTGACGGCCGCCGCAAAGCCCGCAGCCCCACGGGGTGTTGGGCCACGCGAGCGGCTGCCAAAGAGCTTTCCAACGAGGCACGGCTTTCCCTCCTGGCTCTTCGGGCGTGGGAGCTGTCGCCAGAGCCGCGGCCCTACCCAAAAATGCTTCGCAGGCTGGCGCGGCGGCGCCACATGGGCGCCGGTGGCGGCAACGCTGACGGTCGCCGCAAAGCCCGCAGCCACACGGGCTGTGGGGCCACGCGAGCGGCTGCCAAAGAGCTTTCCAACGAGGCACGGCTTTCCCTCCTGGCTCTTCGGGCGTGAGAGCTGTCGCCAGAGTTGCGGCCCTACCGGAAAATGCTTCGCAGGCTGGTGGGGCGGCGCCAGGTGGGCGCTGGTGGCTCCGAGCCTGACGTCCGCCGCAAAGCCCGCAGCCCCACGGGCTGTGGGGCCACGCGAGCGGCTGCCAAAGAGCTTTCCAACGAGGCACGGCTTTCCCTCCTGGCTCTTCGGGCGTGGGAGCTGTCGCCAGAGCCACGGCCCTACCAGAAAATGCTTCGCAGGCTGGCGCGGCGGCGCCACATGGGCGCCGGTGGCGTGGAGGCTGACGGCCGCCGCAAAGCCCGCAGCCCCACGGGCTGTTTCGCCAGGCGAGCGGCTGCCAAAGAGCTTTCCAGCGAGGCACGGCTTTCCCTCCTGGCTCTTCGGGCGTGGGAGCTGTCGCCAGAGCCGCGGCCCTACCGGAAAATGCTTCGCAGGCTGGCGCGGCTGCACCTGGTGGGCGCCGGTGGCACCGAGGCTGACTGCCGCCGCAAAGCCCGCAGCCCCACGGGTTGTGGGGCCACGCGAGAGGCTGCCAAAGAGCTTTCCAACGAGGCATGCCTTTCCCTCCTGGCTCTTTGGGCGTCGGAACTGTCGCCAGAGTCACGGCCCTACCGGAAAATGCTCTGCATGCTGGCGCGGCAGCGCCACGTGGGCGCCGGTGGCACCGAGGCTGACGGCCGCCGCAAAGCCCGCAGCCCCACGGGCTGTGGGGCCACGCGAGCGGCTGCCAAAGAGCTTTCCAACGAGGCACGGCTTTCCCTCCTGGCTCTTCGTGATTGGGAGCTGTCGCCAGAGCCGCGGCCCTACCGGAAAATGCTTCGCAGGCTGGCGCGGCGGCGCCACGTGGGCGCTGGTGGCTCCCAGGCTGCCGGCCGCCGCAAAGCCCGCAGCCCCACGGGCTGTGGGGCCACGCGAGCGGCTGCCAAATAGCTTTCCAACGAGGCACGGCTTTCCCTCCTGGCTCTTCGGGCGTGGGAGCTGTCGCCAGAGACGCGGCCCTACCGGAAAATGCTTCGCAGGCTGGCGCGGCGGCACCACCTCTGGCTGCGGACTTTCCTGCTGCCTTCAGAGTCTCACAGCCACCCTTTCCCACTTGGCACCACGCCAGCCTCTAGCATTTCTATTATTAAGTCAAGACAGTGTACGACTTAACATCATACAGAGCGCTACACATCAATACATGCTCAAATTAACCATAGCCACTGGAACAATTGGCAATACAGTGCCATCGTATGTTACCAAGTGTCACATCTCATTGAAGACAATGACAGAGCGATGCAACGTCAAGCGTAACACAGTACTGGGCTGTGCGAGGCAATACGCCGTCACAGAATCACCAATAGAGAAATTCACAACGGAGTGCAGTCTTACGATAGAATCTCTAAAGCCACCGTTAAGCCAGTGACAGGCGGTACAATGCCACACGTTACAGTATACAGGGCAGTACAACCCGATTCGCAGACAAATAAATTAGAGCAAATTACAAGACTCCCAATACAGTACAGTACAATGCCAGACCGTCTCAGATGTCGGTCAAGACAATGCCAGGGCAATGCAGTGCAAGACATAACGTTATACAGGTCAGTACAAGGCAATACGCAGTCAAATGAAGAACAGTAAACTACAATACCCAAACCACACTGGCAAACACTGGCAAACAATCCCACACGTCGGTCGAGACAATGACAACGCGAGACAGAACACCGTGCAGGGCAGCGCAAGGCAGTACACAGTCAAATAGAGAACAGCTGACCAGAAAACCCGCACTACGCTGCCGTACGATCTCAAAACATCTCGGATGGCAGTCAAGGCAATTACAGGGCAAGACAAAGCACTACGTCGCAGTACACAAGGCAGTACAAGGCAATACTCAGTCAAATAAATAACAGACAGTCAAAAAATTCACAGTGCAGTGAATTCACATGGGTCAGATGGCAACCAAAAGAAGGACAGGGCAATACAAGGCGAGAGGTAACCCAATACGGGGCCGGACAAGGCAATATGCAGTTGTGGCGGGTGGAGCGATTCACTTCAGTCCTGAGAGAAGTAGAGAAACATTTAGATACATCAACACAGTGTTTCGACAAAGGCAGCAGTGAACGTAACATCCCTTTACCAGGTTCCGTGGCCACGTACCCCAGATCATTTATTGCACAGGGGCCAGGGTCAGACGAGCTGTTAGGGAGACCCTCCCGTTGAGCCACAACCCCCTTGCTTTCTAAACTCCTTCTCGGAGAGGAGTCTAGGTGCGGCTGGATCCAATTCCTAGCCCCGGACTTAGGCAACGGTTCACCTCTAAAGGATTGTATCTGCGCCATCGACCCTTTATATCACTGAGCTAAGGCTACAAGGTTTTGTATGCTATTAGTCACTTACTGAGAATCTGTTGCGGCAAGGCATCTCTATCTCGAGGAGCAGAACCTTAATTGAGCGTCCCTGCTCAAGGGGAGATCCTGGCACGGAGGCCCCTGCCATGCAGAAGTCAAAAGGCTCTTGGGCTGTCCACTATTTATGGGGTAAGCTAATTGACTTATAGTCACATCAGCACAGGAACAAAATATCTAGGTCCCCACTGTGTTGCCAACCATCCCCCAACTTCAAGTACCACTCAGAACAACTCCATGGATGATTGGGGCGCCAAAACGAAGGGGCGCCCGCACCACCCCAGCAGTCAAATAAGGAACAACCAATGGAACTTTCACAATAAATAAGTACAATCCCAGACAGTCCAAAGTAACAGCCAAGACAACGACAGACCAATACAGTGCAAGACCTAACATCACACAGAGCAGTAAAAGGCAACGCGCAGCCAAGTCAAGAACAGTTAAAATACCCATAATCCAGTGCAGCACTGTGACACTGTCCCAAAACGCAGTCAAAACAATGACAGAGTAATGCAACATGAGCTGTAACACAATACAGGGCAGCACAAAGCAATACACAGTCACACAAAGAACAGCCAATTACAAAACCCACAACAGAACGCCCTACGATCTCAGGAAGTCTCAGAGGGCAGTCACGGCAAATACAGGGCAATACGGTGCAAGATAACACAATACAGGCCACTGCCAGCCAATACTCAGTCAAATAAATAACAGACAGTCAAAAAATTCACAATGCAGTGCACTACTATGACACCATGGGTCAGGTGGCAATCATGACAACGATAGGGCAATACAAGGCAAGACGTAACCCAACACGGGGCCGGACAAGGCAATATGCAGTTGTGGCAGGTGGAGCCATTCACTTCACTCCTAAGAGAAAAGTAGAGAAACATTCAGAAACATCAACACAGTGATTCTCCAAAGGCAGCAGTGCGCATGACGGCGCTTTATCAGGTTCCGTGGCCACGGACCCTGGATTATTTCCTGCCTAGGGGCCAGGGTCAGACGAGCTGTCAGGGAGACCCTCCCGTTGAGTCACGAGGCTCGGAAAGGACCCCCTTGCTTTCTAAACTCCTTCTCCGAGAGGAGTCTAGGTGCGGCTGGATCCCATCCTCGCCCCGGACTTGGGCAACGGTTCACCTCTAAAGGATCATATCTGCGTGATCAAACCCTTCGTATCGCTCAGCTAAGATGGCAAAGTCTGGCATGCTGTTAGTCACTTACCCAGAATCTGTTGCGGCAAGGCTTCTCTCAACCTAGAGGAGCAGAACCTTAAGTGAGTGTCCCCGGGAAATGCTGGCAAACAGGCCGCTGCCTTGCAAGAAAGCTCAAGGGGCTCTTGGTCTGTCCGCTAGGTCTATAGCAAGCTAACTGACTCACAGTGTCTTGACTCTGGTGCCAGCCACCCCACAAAGTTCAAGTGCCACTCGTAGCGACTCCTGCTGGTCGTTATAGCTCGAGCAGCAGCCTGGAGGAAAAAGGGGGGTGACATCGCAACAGCGGTCAAATACAGACCAACTGGTTAAAAATTGCACAATACTGTGCCAGAGACTCTAAAATAACTGGCAAGACAACGACAGGGCAACACCATGCAAGATCTAACCTTACACAGGGCAGTACAAGGCAACATACAATCAAATGCAGAGCAGACAATGAAAGAATTGACGGTACGGTGCCATACAACGGTAGAATATATCAGATGTCGGTCACCACAATGACAGAGCAATACAAGGCAAGACGTAACGCGATACGGGGCCCTACCAGGCGACACAGTCAAGGAAACAACAACCCATGAAAGAATTCACAATACAGCGCGGTCCTAGGACGGAACGTGTAAAATGACCGTCGAGACAGTGACAGGGCAATACAATGCAAGACACAACACCATACCAGGTGGTAACAAGGCAACATGCAGCCAAACGAAGAACAACCGATTAAGAAACCCAGCATACGTTCAACTGTAATACCAGAAAACATCAGAAGGCAGTCAAGACAACGACAGCACACTATAACATGAGAAGTAACACAATACACAGCAGTACAAGGCATTACACAGTCAAATAAAGAAGAACCGATTAAAAACCACACAATACAGTGCGGTGCGATGCCAGAGTGGATCAGAAGGCAGTCGAGACTATGACGGGGCAATATAATGCAAGATGTTACACAATACAGGGCGGTACAAGGCATTAGAAAGCCAGATGAAGAACAACCGATTAAAAAACCCGCAATACAGCGTGGTACGAGGCCCGAACAGATCAGAAGGCAGTCAAGGCTACGACGGGGCAATATAACACGAGACATAACGCAATAGAGGGCGGTACAAGGCATTACACAGTCAAAGAACAACCGATTAAAAAAAAAAAACCACGCAACACGGTGTGGTACGATGCCAGAATAGAACACAGAGCAATCAAGAGCGTGACGGGGCAACACGATGCGAAACCGATACTGAGTGAGGCGGAGCAATACTATTTCAAATATACAAGAACATAGTACGGAACCAAATTCTTAAGCGTACAACACAAGACCATCTCAAATGGCAGTCAAGGAAGTTACTGAGCAACGTAATCCCGATTTGCACAAAATGGTGCCATCAGGCACCATCACGTCCATCAACACTAAGTTGTACTGCAACTGTACCCCGCATCACACGCGCCGTACCCTTCTGCTCACCTGCTCCGCATGGATTCTGGGTTTGGACTTTGTGGCACACTCTGGTTCTGGCACCTAAAACACCTAAGACACACAATATTACTGTTGAGCTTACGGGAAACCACCACCCCCATGCGCTACCTCTCTGCTACCCAGCTCACCTCCAACGCTCGTCCGGCTCCGGATGCCTGCGGCGCCTGCAAAACCAAAGACAAACACTCCCCTGAGCCGCAATGTAGCACTGGGCTATTAGACGCCAACGTGTCCACAACCGCCTCACTTGCTGGGACTCCTCCGTGGGTGCGCAGCATCGCCCCTCTGACCCTGCATGTCACACCAACCGAAGAAACACACGCCGAGATACTGCCCAAAACCCTACCAAATTCCCCATCTCCCACTCCCTCACCTTGCCCGCCCATCCTCCCCCGAGGCGTGCAACCTGAAGGCTCGCAAACCACCCATAAAACCCAACAGACATGGGTTGCTTTAAAACTTGAAAGTTGCTCCCTCTGAGGCAGATGTGATAAGGTCAGCAGCAGCGGGTGGGCTGAAGTGACTGACTCATCCCCATCCCCACATCCCATGTCATTCATTGCTTCAAAACTTCAAATTGGAAAGAACCAATACATACAGTACTCAGAGCCACATCTTCTCTCTAATACCACGTGCTGACTCACCTTCTTACATTGCTCTCCTCTCCTACGCTGCCCCGCCAAGCTTGTCCTGTTGCATCTGCAAGAACGACATCAGAGAAATCACCCTGAGGCAGAGCAATAGAGTCATAACAACAAAAAGCCTTGCACCTTTTTACAAATACCATCTAAGGTCCAAATACAACCGTACACAAAGAAAATTACAAAAAAAAAAATCCGCACCAAAACCAGCTGTACCCTCTTCCACATGAACTCTTCTTCACTGCTGCTGTATTGCCTTTCCAACATGCCTCTGCTCTTCCCAAACAAAACAGAAGAGGTGTCTACACAGCCTCCCAAAGGCTACCCTGAGACAACTCTAACACCTTTGCCCCGATCTACTGGGATTCATGTACTACATATAGACTCTCCACAGGATTCCGCCCACCCTGGACACTACGTGCCCAGGCAGGGCAGCCCCGAGCCAAACACTCACGGTTACGGACAGACACTACACGGAACGCTACGAACGACACGCCTCAAAGATGAGAGAAAACTCTCAGCAAGAAAGATGACGCGGGGACCAAAGTCACCGTCGTGCAAGAAAATCTGTGGGATCGTGATGATGTCAACATGAAGACGCTCTACGGAACCCCCTGAAGCAAACTGTAGAACGTGATGGTACGTAATAAGAATGGACTGTTGAGCCCGCTAAGATGGACGTGCAGGAAGTCTGGCTTCAAGACCTAAGAACGTAACGACGCAGGGAAGAACTCCCAGACGTGGAAGTGGGCCGTCCAGAAACTTCCGAGAGGCAAGATTGATGCACGCTTTAAGATGCTAACGCAAGAAGAGCATCAGATGAATGGTGCTACGCCCACAGGCCCAAGCATTCGAGACCCTAAGGATGACGCCCAGGGCCCCACGTCGTGCTCCTGGAGCTCAAAGATGACCTCGAGACCCAAGAAGGGGCGAAGATACACAACACAGACCACATGAACGACATGACAACACGCACGGGCTGGAACTGCCCTGCCCGGGACACGCTAGCGTCACACTGAGCAGTAAGCAACATCCTTTACCTTCCTAAATATGACTGTGCCCCGGGACAGCCCTCGCCACTACGCTAACGTCAAAGACCCCATTTTGCAATTGTCCACCTCGGCCCCTCTCCGGCGCCTGACTGTCAACTTAGCTTTTGGAGGGCCAGCCATCTGAATCCTTCTTCGATGCGGTCCGCAAAAACCAGCCATCCGATACATTTCCGCAGTCACCAGGTTCCTCCTCTTCCTCTGCAAAAGGAAAATAAAACATAATCCCAGAGGCCGCCACAGCACCAGCAATAAGCATCCTGAGAGGAGATGCCAACCTCTTCGACGACACGCTCAGCCTCCCGAATGCCGTGGCGTTCTGCTTGCCCGCTCTGCGCCGATTCCGGAGTCCGAGGCTGCAATGATAGTTATTCACAGCACCTAAGAGACCAAGAAACACAACATTACCACTGCGCTTCTGCCAAACCGCCACACCATCAACTCCTATCTTCTGTCTTCATTCACATGAAAAAAAAAGTACCCAATTGTATTCATAGAGGCGCCAGTCACATCTTCCCTCTAATGCCACATGCCGAGCCACCTCCGTACAGCGCTCCTCTCGGCTCCCCTACGTCACCCTGCACATCTCATCTCTCGGCATCTAAAAAGAGAAAAAAAAAAAAAATCCAACATTACGCCGATGCAGAGCGATAGCTTAATTCCAAAGGTCTTGTTTCTACTTCGGAACACTGTTCAATTAGATCCAACTACAGCCTGCCATCAAAAAAAAAAAAAAACCACAGAAAAAGCCCACAAACATTACACCCCACACAAAGCAGCCTGAACATCTTTGAGATACTGTGTCCTTCACTGACTGTGAACAGCCTCTCCGACTTGGCTCTGCTTATGCCAACACCCACTAATAAAACACCCACGCACCCAACCTACTGAGAGCAAATTAATTCCAGATGACTACCCAACCTTTGCCTCGGTCGCCACAGATCCACATATTAACTGTAGACTCTCGTCACTATTCTGCCTGCCCTGGACTCTACACACCCGGGCAGGGGGGCTCCGAGCCAGACACACACACAAGCACAGACCAACACTACACAAAACGCTAAAAACAACGCATCTCAAGGATGAGAGAAAACTCTCAGCAAGAAGGATGACACCCAGACGGAAGTCACCGTCGGGCAAGACGACCTGGAGACCGTGGTGGTGATGTGAAGAGGCTCTATGGAAGCCCCTGAAACAGAGCGTAGGACATCATCATCTGTGATAAGAAGGGACTGTCAAGACTGATAAGATGTATGCGGGGGAAGCCTGGCTTCAAGACCTAAGAACATAATGACATAGGGAAGAAGTCCCAGTTGTAGACGCGGGCCATCCGGAAACTTCCAAGACGCAAGACCAATGCAAGCTTTAAGCTTCTAACGCAAGACGACCAGCAGCCGAATGGTGCTATGCCCATGGGTGCAGGCGTTCGAGACCCTAGGGATGGCGCCTGAGGCGCCATGCCGTGCTCCTGGAGCTTAAAGACGACCTCGAGACCCAAGAAAGGTCTAAGACACAGAACACGGACCACACGAAAGACAACAACACACACAGGCTGGAACCACCCTGCCCGGGAATGCCGAACAGTAAGCCGCATCCCTTACGTGCCTAAAGGAGACTGCCCTCCAGGACAAACCTCTCCCCTACGCCAACTTCAAAGACACCTTTTTGCAATTCTCAACCTCGTCCCCTCTCGAGCGCCAGTCTCTAAACTTAGCTTTTGGAGGGCCAGGGGTCCGAATCCATCCTTGAGGCAGTCCACAGAAAACAGCCATCCAGTACGTTCCTGTGGTCACCAGCTTCCTCCTCTTCCTCTGCAAAAGGAAAAGAAAAAAAAAAGTTATCCCAAAAGCAGCCACAGCACCAGCAATAAGCATCCTGAGAGGAGATGCCAACCTCTTCCACAACACCCTCAGCCTCATGAACACCGAGGCATTCTGCTCGCCCGCTCAGCGCCAATTCCAGAGTCTGACGCTGCGGCAACAGTTATTCACGGCACCTAAGATACCAAGAAACACAGCATTACCACTGCGCTACTGCCAAACCACCAGTCCCGTGCTCCTCCTCGATACTATCTGGCTCGCCTCAAATGCGAGAGCCTAGAGCACACCAGGCTCCGACGACACCCGAACCCATCTGCAAAACCTGTCCAAGAAGGACTCATGAACCCGGCTACCTTTTCTAGCCCTCCCCCAGTGCCAAAACTTTAGAAACCCCTTCTCTTCTCCCTGAGCTGCCAGGGAAGGAGCCCCACTTCTTCCCCATAGATCCCACCCTTTATTTGCCAGCCCGAACACCCGGCGTTGGACACTTCTTGAGAGCCACTCTTCCCAGCCTCTCCCTGCGTCCCACCACCACCTCCTATCTTCTGTCTTCCCACGGACTCTGGGCTCTGCTGCAGACCCACAGAGTCAGTGAAGCCCTGATCTGACCTATACCAGGGGCCTGCCACAAGCCGCAAAGGCTCCAGGGACACGGCAAAACCCTGAGCACGGTGGGGGAAGGTGACAAGGCACCCCACATCCTGAAATACGTTATGCTTTATGGCCCTGCTGCTTTCCTGAGAAATGTGGAAACTCCATCTACAGCTGCAGACAAGGTGCTCACCCAGTCCCTGCAAAGTAATCTCATCATCTGCCCGATTGAGACAAATTCTATTGGCATCTTATCTGGGATACAGCAAAGCTAGTGGGGGAAAAAAAAAAAAACACAAACAAGAAAGTTCCGTCTTCAATACAGTCAGGGATTCCAGGAAAATGCGCCATGCCTGGAAGAGAGAAAACCATACCCTTAAACTATCTCACCGCCCCCTAAGACTCATTACCACGCGACTCACCTCAAAAACCACAAGGAAGAGAACCGGCACATGAGGCCGCTCTCTACTATACACGCTGCCAAACCTCACCTGGTCCTGAAGGTCTTGCCACCTCCAGCTTCTTACCTGCTATTCTCTAAATGGGATAACATCTCCACCCAAGGAGCTGAGCCGCCTCCAAAGCTGCAATCGACTGAAGGACAGGCAGAGCTCTGACCCTGGAGACACCTGGCAGCAGAACGAGCTGCCCCAGCAGAGGCTGTGGGTTATATACCCCGGGCCCCGCCCAACGCCCTTCCCACCAGCACCTGGGAAAGGGCCTGGCTGACCTCCACAAGGCATAGAGCCTGCCAGAGGAAAAGCTGCTCCTTTCCTCACAGGCCTGAGAAGTACAGCATGCAAAACACCAAAACGGAGAAAGCGACCCTTAGAGGAACGGACAATATGTGCTCTTTTATTACAACTACATCAACTGTGTCAGCAACAGGGCCCGGTAGGTAAGTAAACTTAATTAAACTTCTGCAGGGCGTAGACATAAAGAGAAAGACATCATCCTAACCTAAATAGGCCAGAAGATCATGAAGCACAGTAACAATATTTTTATCAAGACTCAATGTGCTTTAGTTTCCTTGTAAAAGAAACCCCACAACGAGTCATACAGCATTTCTAGCAAGACGACGCATATTATCCGACTTCTGCCAGAACTGTGTTCTGGATCGGACCGACAGACAGAGTGCAAGCAGAGGCTTGTGTGCCGCCTGTAATGCAGTGGCTGAGAAAGAACCAAGGCTTGGGGCCGCCGCTCTCCTCGGCCGAGTCTGCTCCGGTGCCCTGTCTGTCATCATTGCTGTTGTGCCTTAGGCCATGCAGTAAAACAAGTGACACATGCTCCCTTTTAACTTCTCTCCTGAGGCAGAAAAGAACAAGAGAGAGAGACTTAGGGACTGAAAGATAAACTGAACTGTAATGAAATCTTAACAGCAAAATAATACCAAGAAAAGACAACAGTAACAAGAAAACAATTAAATATATACAGGACATACACAACCCGATACAGAGCTCCCAGGATGACCGCTGCTTCACTGGCAAAGTCCGGAACCAGACTCCGTGACAGTCCGGAACCAGACTCCGGACCTGGTTGCATAAATGCACGGATCGAGGTCAAAGGACAATGAACAGACAGAGGAGTCTTCAGAGGCCAGACAACAGGTACCGACCCCTTTGATCCCTCCGCTTTTATACTGAGCGTGATGAGGATGGGATGGAATACCCTATCAGTCAGATTCGGGTCACCGGTCCCGTCTACTCTTCACTATGGGTACAACCCCTCTACGCTTTTCTGCTTCCAACCCTCCAACAGGGCATATATAAAAGTTAGCTGGGCTGTGCTGTTGTAGGAATAAGTATAAGCAAGAGCCTCTCCGCACGGCATCCCTTCGCATTAAGTGTAAATATAAGTTCTTGGTGCTCTGAAGGCAGATACTACCTGAAAAATACGTCATTATTTTCAGAGAGTTCACTTCATTGGAAGAGACTTACCTGAAAAGTAAAGTGACTGCAAACAACACCAGTTCTGTTGTACCTCAGACCAGCACTTCCACACATGGCTACGTAACCTCACATTCACATGAAAAAAAGAAGAAGTGGCCAAATGTATTCATGGAGCCGCCGGTCACATCTTCCCTTTAAGACCTCGGGCTCAGCCACCTTTGTCCTGCACCCCCATCAGCTCCCCTGTGTATCCCTGGCCACCTCATCTCTCTGCATCTGAAGAAAAAGCAACACACCAACATCAAACATTACCCTAATGCAGAGCAGTAGCTTAATTCCAAAGGTCTTGTTTCTACTTAGGAACCCTGTTCACATAAGTCCAACTACAGCCTGTCATCCAAAGAAGAGACGCCTGCAAACATTACACCCCACACAATGCAGGTTTACCATCTTTGAGATACTGTCCCCTCCACTAGCCATGAACACCCTCTCCAACTTGTCTCCGCTTATGCCAGCGCCCACTAATGAAACACCCGTCCACACAGCCTCTCGAAAGCTAATCAATTCGAGACGACTGAGCAACCTTTGCCTGGGTCTAGACAGATCCTCATATTCAGTACAGACTGCTGTCGTGATTCTGCCTACCCTGGACGCTACACACCCAGGCAGGGCAGCCCCAAGCCAAACACACACAGACTGACGCTACACAGAACACAACAAACGACGCGCCTCAAGGATGAGAGAAAACTCTCAGCAAGAAGGATGACACCGGGACCAAAGTCATCGTCGGGCAAGACAGCCTGCAGGACCGTGATGGTGACGATGTGAAGAGGCTCCACAGAACCCCCTGAAACAAAGTGTAGAACTTCACAGTTCCTGAGAAGGGACTGTTGAGCCTGACAAGATGGACACACAGGAAGCCTAGCTTCAAGACCTAAGAACTTAACGACACAGGGAAGAAGCCCCAGTCGCTGACGCGGGCCATCCAGAAAGTTCCAAGATGCAAGACCGATGCACGCTTTAAGATGCTAATGCAAGAAAAGAGGCAGACGGTTGGTGCTACGCCCACAGGTGCAGGTGTTCGACACCGTAAGGATGGCACCCAATGCACATTCCGTGCTCCTGGAGCTTAAAGATGATCTCAAGACCCAAAAAAAGGGTCTAGGATGCAAAACACAGACCACACGAACGACACGACAACACACACAGGCTGCAACTGCCCTGCCTAGGATGCGCTAACATCACACTGGACAGTAAGCTACATTGTTTACCTGCCCAAAGGAGACTGTGCCCCAGAACAGCCCTCCCCCCTACACTAACGTCAAAGACCCCATTACACAATTGTCAGCCTCCACCCCTCTCCAGTGCTGGTCTCTCAACTTAGCTTTTGGAGGGCTAGCATCTGATTCCATCCTCGACGTAGTCCACAAAACACAACCATCCGATACGTTCCTGCAGTCACCGGCTTACTCTTCCTCTGCAAAAGGAAAAGGAAAAGAGAAAGTCATCACAAAAGCAGCCACAACACCAGCAATAAGCATCCTGAGAGGAGATGACGACCTCCTCCACAAAACCCCTCAAGCCTCCTGAATGCTGATGCAGTCTGATTGCCTGCTCCACACAGATTCTAGAGTCGGATGCTGTAGCGACAGTTATTCACGGCACCTAAGATACCAAGAAACACAGCATTTGCACTGCGCTTCTGCCAAACCACCAGTCCTGTGCTCCTCCTCAATACTATCTGTCTTGCCTCAAATGCGAGAGCCTAGAGCAGACTAGATACCATCAACAACCAAACCCAATTACAAAACTGGTTTGAGAAAGACACATGAACCCGCCTCCCTTTCCTAGCCATCCCCCTCCTGAACCATCAGGGAAGGAGGCCCACTGCTTCCCCACAACTCCTGCCCCTTATTTTCCAACTGCTCCTCAGGACCTGCTGTTCTGAGCCCTGCCCTGTGTTTGGCAGGCACCTCCTGTCTTCCGCCTTCATAGAGACTCCGGGCTCTGCTACAGACCTGGAAAGCCGGGAAAACAGTTACAGAACCTACTGGTAGCCTCCCGCAAGAGCTTTAGGGCCACCGTGATACCCTGCATGCTCTGGGGCAAAATGATGAGCCATCCCTGCTGCTTCCTCAAAACAAACAAACTCAATATATAGATACGTACAAAACACTCACCCTAAATCCTACTCCAGTATCTCATAACACACACAATTAAGACTAATAAAAACACCAACTAACATAGTGTACATCAAAATTGGAAAAAAACACAAGATTTTATCTTCAATGAAGTCAGAAATTATAGTAAAACACACCACCTGCCATAAGCAAAAAAAAAAAGATACATACTATTAAGCCATTTAAACAAACCAAATGCTCCCTACAAAACTAAAGATATGGGGGGAAAAAAAAAAAAGATAACATACAACTCCACTTTCTATGGCAACCACCCTTACATTGAGAAGCCTTACCTCTGATGTCTTACCTATGCTAGTTTAAACGCTAAAACAAGCCTTCCCAAACAGCTGCACAAGCTCCAAAACAACTCTTAAGAAGCTCCAGAGCTCCGACCCTGGAAAAGACCAGCAGCAGAACAAGGTCCTGCCCTGAAGCTGTGGCTCATATACCCCGGGCCCCACCTGAGGCCCTCAGGCCCCACCCACCACCTTTCCCACAATCCCCTGGGTAAAGGGTGGGGCCAACCCCCAGAAGCATAAAAGCTCCTGAAGGTGCAGCAGGTGTTGTTATTCGCTTTAAGTTTACTATTTACAAAGTAGTGAAGAGTGACCCTTGATAGAAAAAGCATTATCTGCTCCTCCCTTGCAGCTACACCTATTGCATCAATGACATGTCCAGGTGAGCAATTAAGTTATTTTTTTATGGAATGTAAATAGAAAAAAAATAAACATCAGACTTATCTCTATAGAAAAGTAGCTTATTCAATGCAATGATAACATTATTATTAAAATTTATGTACTTGAGTGTCCTTCAAAAAAAAAAAATACAAACCCAAACACAATCTATTACTATGGGGTCATTCCTTATTTCTAGCAAGACCGTGTGTACTAACGAACTTCTGCCAGAACCCCTTTTTGGATGGGAGTGAATAACAAAACAGAATCAGATTCTATGAGAAAACTTTCTCAAAAACATTTTCCTCTGTGAAATAAGTTATTTATTGTAAATTGCTAGCAATTTAAAGTCATATTGATAATCTCATTTTGACTTGTTACTCAACAGCACTACTTGAGTCCCAAAATACAGAAAGCAACAAAAAAGCATGGAATTACAAGTCATGTATTTCCTGAACCTGCATAAAGCACCCTAATTAACATCTAAGTAGCTAGAACAAAAACAAATTTATATACATAAACTCATATTTTACAATAGGTATAAAAATGAGAAATTCTTCTTTATTTCAATGCCTCATGCCCATATAGACAGGTTTTATTCCATTTTTAAACACACATTCCCCCCATGAATTTTCAGGCATTTTTAGGTTGTGAACTGCCTCTTTTGGGGGGGACCCAGTGTGACAACCCACACCCCCCCGGAAAAGGTCTTCTTTTGACTTAGAAATACCATCTGGAGTACAATTACAGCCTGACATTAAAAAAAAAAAACAAACTACACAAACATCACACCCCACACAAAGCAGCTTTAACATCTTTGAGATGCAGTCTGCTTCACTACTGCTGAACAGCCCCTCCCACATAGCTCTGCTCATCCCAAAAAAACCCTTAATTAAAGAGCTGCCCACACCACCTGCTGATGGCTAACTTGATGGGAGTTGACTGTACCACCTTGGCCTCAACAGTCTCATTAGATCAATGTATTAACCATATACTCTTACTGCTGTTCCCCCTACCCCTGACTCTACAGCCCCAGGCAGCGCAGCTCCAAGCCAAACACACCCACGTGCAGCCCAACACCACACAGCACTAGAGACAACGTGACTCCAAGATGAGAGAAAACTCTCCACAAGAAGAGCGACTTTCAGACAAGAGACGCTGTCGGGCAAGAAGAGCGACTTTCAGACAAGAGACGCTGTCGGGCAAGAAGAGCGACAGGGCTGCAGCGCGGACACGACCAGGCTCTACAGCCAAGCCATAAAAGAGTCAAATGTAACGGACCATTCCAAGAAGTTCCTGTCAAAACGGAGATGACGTATGTGCAGGAAGCATGGCTTCAAGACCCGAGAACGTAAGGATGCAGGGAAGAAATCCCAGTGCGTAACAGCAGGTGGCTAGAACGGCTAGGGCTCAGAGAAGAGAGCTGCTCAGGCAGCCAGGAACGACGCTGCAGAAGAGGACCATTCAGAAACTCCTGAGAGGCAAGTCCTATCTGCACTTTAAAATTGTTATGCAAGAAAAGAAGTGCCCATTGGGCACTCTGCCAATTAGCACAGGCATTTGAGACCCTACAGGTGGTGCCCGAGGCACATGCTGTGCTCCTTGAGTGCAAAGAGAAATAAGGACACCAAAACTTAAGGAAAGTCCAAGACACAGAAGACAGAGCACACAAACTACACAACCAAAGACACAGGCCAGAACTGCCCTGCCCAGCACACACTAGCTTTGTGCTGAAAAGTAACCCACTCCCTTTACCTACTCAGAGGAGACTGCTCCCGCATAGCCCTCTGCTCTAGCCTGACTTTAAAACTCCTCCCTGAAACTGTCAACCTTGGCCCCCCTCCAGCACCTGTCCCTCTACTTCGCTTTCAGAGGGCCAGTGGTCTGAATTCATCCTTGACAAAAAAAAACACAACAAACAGCTAACTGATGTGTTCCTGCAGTCACCATGTTCCTCTTCATCAGCAAAACAAAAAGAAATCACAGCTCCAGCAGTGACCACCATGACAGTAGATGCCAACCTCTTCCACAACACCCTCATCCTCAGAGGTGCCATGGCAATCCACTCACCTGCTTCACGTCGATTCCAGTCGGAGGCTGCAGCAACAATTATTTATGGCACCTAAGATACCAACAAACACAAAATTACCATTGCATTTCTGCAAAATCATCAGTCCCGTGCTCCTCCTCCACACTGTCCAGCTCACCTCAAATGCAAGAGACTAGAACAGACCAGACCCTGTCGACACCCAAATCCAAATGCAAAACCGATATGACAGAGACTGATGAACCCACCTCCTTTTCCTAGCCAGCCCCCAGCGCCAAAACTTTAGAAACCCCTTCTCTTCTCCTCAACCGTCAGGGAAGGAGCCTCACTTCTTCCTGACAGCTCCCATCCTGTATTTGCAACCCTGAACCCCCTACGCCGGCTGCTTCTCAGGAGCAGCTCTTCTGAGCTGTGCCCTGCGTTTGGCAGGCACCTCCTATCTTCTGTCTTCCCACAGACTCTGGGCTCTGCATCAGACCCACAAAACAAATAATGTCCTGACACAATCTATGAGGGGCCTGCTGCCCGCTGCAAAAACTCTAGGGACACCGTGGCACTCCATGGGCAACGGGGAAAGGTGATGAGCCATGCCATACCCTGAACGACGCTATGCCTTACGTCCCTGCTGCTTTCTTGAGAAATGCTGGTGCCATATATGCAGATGCATACAAAACGCTCACCCTAACCCCCATAAGATAATCTCATCATCAACCCAATTAAGAGAAACAATATCAGCAATTTACACAGCATACTGCAAAACTGGTGAAAAACCCACAGTTCTATCTTCAATAAAGTCAGAAATTCTAGGAAAATGCAGTGCTCCTAGAACAAAGAAAAGCATACTATTAAACCATCTGGGCACCCCTTAAACACTCATCACAAAGTTATGACCCGAAAAAAAAAGGAGCATACCAGTCAACTTTCTACCATACAGGCAGCTGGATGTTTACTGCTCCCGAAGGTCTCAGCTCAGCCTTCTCACCTCTGCCTCCCTAAATGCCGAAACACGCCTGCCCAAACAGCTGAGCCTGTCCCAAAGCTGCAGCAAAGCGAGGGACCAGCAGAGCACCCACCCCACGGGGCCCAGCAGCAGAATGAGCTCCTGAGCCCTGGCTGGGGCTCATGTACCCCGGGCCCCGCCCACCGCCCTTCCCACAATCCCCTGGGAAAGGGGCAGGGCCAACCCCCAGAAGACGTGAAGGCGGGTGGCAGCGGGAGCAGCAGCTTTGCTTCTCCTGCCTTAAGTTCCCAGCAGGCGAAGCGCCTCCCCTTTTTATTTCCATTTGGGACTAACCTCTGGTGATTCTCTTACCGCTTTTGTGTGATTTCTGTCCAGTTGTTGCTGTGGAGAAGAGAGCTCTGCAGGGGTTGCATTATTTTTGCGATCTTCAGATATTTTTGTGGTTAACTGATAATCGTGTTTTATCGTTTTGGAAGAGTGTTGGAAGCATATGATTTCCAGAAGACTTATGAGCATTTACGGACGGGCTCCTGGAGGACTAAAGTGCCATAGAGACGCGCGTCGGAGGACTGAGGGGGCACTTCCGGGGTCGTGGAGGACCGAAGTGCCACGGAGACGCGCGTCAGAGGACTGAGGGGGCACTTCCGGGGTCGTGGAGGACCGAAGTGCCACGGAGACGCGCGTCGGAGGGCTGAGGGGGCACTTCCGGGGTCGTGGAGGACCGAAGTGCCACGGAGACGCGCGTCGGAGGGCTGAGGGGGCACTTCCAGGGTCGTGGAGGACCGAAGTGCCACGGAGACGCGCGTCGGAGGACTGAGGGGGCACTTCCGGGGTCGTGGAGGACCGAAGTGCCACGGAGACGCGCGTCAGAGGACTGAGGGGGCACTTCTGGGGTCCTGGAGGACCGCGGGGTCACGTAGATGGAAACCCGGAAAACTGCCAGGCACTGACGGGGCCGTGGTAACGTGTAAGAGCCGATGCGGAGGGGCCGATGGCCGCTCTGGAGGCCGGGCGGGCGGCACCGATGCCGCTCCAGGTGGCGCGGAGCTCGCCAGAGTCCCGGCGGTCCTGGTTCGCCCTCCGGCCGCCGCTCTCTTGAGACTGCGGCCGGACGGGCCTCCGCGAAGCCGCGCCTGCGCACGAGCTGCGGAACCCACGTGGCGCCGGCGGCGGGGGCCGGGAGGCGCGGGCACTGCGCATGCGCCGCCCCCCACCTGCAGGACGCGCCTTCAGCCGCCAGGCGGCAGCACCCGCTCCGGTATTGACACACATCTGTACGTTTAGGGAATTTACGTTGCCCATTTCCTACGTTAACGCTTTTGATACCGAATATCTATTTAGGCTGTCTGCCTACACACCTAGTTTGACACTAATATCTTTTTATAAACGCATCTAAGTATTTTTATATTCTAGGATCTTTCATATAACACAGAATCACAGAATCCTTAGAGACAGAGGTTTTTATTTTGAACTTTTACATACATAATTTATATATATGTATGTTTCTCATTCCCTATTTCAATGCATCCTGCCCATAGTTACAGGTTTTCACATTTTTTAATGCATCCCAAGAATATTCAGACATTCTGGGGCCGCGACCCACTTCTTTTGGGGGGGCAACTCCACGTAACCCCCCCCCCCATCTCCCACTCACCTGCTCCTCTGCTGCATCATCGCTGCCCCAGTGACATCGGGGTGCCCCAAATGACACCATCACCCCCCAAGACACACACACACAGACACCCTTCTATTCACCCCAAAAAAAGGCTTAAAACGCCCAGACTCAGGGCTGGCCCCTTCTCCTCAGGGGGGCTCCGCCACCGGCTGCAAACCTGGGCTGGGGCATCTCTCGAGCAGCACGAGACGCCTACGACGAGGCACCTGGAAAACAAAAATCCCCAATTATAGCTCAGCATCCCAAAAAAACAGCACAGAAGAGAGCAGAGGAATTCCGTCAGACGGAGGGACAGGACAGGAGCTGGGGAAACAGCTCAGCTCGAAATACAGCACAGCCTTCAAAAGCCTCATAAATTGTACACTACAGCCGTTTAGGCGGCTGCAGTTTAAACTACGCAAGTCAGTTTGTCGATTATACAACTCTCACTTTTTTTTTTTTAGCTTCATTTAACATAGAAAAATCAGTGAGAGAAAAAACTCCTCCAAATGGTTTTACTTTTGGGGGCGGGGAATCAAATCGCCGGCGCCGCGATCTGTAGGGCTACCAAAAAGGACCGGCAGATTCGCGAATGCTTTTGGCTGTGCTGAAGGCGCAGAGGAACGCGTTTTTATGGTATCTCGACTGTTCCAACCGAGAACCCAAGCGCCGGCGATGCCAGCAACTGGGGGGAGACGCGCGGCACTTGGGCCTGCGGAAGGAAATGAACTTCCTCCCGAGGTTACAGAAAAAGGACATTGTTGAAGCCGTAACTCACCAAAACCACAACCAAAACCACAGGATTCGCCGTCACGAGTTAAACGCTGCTGCTGCTTCACGGCAAAGCCTGGAGAACACAGAGAGGCGATGCCCGTTTGTCCCGTTTTGTCCATGTCTCCTCTTTGACCTCAATCGCCTTTAGGACAGATGCCAGTATCTCAGTGAGGTTTTCGAGTACCGCTGTGAAATATTTTAAAGACTTATTGACTGAGAAAGCATAAAGTTTTTATCGTGAAAGCAAAGCCTGCTTCTTCTGGACATGTGAACTCTTACAAACAGTTCCTTCCCTCTTCTAGTACAGAATTATTTTCACAGTATCGTTTGACAGTGAGCACCCAGAAAGAGAAGAATATGCTTTCAGGAAGAGAAAAATAAATGGAGGGAAGTAAGCTTTGCAGAGGCGTAACGTGCTCCAGGACAGACTTTATTTTGTTTTTAGGATTGTGAGGGACGGACTGTAAATTCCCTGCCGAGGGGCAGGAGCCCCTCCAAGCCTTCAGTGGAACGCCTCAAACACTCGCAAGGAAATAAATAACGCAGGCCTGGCCTTCAAACAGCTGATGAGGCTCACACTTCTGGCGGCTGAAAGTGTGGGAGAACTGTCTTGTGAAGACAGGTCGGTTCTGCCACTCGTGCCCTGAGCTCGCTCGTTCTCAGTTCTCGAGGCCGTTGTGTCCCATGAGTGACCTTTGCTTCATTATCCGCGAAACGCACGTGAAAGCGCACGCCCTGCATGTGCTAATGAAGATTACAGAGATCACGCTAAACATGTGTGACCATGGCACTCGTCTCTCCACCCAAATCATGGCACACGTCACCGGGGAGAAGGGAGAAACCTGAGCTGAGCCCGTCCTCAGCAAGGAGGGCGGACCGTGCTGATTCAGCAAACGTAAAAGGGGAAAATAAGTGCCCCGAGGGAACAAAAAAGAAACAAAAGAAATAGATAGTGCCTGGGAAGATTCTTCCCAAGAAAGAAGAAGATTATGCCTGGGAAGAATCCCTGAAAAAGACGCTGGAACCAGGACCCGCGATCTCTTTATCTCTGTCTTTTTCTCTGTCTTTTCCTCTCTCTGTCCCTCAGTTTCTCTTTTCTCTTGGAATTGTTAAGTAACAGTTAGAGCTGTGAAGTGATGACCTTAAGATGACCTTAAGTACGACCTTAAGCACCGCTTGCCATAAGTTGTCCTACACCTGGTGTTAACTAACACAATGTACACCCCAACACCTGCCATAATTTTTTATATACCTAACCAATTATCGTGGGCTTGTTAAGATCTATACTAACCATTTTGGTAAGCTAATAAATGTTTCTGTATGGACCTTGAGATTTATCTCACCTTAGTCCGTGCCGCTGAGAATTTACAAATCTGAAGTCACTTACCCTCCCCTCTTTCCTGACAGCGGGAAGCGATAAGGATTTTGTTAAAATATTTCACAGAAAAACTATAGGAGGAGCGCTGGCACATCCTTCCCGTTAACTTCAGAGTCCACACTACAAGTACCTCAGGAAAAAAGCAGACGCGCATCGCAGACGCACCTCGTACTCGCAGAGCACTCCGGATTCTTTCCGTCTGTCCTGTACCATCACGGCAGAAGGAAGGGCGACCACGGAGAAACGCTGGCAGCTGGAATTCTGCCAAGACAGGAAAAAAACTTCTGGCGTAAAGCTAGGTGGCAATCTAAAGCGTCCTTCTTTCGTGAAGGTCTGTGAAGACTGCAGCCAACGGAGGCTCCTGACGAGTGGGACACGGCCCCAAAGCCTGGGACTCACCGCAGCTCCTGCTTTCAGCGCTGCCCACAGAATTTTCCAGTTCAGGTGCCTCTCTCTTTCTCTGTCCCTTCCTCTTCTGCAGCGCTGGTCACTTGACCATCCTCCACCTAAGAGAACACAGCGGTGTCTTACAGCTCTTGCGATATGAAGCTTCCCAGATGTGCAGCCTTGCACGCACACAACCCTTCCCCACGGCCATACCGTGATTTTGGATACGCGTACGGACCCTGCGGTACATATCAGCAATCTGGTCTGCTGAGGACAACTCAGAGGGGACCCTTCCTCACCCAGAAATGCTTGGCTGTCTCTTCCCTGCCGCAGGAAGCACCTTCTGGCTCAATCACCTTGATGTTGTTCTCTGGCTGTTTCACGTTTTTCAAGCATCTTAAGCTTCACCCACAGCAGCTCCTGTTCAAAGCCAGTAAACGTCCACCAGTCCCAGGTCGCCCACACCAGGAGGGAGAACGGGGCTGAACGGAGACAGCCCAGGCAAGTCTGTGGCAAAGGCAGCCCACGACAACCCCGGGGAGGAGCGGACAACTGCGGCCTCCGGGAGAGAAAGAGAAGGGGCAGCAGTTCCCCGACCACTCGCCCCAGCGGGAGCCCCCCCTGCAGCAGGAGCTCCTGGAGACGCTGCTTTCCCCACCCGGATGCTCCTGGCACCTGCATCGAGAGGCGACCAAGCGCAGCCAGGGGCGGCCGCCGCTGTCGGGAACAGGATGGGGGGAGGACATCTGCCGGCAGTGCCTCGGCTGGGGAGGAGGGCCGGGCCCCGTCTCCTCGCAAAGGAACAGGGAGCGGGGGTGCTGCGGGCCCGGGAGCGGGGGGACGCCGGCCCGGGAGCAGGGGGGGGCCGGCCCGGGAGCCCGGGGACGCGGGGGGAGAACCGTCCCGATGGGGGGGTACGCGAGGGAGGGAGGGAGGGGGGGTCCGAGCCGGAGGACGCGGCGGGGGGGGCCGGGGCCGGGGCCGGCCTGGGAGCCAGGGGACGGGACGCGGGGGGGGAACCGTCCCGGGAGCGGGGGGGTCCGAGCCGGAGGACGCAGGGGGGGTCCGAGCCGGAGGACGGAGGGGGTGGGGCCGGGGCCGGGCTGGGAGCCCGGGGACGCGGGGGGGGGGACGCGGGGAGGGGGGGAACCGTCCCGGGAGCAGGGGGGGGTCCGTCCCGGGAGCGGGGACCGCCTACCATCCTCCCGCCCGACGGAAACGCGACCGGCAGACGCCGCTCCCCACGTGACCACCCGGAAGTAACGTACCGGAAAATACTTCGCAGGCTGGCGTGGCGGCGCGACGTAGGCGCCGGTGGCGCCGAGGCTGACGGCCGCCGCAAAGCCCGCAGCCCCACGGGCTGTGGGGCCACGCGAGCGGCTGCCAAAGAGCTTTCCAACGAGGCACGGCTTTCCCTCCTGGCTCTTCGGGCGTGGGAGCTGTCGCCAGAGCCGCGGCCCTACCGGAAAATGCTTCGCAGGCTGGCGCGGCTGCACCTGGTGGGCGCCGGTGGCACCAAGGCTGACGGCCGCCGGAAAGCCCGCAGCCTCACGGACTGTGGGGCCACGCGAGCGGCCGCCAAAGAGCTTTCCAACGAGGCACGGCTTTCCCTCCTGGCTCTTCGGGCGTGGGAGCTGTCGCCAGAGCCGCGGGCCTACCGGAAAATGCTTCGCAGGCTGGCGCGGCGGCGCCACGTGGGCGCCGGTGGCAGCGAGGCTGACGGCCGCCGCAAAGCCCGCAGCCCCACAGGCTGTTTCGCCAGGCGAGCGGCTGCCAAAGAGCTTTCCAACGAGGCACGGCTTTCCCTCCCTGCTCTTGGGCGTGGGAGCTGTCGCCAGAGCCGCGGCCCTACCGGATAATGCTTCGCAGGCTGGCGCAGCGGCGCCACGTGGGCGCCGGTGGCAGCGAGGCTGACGGCCGCCGCAAAGCTCGCAGCCCCACAGGCTGTGGGGCCACGCGAGCGGCTGCCAAAGAGCTTTCCAACGAGGCACGGCTTTCCCTCCTGGCTCTTCGGGCGTGGGAGCTGTCACCAGAGCCGCGGCCCTACAGGAAAATGCTTCGCAGGCTGGCGCAGCGGCGCCACGTGGGCGCCGGTGGCAGGGAGGCTGACGGCCGCCGCATAGCCCGCAGCCCCATGGGCTGTGGGGCCACGCGAGCGGCCGCCAAAGAGCTTTCCAACGAGGCACGGATTTCCCTCCTGGCTCTTCGGGCGTGGGAGCTGTCGCCAGAGCCACGGCCCTACCGGAAAATGCTTCGCAGGCTGGCGCGGCTGCACCTCGTGGGTGCCGGTGGCTCCGAGGCTGACGGCCGCCGCAAAGCCCGCAGCCCCACAGGCTGTTTCGCCAGGCGAGCGGCTGCCAAAGAGCTTTCCAACGAGGCACGGCTTTCCCTCCTGGCTCTTCGGGCGTGGGAGCTGTCGCCAGAGCCGCGGCCCTATCGGAAAACGCTTCGCAGGCTGGCGCAGCGGCGCCACGTGGGCGCCGGTGGCGGCGAGGCTGACGGCCGCCGCAGAGCCCGCAGCCCCATGGGCTGTGGGGCCACGCGAGCGGCTGCCAAAGAGCTTTCCAACGAGGCATGGCTTTCCCTCCTGGCTCTTCGGGCTTGGGAGTTGTCGTCAGAGCCGCAGCCCTACCGGAAAATGCTTCGCAAGCTGGCACGGCAGCGCCACGTGGGCACCGTTGGCGGCGAGGCTGACGGCCGCCGCAAAGCCCGCAGCCCCACGGGCTGTGGGGCCACACGAGCGGCTGCCAAAGAGCTTTCCAGCGAGGCACGACTTTCCCTCCTGGCTCTTCGGGCGTGGGAGCTGTCGCCAGAGCCGCGGCCCTACCGGAAAATGCTTCGCAGCCTGGTGAGGCGGTGACACATGGGCGCCGGTGGCAGCGAGGCTGACGGCCGCCGCAAAGCCCGCAGCCCCACAGGCTGTTTCGCCAGGCGAGCGGCTGCCAAAGAGCTTTCCAACGAGGCACGGCTTTCCCTCCTCGCTCTTCGGGCGTGGGAGCTGTCGCCAGAGCCGCGGCCCTACAGGAAAATGCTTCGCAGGCTGGCGCGGCTGCACCTGGTGGGCGCCGGTGGCGGGGAGGCTGACGGCCGCCACAAAGCCCGCAGCCCCACGGGCTGTGGGGCCACGCGATCGGCTGCCAAAGAGCTTTCCAACGAGGCACGGCTTTCCCTCCTGGCTCTTCGTGCTTGGGAGCTGTCGCCAGAGTTGCGGCCCTACCGGAAAATGCTTCGCAGGCTGGCGCGGCGGCGCCACGTGGGCGCCGGTGGCTCCGAGGCTGACGGCCGCCGCAAAGCCCGCAGCCCCACGGGCTGTTTCGCCAGGCGAGCGGCTGCCAAAGAGCTTTCCAACGAGGCATGGCTTTCCCTCCTGGCTCTTCGTGCTTGGGAGCTGTCGCCAGAGTTGCGGCCCTACTGGAAAATGCTTCGCAAGCTGGCGCGGCGGCGCCATGTGGGCGCCGGTGGCGCCGAGGCTGACGGCCGCCACAAAGCCCGCAGCCCCACAGGCTGTGGGGCCACGCGAGAGGCTGCCAAAGAGCTTTCCAACGAGGCACGGCTTTCCCTCCCTGCTCTTGGGCGTGGGAGCTGTCGCCAGAGCCGCGGCCCTACCGGATAATGCTTCGCAGGCTGGCGCAGCGGCGCCACGTGGGCGCCGGTGGCAGCGAGGCTGACGGCCGCCGCAAAGCCCGCAGCCCCACAGGCTGTTTCGCCAGGCGAGCGGCTGCCAAAGAGCTTTCCAACGAGGCACGGCTTTCCCTCCTGGCTCTTCGTGCTTGGGAGCTGTCGCTAGAGCCGCGGCCCTACAGGAAAATGCTTCGCAGGCTGGTGTGGCGGCGCCACGTGGGCGCCGGTGGCGCCGAGGCTGACGGCCGCCGCAAAGCCCGCAGCCCCACAGGCTGTGAAGCCACGCGAGCGGCTGCCAAAGAGCTTTCCAACGAGGCACGGCTTTCCCTCCTGGCTCTTCGGGCGTGGGAGCTGTCGCCAGAGCCGCGGCCCTACAGGAAAATGCTTCGCAGGCTGGTGGGGCGGCGCCACGTGGGCGCCGGTGGCTCCGAGGCTGACGGCCGCCGCAAAGCCCGCAGCCCCACAGGCTGTTTCGCCAGGCGAGCGGCTGCCAAAGAGCTTTCCAACGAGGCACGGCTTTCCCTCCTGGCTCTTCGGGCGTGGGAGCTGTCGCCAGAGCCGCGGCCCTACAGGAAAATGCTTCGCAGGCTGGCGCAGTGGCGCCACGTGGGCGCCGGTGGCAGGGAGGCTGACGGTCGCCGCATAGCCCGCAGCCCCATGGGCTGTGGGGCCACGCGAGCGGCCGCCAAAGAGCTTTCCAACGAGGCATGGCTTTCCCTCCTGGCTCTTCGGGCGTGGGAGCTGTCGCCAGAGCCACGGCCCTACCGGAAAATGCTTCGCAGGCTGGCGCGGCTGCACCTGGTGGGTGCCGTTGGCTCCGAGGCTGACGGCCGCCGCAAAGCCCGCAGCCCCACAGGCTGTTTCGCCAGGCGAGCGGCTGCCAAAGAGCTTTCCAACGAGGCACGGCTTTCCCTCCTGGCTCTTCGGGCGTGGGAGCTGTCGCCAGAGCCACGGCCCTACCGGAAAATGCTTCGCAGGCTGGCGCGGCTGCACCTGGTGGGTGCCGGTGGCTCCGAGGCTGACGGCCGCCGCAAAGCCCGCAGCCCCACAGGCTGTTTCGCCAGGCGAGCGGCCGCCAAAGAGCTTTCCAACGAGGCACGGCTTTCCCTCCTGGCTCTTCGGGCTTGGGAGCTGTCGTCAGAGCCGCAGCCCTACCGGAAAATGCTTCGCAAGCTGGCGCGGCAGCGCCACGTGGGCGCCGGTGGCGGGGAGGCTGACGGCCGCCGCAAAGCCCGCAGCCCCACGGGCTGTGGGGCCACGCGAGCGGCTGCCAAAGAGCTTTCCAACGAGGCATGGCTTTTCCTCCTGGCTCTTCGGGCGTGGGAGCTGTCGCCAGAGCCGCGGCCCTACCGGAAAACGCTTCGCAGGCTGGCGCAGCGGCGCCACGTGGGCGCCGGTGGCGGCGAGGCTGACGGCCGCCGCAGAGCCCGCAGCCCCATGGGCTGTGGGGCCACGCGAGCGGCTGCCAAAGAGCTTTCCAACGAGGCATGGCTTTCCCTCCTGGCTCTTCGGGCTTGGGAGCTGTCGTCAGAGCCGCAGCCCTACCGGAAAATGCTTCGCAAGCTGGCACGGCAGAGCCACGTGGGCACCGTTGGCGGCGAGGCTGACGGCCGCCGCAAAGCCCGCAGCCACACGGGCTGTGGGGCCACACGAGCGGCTGCCAAAGAGCTTTCCAGCGAGGCACGACTTTCCCTCCTGGCTCTTCGGGCGTGGGAGCTGTCGCCAGAGACGCGGCCCTACCGGAAAATGCTTCGCAGCCTGGTGAGGCGGTGACACATGGGCGCCGGTGGCAGCGAGGCTGACGGCCGCCGCAAAGCCCGCAGCCCCACAGGCTGTTTCGCCAGGCGAGCGGCTGCCAAAGAGCTTTCCAACGAGGCACGGCTTTCCCTCCTCGCTCTTCGGGCGTGGGAGCTGTCGCCAGAGCCGCGGCCCTACAGGAAAATGCTTCGCAGGCTGGCGCGGCTGCACCTGGTGGGCGCCGGTGGCTCCGAGGCTGACGGCCGCCGCAAAGCCCGCAGCCCCACGGGCTGTGGGGCCATGCGATCGGCTGCCAAAGAGCTTTCCAACGAGGCACGGCTTTCCCTCCTGGCTCTTCGTGCTTGGGAGCTGTCGCCAGAGTTGCGGCCCTACCGGAAAATGCTTCGCAGGCTGGTGGGGCGGCGCCACGTGGGCGCCGGTGGCTCCGAGGCTGACGGCCGCCACAAAGCCCGCAGCCCCACGGGCTGTTTCGCCAGGCGAGCGGCTGCCAAAGAGCTTTCCAACGAGGCATGGCTTTCCCTCCTGGCTCTTCGTGCTTGGGAGCTGTCGCCAGAGTTGCGGCCCTACCGGAAAATGCTTCGCAAGCTGGCGCGGCGGCGCCATGTGGGTGCCGGTTGCGCCGAGGCTGACGGCCGCCACAAAGCCCGCAGCCCCACAGGCTGTGGGGCCACGCGAGCGGCTGCCAAAGAGCTTTCCAAAGAGGCACGGCTTTCCCTCCTGGCTCTTCGGGCGTGGGAGCTGTCGCCAGAGCCGCAGCCCTACAGGAAAATGCTTCGCAGGCTGGCGCGGCGGCGCCACGTGGGCGCCGGTGTCGCTGAGGCTGACGTCCGCCGGAAAGCCCGCAGCCCCACGGGCTGTGGGGCCACGCGAGAGGCTGCCAAAGAGCTTTCCAACGAGGCACGGCTTTCCGTCCTGGCTCTTCGGGCGTGGGAGCTGTCGCCAGAGCCGCGGCCCTACCGGAAAATGCTTCGCAGGCTGGCACGGCGGCGCCACGTGGGCGCCGGTGGCACCGAGGCTGACGGCCGCCGCAAAGCCCGCAGCCCCACGGGCTGTGGGGCCACGCGATCGGCTGCCAAAGAGCTTTCCAGCAGGCACGACTTTCCCTCCTGGCTCTTCGGGCGTGGGAGCTGTCGCCAGAGCCGCGGGCCTACCGGAAAATGCTTCGCAGGCTGGCGCGGCGGCGCTACGTGGGCGCCGGTGGCAGCGAGGCTGACGGCCGCCGCAAAGCCCGCAGCCCCACAGGCTGTTTCGCGAGGCGAGCGGCTGCCAAAGAGCTTTCCAACGAGGCACGGCTTTCCCTCCCTGCTCTTGGGCGTGGGAGCTGTCGCCAGAGCCGCGGCCTTACCGGATAATGCTTCGCAGGCTGGCGCAGCGGCGCCACGTGGGCGCCGGTGGCAGCGAGGCTGACGGCCGCCGCAAAGCCTGCAGCCCCACAGGCTGTTTCGCCAGGCGAGCGGCTGCCAAAGAGCTTTCCAACGAGGCACGGCTTTCCCTCCTGGCTCTTCGTGCTTGCGAGCTGTCGCCAGAGCCGCGGCCCTACCGGAAAATGCTTCGCAGGCTGGTGGGGCGGCGCCACGTGGGCGCCGGTGGCTCCGAGGCTGACGGCCGCCGCAAAGCCCGCAGCCCCACAGGCTGTGGGGCCACGCGAGCGGCTGCCAAAGAGCTTTCCAACGAGGCACGGCTTTCCCTCCTGGCTCTTCGGGCGTGGGAGCTGTCGCCAGAGCCGCGGCCCTACAGGAAAATGCTTCGCAGGCTGGTGGGGCGGCGCCACGTGGGCGCCGGTGGCTCCGAGGCTGACGGCCGCCGCAAAGCCCGCAGCCCCACAGGCTGTTTCGCCAGGCGAGCGGCTGCCAAAGAGCTTTCCAACGAGGCACGGCTTTCCCTCCTGGCTCTTCGGGTGTGGGAGCTGTCGCCAGAGCCACGGCCCTACAGGAAAATGCTTCGCAGGCTGGCGCAGCGGCGCCACGTGGGCGCCGGTGGCAGGGAGGCTGACGGTCGCCGCATAGCCCGCAGCCCCATGGGCTGTGGGGCCACGCGAGCGGCCGCCAAAGAGCTTTCCAACGAGGCACGGCTTTCCCTCCTGGCTCTTCGGGCGTGGGAGCTGTCGCCAGAGCCTCAGCCCTACCGGAAAATGCTTCGCAGGCTGGCGCAGCGGCGCCACGTGGGCGCCGGTGGCAGCGAGGCTGACGGCCGCCGCAAAGCCCGCAGCCCCACAGGCTGTTTCGCCAGGCGAGCGGCTGCCAAAGAGCTTTCCAACGAGGCACGGCTTTCTCTCCTCGCTCTTAGGGCGTGGGAGCTGTCGCCAGAGCCGCGGCCCTACAGGAAAATGCTTCGCAGGCTGGCGCGGCTGTAGCTGGTGGGCGGCGGTGGCGCTGAGGCTGACGGCCGCCACAAAGCCCGCAGCCCCACGGGCTGTGGGGCCACGCGATCGGCTGCCAAAGAGCTTTCCAACGAGGCACGGCTTTCCCTCCTGGCTCTTCGGGCGTGGGAGCTGTCGCCAGAGCCGCGGCCCTACAGGAAAATGCTTCGCAGGCTGGTGGGGCGGCGCCACGTGGGCGCCGGTGGCTCCGAGGCTGACGGCCGCCGCAAAGCCCGCAGCCCCACAGGCTGTTTCGCCAGGCGAGCGGCTGCCAAAGAGCTTTCCAACGAGGCACGGCTTTCCCTCCTGGCTCTTCGGGCATGGGAGCTGTCGCCAGAGAAACGGCCCTACCGGAAAATGCTTCGCAGGCTGGCGCGGCTGCACCTGGTGGGTGCCGGTGGCTCCGAGGCTGACGGCCGCCGCAAAGCCCGCAGCCCCATGGGCTGTGGGGCCACGCGAGCGGCTGCCAAAGAGCTTTCCAACGAGGCACGGCTTTCCCTCCTGGCTCTTCGGGCTTGGGAGCTGTCGTCAGAGCCGCAGCCCTACCGGAAAATGCTTCGCAAGCTGGCACGGCAGCGCCACGTGGGCACCGTTGGCGGCGAGGCTGACGGCCGCCGCAAAGCCCGCAGCCCCACGGGCTGTGGGGCCACACGAGCGGCAGCCAAAGAGCTTTCCAGCGAGGCACGACTTTCCCTCCTGGCTCTTCGGGCGTGGGAGCTGTCGCCAGAGACGCGGCCCTACCGGAAAATGCTTCGCAGGCTGGCGCAGCGGCGCCACGTGGGCGCCGGTGGCAGCGAGGCTGACGGCCGCCGCAAAGCCCGCAGCCCCACAGGCTGTTTCGCCAGGCGAGCGGCTGCCAAAGAGCTTTCCAACGAGGCACGGCTTTCTCTCCTCGCTCTTAGGGCGTGGGAGCTGTCGCCAGAGCCGCGGCCCTACTGGAAAATGCTTCGCAGGCTGGCGCGGCTGCACCTGGTGGGCGCCGGTGGCGGGGAGGCTGACGGCCCCCACAAAGCCCGCAGCCCCACGGGCTGTGGGGCCACGCGAGCGGCTGCCAAAGAGCTTTCCAACGAGGCACGGCTTTCCCTCCTGGCTCTTCGGGCGTGGGAGCTGTCGCCAGAGCCGCGGCCCTACCGGAAAATGCTTCGCAGGCTGGCGCAGCGGCGCCACGTGGGCGCCGGTGGCAGGGAGGCTGACGGCCGCCACAAAGCCCGCAGCCCCACGGGCTGTGGGGCCACGCGATTGGCTGCCAAAGAGCTTTCCAACGAGGCACGGCTTTCCCTCCTGGCTCTTCGGGCGTGGGAGCTGTCGCCAGAGCCACGGCCCTACCGGAAAATGCTTCGCAGGCTGGCGCGGCTGCACCTGGTGGGTGCCGGTGGCTCCGAGGCTGACGGCCGCCGCAAAGCCCGCAGCCCCACAGGCTGTTTCGCCAGGCGAGCGGCTGCCAAAGAGCTTTCCAACGAGGCACGGCTTTCCCTCCTGGCTCTTCGGGCGTGGGAGCTGTCGCCAGAGCCACGGCCCTACCGGAAAATGCTTCGCAGGCTGGCGCGGCTGCACCTGGTGGGTGCCGGTGGCTCCGAGGCTGACGGCCGCCGCAAAGCCCGCAGCCCCACAGGCTGTTTCGCCAGGCGAGCGGCCGCCAAAGAGCTTTCCAACGAGGCACGGCTTTCCCTCCTGGCTCTTCGGGCGTGGGAGCTGTCGCCAGAGTTGCGGCCCTACCGGAAAATGCTTCGCAAGCTGGTGGGGCGGCGCCACGTGGGCGCCGGTGGCTCCGAGGCTGACGGCCGCCGCAAAGCCCGCAGCCCCACGGGCTATTTCGCCAGGCGAGCGGCTGCCAAAGAGCTTTCCAACGAGGCACGGCTTTCCCTCCTGGCTCTTCGGGCTTGGGAGTTGTCGTCAGAGCCGCAGCCCTACCGGAAAATGCTTCGCAGCCTGGTGAGGCGGCAACATGGGCGCCGGTGGCAGCGAGGCTGACGGCCGCCGCAAACCCCGCAGCCCCACAGGCTGTTTCGCCAGGCGAGCGGCTGCCAAAGAGCTTTCCAACGAGGCACGGCTTTCCCTCCTCGCTCTTCGGGCGTGGGAGCTGTCGCCAGAGCCGCGGCCCTACAGGAAAATGCTTCGCAGGCTGGCGCGGCTGCACCTGGTGGGCGCCGGTGGCTCCGAGGCTGACGGCCGCCACAAAGCCCGCAGCCCCACGGGCTGTGGGGCCACGCAAGAGGCTGCCAAAGAGCTTTCCAACGAGGCATGGCTTTCCCTCCTGGCTCTTCGGGCGTGGGAGCTGTCGCCAGAGCCGCAGCCCTACAGGAAAATGCTTCGCAGGCTGGCGCGGCGGCGCCACGTGGGCGCCGGTGTCGCTGAGGATGACGTCCGCCGGAAAGCCCGCAGCCCCACGGGCTGTGGGGCCACGCGAGCGGCTGCCAAAGAGGTTTCCAACGAGGCACGGCTTTCCCTCCTGGCTCTTCGGGCGTGGGAGCTGTCGTCAGAGCCGCAGCCCTACCGGAAAATGCTTCGCAGACTGGCGCGGCTGCACCTGGTGGGCGCCAGTGGCGGGGAGGCTGACGGCCGCCACAAAGCCCGCAGCCCCACGGGCTGTGGGGCCACGCAAGAGGCTGCCAAAGAGCTTTCCAACGAGGCATGGCTTTCCCTCCTGGCTCTTCGGGCGTGGGAGCTGTCGCCAGAGCCGCGGCCCTACCGGAAAATGCTTCGCAGGCTGGCGCGGCTGCACCTGGTGGGCGCCGGTGGCGGGGAGGCTGACGGTCGCCGCAAAGCCCGCAGCCCCACGGGCTGTGGGGCCACGCGAGTGGCTGCCAAAGAGCTTTCCAACGAGGCACGGCTTTCCCTCCTGGCTCTTCGGGCGTGGGAGCTGTCGCCAGAGCCGCGGCCCTACCGGAAAATGCTTCGCAGGCTCGTGCGGCGGCGCCACGTGGGCGCCGGTGGCGCAAAGGCTGACGGCCGCCGCAAAGCCCGCAGCCCCACGGGCTGTGGGGCCACACGAGCGGCTGCCAAAGAGCTTTCCAACGAGGCACGGCTTTCCCTCCTGGCTCTTCGTGCTTGGGAGCTGTCGCCAGAGCCGCGGCCCTACCGGAAAATGCTTCGCAGGCTGGTGGGGCGGCGCCACGTGGGCGCTGGTGGCTCCGAGGCTGACGGCCGCCGCAAAGCCCGCAGACCCACGGGCTGTGAGGCCACGCGAGCGGCTGCCAAAGAGCTTTCCAACGAGGCACGGCTTTCCCTCCTGGGTCTTCGGGCGTGGGAGCTGTCGCCAGAGTCGCGGCCCTACAGGAAAATGCTTCGCAGGCTGGCGCGGCTGCACCTGGTGGGCGCCGGTGGCGGGGAGGCTGACGGCCCCCACAAAGCCCGCAGCCCCACGGGCTGTGGGGCCACGCGAGCGGCTGCCAAAGAGCTTTCCAACGAGGCACGGCTTTCCCTCCTGGCTCTTCGGGCGTGGGAGCTGTCGCCAGAGCCGCGGCCCTACCGGAAAATGCTTCGCAGGCTGGCGCGGCTGTAGCTGTTGGGCGCCGGTGGCGGTGAGGCTGACGGCCGCCGCAAAGCCCGCAGCCCCACGGGCTGTGGGGCCACGCGAGCGGCCGCCAAAGAGCTTTCCAACGAGGCACGGCTTTCCCTCCTGGCTCTTCGTGCTTGGGAGCTGTCGCCAGAGTTGCGGCCCTACCGGAAAATGCTTCGCAGGCTGGTGGGGCGGCGCCACGTGGGCGCCGGTGGCTCCGAGGCTGACGGCCGCCGCAAAGCCCGCAGCCGCACGGGCTGTTTCGCCAGGCGAGCGGCTGCCAAAGAGCTTTCCAACGAGGCACGGCTTTCCCTCCTCGCTCTTCGGGCGTGGGAGCTGTCGCCAGAGCCGCGGCCCTACAGGAAAATGCTTCGCAGGCTGGCGCGGCTGCACCTGGTGGGCGCCGGTGGCTCCGAGGCTGACGGCCGCCACAAAGCCCGCAGCCCCACGGGCTGTGGGGCCACGCAAGAGGCTGCCAAAGAGCTTTCCAACGAGGCATGGCTTTCCCTCCTGGCTCTTCGGGCGTGGGAGCTGTCGCCAGAGCCGCAGCCCTACAGTAAAATGCTTCGCAGGCTGGCGCGGCGGCGCCACGTGGGCGCCGGTGTCGCTGAGGATGACGTCCGCCGGAAAGCCCGCAGCCCCACGGGCTGTGGGGCCACGCGAGCGGCTGCCAAAGAGGTTTCCAACGAGGCACGGCTTTCCCTCCTGGCTCTTCGGGCGTGGGAGCTGTCGTCAGAGCCGCAGCCCTACCGGAAAATGCTTCGCAGACTGGCGCGGCTGCACCTGGTGGGCGCCAGTGGCGGGGAGGCTGACGGCCGCCACAAAGCCCGCAGCCCCACGGGCTGTGGGGCCACGCAAGAGGCTGCCAAAGAGCTTTCCAACGAGGCATGGCTTTCCCTCCTGGCTCTTCGGGCGTGGGAGCTGTCGCCAGAGCCGCGGCCCTACCGGAAAATGCTTCGCAGGCTGGCGCGGCTGCACCTGGTGGGCGCCGGTGGCGGGGAGGCTGACGGTCGCCGCAAAGCCCGCAGCCCCACGGGCTGTGGGGCCACGCGAGTGGCTGCCAAAGAGCTTTCCAACGAGGCACGGCTTTCCCTCCTGGCTCTTCGGGCTTGGGAGTTGTCGTCAGAGCCGCAGCCCTACCGGAAAATGCTTCGCAGCCTGGTGAGGCGGCGACACATGGGCGCCGGTGGCAGCGAGGCTGACGGCCGCCGCAAAGCCCGCAGCCCCACAGGCTGTTTCGCCAGGCGAGCGGCTGCCAAAGAGCTTTCCAACGAGGCACGGCTTTCCCTCCTCGCTCTTCGGGCTTGGGAGCTGTCGCCAGAGCCGCGGCCCTACAGGAAAATGCTTCGCAGGCTGGCGCGGCTGCACCTGGTGGGCGCCGGTGGCTCCGAGGCTGACGGCCGCCACAAAGCCCGCAGCCCCACGGGCTGTGGGGCCACGCAAGAGGCTGCCAAAGAGCTTTCCAACGAGGCATGGCTTTCCCTCCTGGCTCTTCGGGCGTGGGAGCTGTCGCCAGAGCCGCAACCCTACAGGAAAATGCTTCGCAGGCTGGCGCGGCGGCGCCACGTGGGCGCCGGTGTCGCTGAGGATGACGTCCGCCGGAAAGCCCGCAGCCCCACGGGCTGTGGGGCCACGCGAGCGGCTGCCAAAGAGGTTTCCAACGAGGCACGGCTTTCCCTCCTGGCTCTTCGGGCGTGGGAGCTGTCGTCAGAGCCGCAGCCCTACCGGAAAATGCTTCGCAGGCTGGCGCGGCTGCACCTGGTGGGCGCCAGTGGCGGGGAGGCTGACGGCCGCCACAAAGCCCGCAGCCCCACGGGCTGTGGGGCCACGCAAGAGGCTGCCAAAGAGCTTTCCAACGAGGCATGGCTTTCCCTCCTGGCTCTTCGGGCGTGGGAGCTGTCGCCAGAGCCGCGGCCCTACCGGAAAATGCTTCGCAGGCTGGCGCGGCTGCACCTGGTGGGCGCCGGTGGCGGGGAGGCTGACGGTCGCCGCAAAGCCCGCAGCCCCACGGGCTGTGGGGCCACGCGAGTGGCTGCCAAAGAGCTTTCCAACGAGGCACGGCTTTCCCTCCTGGCTCTTCGGGCGTGGGAGCTGTCGCCAGAGCCGCGGCCCTACCGGAAAATGCTTCGCAGGCTCGTGCGGCGGCGCCACGTGGGCGCCGGTGGCGCAAAGGCTGACGGCCGCCGCAAAGCCCGCAGCCCCACGGGCTGTGGGGCCACACGAGCGGCTGCCAAAGAGCTTTCCAACGAGGCACGGCTTTCCCTCCTGGCTCTTCGTGCTTGGGAGCTGTCGCCAGAGCCGTGGCCCTACCGGAAAATGCTTCGCAGGCTGGTGGGGCGGCGCCACGTGGGCGCTGGTGGCTCCGAGGCTGACGGCCGCCGCAAAGCCCGCAGCCCCACGGGCTGTGAGGCCACGCGAGCGGCTGCCAAAGAGCTTTCCAACGAGGCACGGCTTTCCCTCCTGGGTCTTCGGGCGTGGGAGCTGTCGCCAGAGTCGCGGCCCTACTGGAAAATGCTTCGCAGGCTGGCGCGGCTGCACCTGGTGGGCGCCGGTGGCGGGGAGGCTGACGGCCCCCACAAAGCCCGAAGCCCCACGGGCTGTGGGGCCACGCGAGCGGCTGCCAAAGAGCTTTCCAACGAGGCACGGCTTTCCCTCCTGGCTCTTCGGGCGTGGGAGCTGTCGCCAGAGCCGCGGCCCTACCGGAAAATGCTTCGCAGGCTGGCGCGGCTGTAGCTGTTGGGCGCCGGTGGCGGTGAGGCTGACGGCCGCCGCAAAGCCCGCAGCCCCACGGGCTGTGGGGCCACGCGAGCGGCTGCCAAAGAGCTTTCCAACGAGGCACGGCTTTCCCTCCTGGCTCTTCGTGCTTGGGAGCTGTCGCCAGAGTTGCGGCCCTACCGGAAAATGCTTCGCAGGCTGGTGGGGCGGCGCCACGTGGGCGCCGGTGGCTCCGAGGCTGACGGCCGCCGCAAAGCCCGCAGCCGCACGGGCTGTTTCGCCAGGCGAGAGGCTGCCAAAGAGCTTTCCAACGAGGCACGGCTTTCCCTCCTCGCTTTTCGGGCGTGGGAGCTGTCGCCAGAGCCGCAGCCCTACAGGAAAATGCTTCGCAGGCTGGCGCGGCTGCACCTGGTGGGCGCCGGTGGCTCCGAGGCTGACAACCGCCGCAAAGCCCGCAGCCCCACGGGCTGTGGGGCCACGCGATCGGCTGCCAAAGAGCTTTCCAACGAGGCACGGCTTTCCCTCCTGGCTCTTCGTGCTTGGGAGCTGTCGCCAGAGTTGCGGCCTTACCGGAAAATGCTTCGCAGGCTGGTGGGGCGGCGCCACGTGGGCGCCGGTGGCAGCGAGGCTGACGGCTGCCGCAAAGCCCGCAGCCCCACGGGCTGTTTCGCCAGGCGAGCGGCTGCCAAAGAGCTTTCCAACGAGGCACGGCTTTCCCTCCTGGCTCTTCGGGCGTGGGAGCTGTCGCCAGAGCCGCAGCCCTACAGGAAAATGCTTCGCAGGCTGGCGCGGCTGCACCTGGTGGGCGCCGGTGGCTCCGAGGCTGACGGCCGCCACAAAGCCCGCAGCCCCACGGGCTGTGGGGCCACGGAAGAGGCTGCCAAAGAGCTTTCCAACGAGGCATGGCTTTCCCTCCTGGCTCTTCGGGCGTGGGAGCTGTCGCCAGAGCCGCAGCCCTACAGTAAAATGCTTCGCAGGCTGGCGCGGCGGCGCCACGTGGGCGCCGGTGTCGCTGAGGATGACGTCCGCCGGAAAGCCCGCAGCCCCACGGGCTGTGGGGCCACGCGAGCGGCTGCCAAAGAGGTTTCCAACGAGGCACGGCTTTCCCTCCTGGCTCTTCGGGCGTGGGAGCTGTCGTCAGAGCCGCAGCCCTACCGGAAAATGCTTCGCAGGCTGGCGCGGCTGCACCTGGTGGGCGCCAGTGGCGGGGAGGCTGACGGCCGCCACAAAGCCCGCAGCCCCACGGGCTGTGGGGCCACGCAAGAGGCTGCCAAAGAGCTTTCCAACGAGGCATGGCTTTCCCTCCTGGCTCTTCGGGCGTGGGAGCTGTCGCCAGAGCCGCGGCCCTACCGGAAAATGCTTCGCAGGCTGGCGCGGCTGCACCTGGTGGGCGCCGGTGGCGGGGAGGCTGACGGTCGCCGCAAAGCCCGCAGCCCCACGGGCTGTGGGGCCACGCGAGTGGCTGCCAAAGAGCTTTCCAACGAGGCACGGCTTTCCCTCCTGGCTCTTCGGGCTTGGGAGTTGTCGTCAGAGCCGCAGCCCTACCGGAAAATGCTTCGCAGCCTGGTGAGGCGGCGACACATGGGCGCCGGTGGCAGCGAGGCTGACGGCCGCCGCAAAGCCCGCAGCCCCACAGGCTGTTTCGCCAGGCGAGCGGCTGCCAAAGAGCTTTCCAACGAGGCACGGCTTTCCCTCCTCGCTCTTCGGGCGTGGGAGCTGTCGCCAGAGCCGCGGCCCTACAGGAAAATGCTTCGCAGGCTGGCGCGGCTGCACCTGGTGGGCGCCGGTGGCTCCGAGGCTGACGGCCGCCACAAAGCCCGCAGCCCCACGGGCTGTGGGGCCACGCAAGAGGCTGCCAAAGAGCTTTCCAACGAGGCATGGCTTTCCCTCCTGGCTCTTCGGGCGTGGGAGCTGTCGCCAGAGCCGCAGCCCTACCGGAAAATGCTTCGCAGGCTGGCGCGGCGGCGCCACGTGGGCGTCGGTGTCGCTGAGGATGACGTCCGCCGGAAAGCCCGCAGCCCCACGGGCTGTGGGGCCACGCGAGCGGCTGCCAAAGAGGTTTCCAACGAGGCACGGCTTTCCCTCCTGGCTCTTCGGGCGTGGGAGCTGTCGTCAGAGCCGCAGCCCTACCGGAAAATGCTTCGCAGGCTGGCGCGGCTGCACCTGGTGGGCGCCAGTGGCGGGGAGGCTGACGGCCGCCACAAAGCCCGCAGCCCCACGGGCTGTGGGGCCACGCAAGAGGCTGCCAAAGAGCTTTCCAACGAGGCATGGCTTTCCCTCCTGGCTCTTCGGGCGTGGGAGCTGTCGCCAGAGCCGCGGCCCTACCGGAAAATGCTTCGCAGGCTGGCGCGGCTGCACCTGGTGGGCGCCGGTGGCGGGGAGGCTGACGGTCGCCGCAAAGCCCGCAGCCCCACGGGCTGTGGGGCCACGCGAGTGGCTGCCAAAGAGCTTTCCAACGAGGCACGGCTTTCCCTCCTGGCTCTTCGGGCGTGGGAGCTGTCGCCAGAGCCGCGGCCCTACCGGAAAATGCTTCGCAGGCTCGTGCGGCGGCGCCACGTGGGCGCCGGTGGCGCAAAGGCTGACGGCCGCCGCAAAGCCCGCAGCCCCACGGGCTGTGGGGCCACACGAGCGGCTGCCAAAGAGCTTTCCAACGAGGCACGGCTTTCCCTCCTGGCTCTTCGTGCTTGTGAGCTGTCGCCAGAGCCGCGGCCCTACCGGAAAATGCTTCGCAGGCTGGTGGGGCGGCGCCACGTGGGCGCTGGTGGCTCCGAGGCTGACGGCCGCCGCAAAGCCCGCAGCCCCACGGGCTGTGAGGCCACGCGAGCGGCTGCCAAAGAGCTTTCCAACGAGGCACGGCTTTCCCTCCTGGGTCTTCGGGCGTGGGAGCTGTCGCCAGAGTCGCGGCCCTACTGGAAAATGCTTCGCAGGCTGGCGCGGCTGCACCTGGTGGGCGCCGGTGGCGGGGAGGCTGACGGCCCCCACAAAGCCCGCAGCCCCACGGGCTGTGGGGCCACGCGAGCGGCTGCCAAAGAGCTTTCCAACGAGGCACGGCTTTCCCTCCTGGCTCTTCGGGCGTGGGAGCTGTCGCCAGAGCCGCGGCCCTACCGGAAAATGCTTCGCAGGCTGGCGCGGCTGTAGCTGTTGGGCGCCGGTGGCGGTGAGGCTGACGGCCGCCGCAAAGCCCGCAGCCCCACGGGCTGTGGGGCCACGCGAGCGGCTGCCAAAGAGCTTTCCAACGAGGCACGGCTTTCCCTCCTGGCTCTTCGTGCTTGGGAGCTGTCGCCAGAGTTGCGGCCCTACCGGAAAATGCTTCGCAGGCTGGTGGGGCGGCGCCACGTGGGCGCCGGTGGCTCCGAGGCTGACGGCCGCCGCAAAGCCCGCAGCCGCACGGGCTGTTTCGCCAGGCGAGCGGCTGCCAAAGAGCTTTCCAACGAGGCACGGCTTTCCCTCCTCGCTTTTCGGGCGTGGGAGCTGTCGCCAGAGCCGCAGCCCTACAGGAAAATGCTTCGCAGGCTGGCGCGGCTGCACCTGGTGGGCGCCGGTGGCTCCGAGGCTGACAACCGCCGCAAAGCCCGCAGCCCCACGGGCTGTGGGGCCACGCGATCGGCTGCCAAAGAGCTTTCCAACGAGGCACGGCTTTCCCTCCTGGCTCTTCGTGCTTGGGAGCTGTCGCCAGAGTTGCGGCCTTACCGGAAAATGCTTCGCAGGCTGGTGGGGCGGCGCCACGTGGGCGCCGGTGGCAGCGAGGCTGACGGCCGCCGCAAAGCCCGCAGCCCCACGGGCTGTTTCGCCAGGCGAGCGGCTGCCAAAGAGCTTTCCAACGAGGCACGGCTTTCCCTCCTGGCTCTTCGGGCGTGGGAGCTGTCGCCAGAGCCGCAGCCCTACAGGAAAATGCTTCGCAGGCTGGCGCGGCAGCGCCACGTGGGCGCCGGTGTCGCTGAGGCTGACGTCCGCCGGAAAGCCCGCAGCCCCACGGGCTGTGGGGCCCCGCGAGCGGCCGCCAAAGAGCTTTCCAACGAGGCACGGCTTTCCCTCCTGGCTCTTCGGGCTTGGGAGCTGTCGTCAGAGCCGCAGACCTACCGGAAAATGCTTCGCAGGCTGGCGCGGCAGCGCCACGTGGGCGCCGGTGGCGGGGAGGCTGACAGCCGCCACAAAGCCCGCAGCCCCACGGGCTGTGGGGCCACGCGAGCGGCTGCCAAAGAGCTTTCCAACGAGGCACGGCTTTCCCTCCTGGCTCTTCGTGCTTGGGAGCTGTCGCCAGAGCCGCGGCCCTACAGGAAAATGCTTCGCAGGCTGGTGGGGCGGCGCCACGTGGGCGCCGGTGGCTCCGAGGCTGACGGCCGCCGCAAAGCCCGCAGCCCCACAGGCTGTTTCGCCAGGCGAGCGGCTGCCAAAGAGCTTTCCAACGAGGCACGGCTTTCCCTCCTGGCTCTTCGGGCATGGGAGCTGTCGCCAGAGCCACGGCCCTACCAGAAAATGCTTCGCAGGCTGGCGCGGCTGCACCTGGTGGGTGCCGGTGGCTCCGAGGCTGATGGCCGCCGCAAAGCCCGCAGCCCCACAGGCTGTTTCGCCAGGCGAGCGGCTGCCAAAGAGCTTTCCAACGAGGCACAGCTTTCCCTCCTGGCTCTTCGGGCGTGGCAGCTGTCGCCAGAGAAACGGCCCTACAGGAAAATGCTTCGCAGGCTGGCGCGGCTGCACCTGGTGGGTGCCGGTGGCTCCGAGGCTGACGGCCGCCGCAAAGCCCGCAGCCCCACAGGCTGTTTCGCCAGGCGAGCGGCCGCCAAAGAGCTTTCCAACGAGGCACGGCTTTCCCTCCTGGCTCTTCGGGCTTGGGAGCTGTCGTCAGAGCCGCAGCCCTACCGGAAAATGCTTCGCAAGCTGGCGCGGCAGCACCACGTGGGCGCCGGTGGCGCCGAGGCTGACGGCCGCCGCAAAGCCCGCAGCCCCACGGGCTGTGGGGCCACGCGAGCGGCTGCCAAAGAGCTTTCCAACGAGGCATGGCTTTTCCTCCTGGCTCTTCGGGCGTGGGAGCTGTTGCCAGAGCCGCGGCCCTACCGGAAAACGCTTCGCAGGCTGGCGCAGCGGCGCCACGTGGGCACCGGTGGCGGCGAGGCTGACGGCCGCCGCAAAGCCCGCAGCCCCACGGGCTGTGGGGCCACGCGAGCGGCTGCCAAAGAGCTTTCCAACGAGGCATGGCTTTCCCTCCTGGCTCTTCGGGCTTGGGAGTTGTCGTCAGAGCCGCAGCCCTACCGGAAAATGCTTCGCAAGCTGGCACGGCAGCGCCACGTGGGCACCGTTGGCGGCGAGGCTGACGGCCGCCGCAAAGCCCGCAGCCACACGGGCTGTGGGGCCACACGAGCGGCAGCCAAAGAGCTTTCCAGCGAGGCACGACTTTCCCTCCTGGCTCTTCGGGCGTGGGAGCTGTCGCCAGAGACGCGGCCCTACCGGAAAATGCTTCGCAGGCTGGCGCAGCGGCGCCACGTGGGCGCCGGTGGCAGCGAGGCTGACAGCCGCCGCAAAGCCCGCAGCCCCACAGGCTGTTTCGCCAGGCGAGCGGCTGCCAAAGAGCTTTCCAACGAGGCACGGCTTTCTCTCCTCGCTCTTAGGGCGTGGGAGCTGTCGCCAGAGCCGCGGCCCTACTGGAAAATGCTTCGCAGGCTGGCGCGGATGCACCTGGTGGGCGCCGGTGGCGGGGAGGCTGACGGCCGCCACAAAGCCCGCAGCCCCACGGGCTGTGGGGCCACGCGATCGGCTGCCAAAGAGCTTTCCAACGAGGCACGGCTTTCCCTCCTGGCTCTTCGGGCGTGGGAGCTGTCGCCAGAGCCGCGGCCCTACCGGAAAATGCTTCGCAGGCTGGCGCAGCGGCGCCACGTGGGCGCCGGTGGCAGGGAGGCTGACGGCCGCCACAAAGCCCGCAGCCCCACGGGCTGTGGGGCCACGCGATTGGCTGCCAAAGAGCTTTCCAACGAGGCACGGCTTTCCCTCCTGGCTCTTCGGGCGTGGGAGCTGTCGCCAGAGCCACGGCCCTACCGGAAAATGCTTCGCAGGCTGGCGCGGCTGCACCTGGTGGGTGCCGGTGGCTCCGAGGATGACGGCCGCGGCAAAGCCCGCAGCCCCACAGGCTGTTTCGCCAGGCGAGCGGCTGCCAAAGAGCTTTCCAACGAGGCACGGCTTTCCCTCCTGGCTCTTCGGGCGTGGGAGCTGTCGCCAGAGCCACGGCCCTACCGGAAAATGCTTCGCAGGCTGGCGCGGCTCCACCTGGTGGGTGCCGGTGGCTGCGAGGCTGACGGCCGCCGCAAAGCCCGCAGCCCCACAGGCTGTTTCGCCAGGCGAGCGGCCGCCAAAGAGCTTTCCAACGAGGCACGGCTTTCCCTCCTGGCTCTTCGGGCGTGGGAGCTGTCGCCAGAGTTGCGGCCCTACCGGAAAATGCTTCGCAGGCTGGTGGGGCGGTGCCACGTGGGCGCCGGTGGCTCCGAGGCTGACGGCCGCCGCAAAGCCCGCAGCCGCACGGGCTGTTTCGCCAGGCGAGCGGCTGCCAAAGAGCTTTCCAACGAGGCATGGCTTTCCCTCCTGGCTCTTCGGGCTTGGGAGCTGTCGCCAGAGTTGCGGCCCTACCGGAAAATGCTTCGCAGGCTGGTGGGGCGGCGCCACGTGGGCGCCGGTGGCTCCGAGGCTGACAACTGCCGCAAAGCCCGCAGCCCCACGGGCTGTGGGGCCACGCGAGCGGCTGCCAAAGAGCTTTCCAACGAGGCACGGCTTTCCCTCCTGGGTCTTCGGGCTTGGGAGTTGTCGTCAGAGCCGCAGCCCTACCGGAAAATGCTTCGCAGCCTGGTGAGGCGGCGACACATGGGCGCCGGTGGCAGCGAGGCTGACGGCCGCCGCAAAGCCCGCAGCCCCACAGGCTGTTTCGCCAGGCGAGCGGCTGCCAAAGAGCTTTCCAACGAGGCACGGCTTTCCCTCCTCGCTCTTCGGGCGTGGGAGCTGTCGCCAGAGCCGCGGCCCTACAGGAAAATGCTTCGCAGGCTGGCGCGGCTGCACCTGGTGGGCGCCGGTGGCTCCGAGGCTGACGGCCGCCACAAAGCCCGCAGCCCCACGGGCTGTGGGGCCACGCAAGAGGCTGCCAAAGAGCTTTCCAACGAGGCATGGCTTTCCCTCCTGGCTCTTCGGGCGTGGGAGCTGTCGCCAGAGCCGCGGCCCTACCGGAAAATGCTTCGCAGGCTGGCGCGGCTGCACCTGGTGGGCGCCGGTGGCGGGGAGGCTGACGGTCGCCGCAAAGCCCGCAGCCCCACGGGCTGTGGGGCCACGCGAGCGGCTGCCAAAGAGCTTTCCAACGAGGCACGGCTTTCCCTCCTGGCTCTTCGGGCGTGGGAGCTGTCGCCAGAGCCGCGGCCCTACCGGAAAATGCTTCGCAGGCTCGTGCGGCGGCGCCACGTGGGCGCCGGTGGCGCAAAGGCTGACGGCCGCCGCAAAGCCCGCAGCCCCACGGGCTGTGGGGCCACGCGAGCGGCTGCCAAAGAGCTTTCCAACGAGGCACGGCTTTCCCTCCTGGCTCTTCGTGCTTGGGAGCTGTCGCCAGAGCCGCGGCCCTACCGGAAAATGCTTCGCAGGCTGGTGGGGCGGCGCCACGTGGGCGCTGGTGGCTCCGAGGCTGACGGCCGCCGCAAAGCCCGCAGCCCCACGGGCTGTGAGGCCACGCGAGCGGCTGCCAAAGAGCTTTCCAACGAGGCACGGCTTTCCCTCCTGGGTCTTCGGGCGTGGGAGCTGTCGCCAGAGTCGCGGCCCTACAGGAAAATGCTTCGCAGGCTGGCGCGGCTGCACCTGGTGGGCGCCGGTGGCGGGGAGGCTGACGGCCCCCACAAAGCCCGCAGCCCCACGGGCTGTGGGGCCACGCGAGCGGCTGCCAAAGAGCTTTCCAACGAGGCACGGCTTTCCCTCCTGGCTCTTCGGGCGTGGGAGCTGTCGCCAGAGCCGCGGCCCTACCGGAAAATGCTTCGCAGGCTGGCGCGGCTGTAGCTGTTGGGCGCCGGTGGCGGTGAGGCTGACGGCCGCCGCAAAGCCCGCAGCCCCACGGGCTGTGGGGCCACGCGAGCGGCTGCCAAAGAGCTTTCCAACGAGGCACGGCTTTCCCTCCTGGCTCTTCGTGCTTGGGAGCTGTCGCCAGAGTTGCGGCCCTACCGGAAAATGCTTCGCAGGCTGGTGGGGCGGCGCCACGTGGGCGCCGGTGGCTCCGAGGCTGACGGCCGCCGCAAAGCCCGCAGCCGCACGGGCTGTTTCGCCAGGCGAGCGGCTGCCAAAGAGCTTTCCAACGAGGCACGGCTTTCCCTCCTCGCTTTTCGGGCGTGGGAGCTGTCGCCAGAGCCGCAGCCCTACAGGAAAATGCTTCGCAGGCTGGCGCGGCTGCACCTGGTGGGCGCCGGTGGCTCCGAGGCTGACAACCGCCGCAAAGCCCGCAGCCGCACGGGCTGTGGGGCCACGCGATCGGCTGCCAAAGAGCTTTCCAACGAGGCACGGCTTTCCCTCCTGTCTCTTCGTGCTTGGGAGCTGTCGCCAGAGTTGCGGCCCTACCGGAAAATGCTTCGCAGGCTAGTGGGGCGGCGCCACGTGGGTGCCGGTGGCAGCGAGGCTGACGGCCGCCGCAAAGCCCGCAGCCCCACGGGCTGTTTCGCCAGGCGAGCGGCTGCCAAAGAGCTTTCCAACGAGGCACGGCTTTCCCTCCTGGCTCTTCGGGCGTGGGAGCTGTCGCCAGAGCCGCAGCCCTACAGGAAAATGCTTCGCAGGCTGGCGCGGCGGCGCCACGTGGGCGCCGGTGTCGCTGAGGCTGACGTCCGCCGGAAAGCCCGCAGCCCCACGGGCTGTGGGGCCCCGCGAGCGGCCGCCAAAGAGCTTTCCAACGAGGCACGGCTTTCCCTCCTGGCTCTTCGGGCTTGGGAGCTGTCGTCAGAGCCGCAGCCCTACCGGAAAATGCTTCGCAGGCTGGCGCGGCAGCGCCACGTGGGCGCCGGTGGCGGGGAGGCTGACGGCCGCCACAAAGCCCGCAGCCCCACGGGCTGTGGGGCCACGCGATCGGCTGCCAAAGAGCTTTCCAACGAGGCACGGCTTTCCCTCCTGGCTCTTCGGGCGTGGGAGCTGTCGCCAGAGCCGCGGCCCTACAGGAAAATGCTTCGCAGGCTGGTGGGGCGGCGCCACGTGGGCGCCGGTGGCTCCGAGGCTGACGGCCGCCGCAAAGCCCGCAGCCCCACAGGCTGTTTCGCCAGGCGAGCGGCTGCCAAAGAGCTTTCCAAGGAGGCACGGCTTTCCCTCCTGGCTCTTCGGGCATGGGAGCTGTCGCCAGAGCCACGGCCCTACCAGAAAATGCTTCGCAGGCTGGTGCGGCTGCACCTGATGGGTGCCGGTGGCTCCGAGGCTGACGGCCGCCGCAAAGCCCGCAGCCCCACAGGCTGTTTCGCCAGGCGAGCGGCTGCCAAAGAGCTTTCCAACGAGGCACGGCTTTCCCTCCTCGCTCTTCGGGCGTCAGAGCTGTCGCCAGAGAAACGGCCCTACAGGAAAATGCTTCGCAGGCTGGCGCGGCTGCACCTGGTGGGTGCCAGTGTCTCCGAGGCTGACGGCCGCCGCAAAGCCCGCAGCCCCACAGGCTGTTTCGCCAGGCGAGCGGCCGCCAAAGAGCTTTCCAACGAGGCACGGCTTTCCCTCCTGGCTCTTCGGGCGTGGGAGCTGTCGCCAGAGCCGCGGCCCTACCGGAAAATGCTTCGCAGGCTGGTGGGGCGGCGCCACGTGGGCGCTGGTGGCTCCGAGGCTGACGGCCGCCGCAAAGCCCGCAGCCCCACGGGCTGTGGGGCCACGCAAGCGGCTGCCAAAGAGCTTTCCAACGAGGCACGGCTTTCCCTCCTGGGTCTTCGGGCTTGGGAGTTGTCGTCAGAGCCGTGGCCCAAATGGAAAATGCTTCGCAAGCTGGCGCGGCGGCGCCACGTGGGCGCCGGTGGCAGCGAGGCTGACGGCCGCCGCAAAGCCCGCAGCCCCACGGGCTGTGAGGCCACGCGAGCGGCTGCCAAAGAGCTTTCCAACGAGGCACGGCTTTCCCTCCTGGCTCTTCGGGCGTGGGAGCTGTCGCCAGAGCCGCGGCCCTACCGGAAAATGCTTCGCAGGCTGGCGCGGCTGTAGCTGGTGGGCTCCGGTGGCGCCGAGGCTGACGGCCGCCGCAAAGCCCGCAGCCCCACTAGCTGTGGGGCCACGCGAGCGGCTGCCAAAGAGCTTTCCAACGAGGCATGGCTTTCCCTCCTGGCTCTTCGGGCGTGGGAGCTGTCGCCAGAGACGCGGCCCTACCGGAAAATGCTTCGTAGGCTGGCGCAGCGGCGCCACGTGGGCGCCGGTGGCAGCGAGGATGACGGCCGCCGCAAAGCCCGCAGCCCCACAAGCTGTTTCGCCAGGCGAGCGGCTGCCAAAGAGCTTTCCAACGAGGCATGGCTTTCCCTCCTGGCTCTTCGGGCTTGGGAGCTGTCGCCAGAGCCGCGGCCCTACCGGAAAATGCTTCGCAGGCTGGTGGGGCGGCGCCACGTGGGCGCCGGTGCCTCCGAGGCTGACAACCGCCGCAAAGCCCGCAGCCCCACGGGCTGTGGGGCCACGCGAGCGGCTGCCAAAGAGCTTTCCAACGAGGCATGGCTTTCCCTCCTGGCTCTTCGGGCTTGGGAGCTGTCGTCAGAGCTCCAGCCCTACCGGAAAATGCTTCGCAAGCTGGCGCGGCAGCGCCACGTGGGCGCCGGTGGCACCGAGGCTGACGGCCGCCGCAAAGCCCGCAGCCCCACGGGCTGTGGGGCCACGCGAGCGGCTGCCAAAGAGCTTTCCAACAAGGCACGGCTTTCCCTCCTGGCTCTTCGCGCGTGGGAGCTGTCGCCAGAGTTGCGGCCCTACCGGAAAATGCTTCGCAGGCTGGTGGGGCGGCGCCACGTGGGCGCAGGTGGCGCAAAGGCTGACGGCCGCCGCAAAGCCCGCAGCCGCACGGGCTGTTTCGCCAGGCGAGCGGCTGCCAAAGAGCTTTCCAACGAGGCACGGCTTTCCCTCCTGGCTCTTCGGGCGTGGGAGCTGTCGCCAGAGCCGCGGCCCTACCGGAAAATGCTTCGCAGGCTGGTGGGGCGGCGCCACGTGGGCGCCGGTGGCTCCGAGGCTGACGGCCGCCGCAAAGCCCGCAGCCCCACAGGCTGTTTCGCCAGTCGAGCGGCTGCCAAAGAGCTTTCCAACGAGGCACGGCTTTCCCTCCTTGCTTTTCGGGCGTGGGAGCTGTCGCCAGAGCCGCAGCCCTACAGGAAAATGCTTCGCAGGCTGGCGCGGCTGCACCTGGTGGGCGCCGGTGGCTCCGAGGCTGACGGCCGCCACAAAGCCCGCAGCCCCACGGGGTGTGGGGCCACGCGATCGGCTGCCAAAGAGCTTTCCAACGAGGCACGGCTTTCCCTCCTGGCTCTTCGGGCGTGGGAGCTGTCGCCAGAGCCGCGGCCCTACCGGAAAATGCTTCGCAGGCTGGTGGGGCGGCGCCAGGTGGGCGCTGGTGGCTCCGAGGCTGACGGCCGCCGCAAAGCCCGCAGCCACACGGGCTGTTTCGCCAGGCGAGCGGCTGCCAAAGAGCTTTCCAACGAGGCACGGCTTTCCCTCCTGGCTCTTCGGGCGTGGGAGCTGTCGCCAGAGCCGCAGCCCTACAGGAAAATGCTTCGCAGGCTGGCGCGGCGGCGCCACGTGGGCGCCGGTGTCGCTGAGGCTGACGTCCGCCGGAAAGCCCGCAGCCCCACGGGCTGTGGGGCCATGCGAGCGGCCGCCAAAGAGCTTTCCAACGAGGCACGGCTTTCCCTCCTGGCTCTTCGGGCGTGGGAGCTGTCGCCAGAGCCGCAGCCCTACCGGAAAATGCTTCGCAAGCTGGCGCGGCAGCGCCACGTGGGCGCCGGTGGCGCCGAGGCTGACGGCCGCCGCAAAGCCCGCAGCCCCACGGGCTGTGCGGCCACGCAAGAGGCTACCAAAGAGCTTTCCAGCAAGGCATGCCTTTCCCTCCCTGCTCTTCGGGCGTGGGAGCTGTCGCCAGAGCCGCGGCCCTACCGGAAAATGCTTCGCAGGCTGGCGCGGCTGCACCTGGTGGGCGCCAGTGGCGGGGAGGCTGACGGTCGCCGCAAAGCCCGCAGCCACACGGGCTGTGGGGCCACGCGAGCGGCTGCCAAAGAGCTTTCCAACGAGGCATGGCTTTCCCTCCCTGCTCTTCGGGCGCGGGAGCTGTCGCCAGAGCCGCAGCCCTACCGGAAAATGCTTCGCAGGCTGGTGCGGCGGTACCACGTGGGCGCCGGTGGCGCCGAGGCTGACGGCCGCCGCAAAGCCCGCAGCCCCATGGGCTGTGGGGCCACGCGAGCGGCTGCCAAAGAGCTTTCCAACGAGGCACGGCTTTCCCTCCTGGCTCTTCGGGCTTGGGAGTTGTCGTCAGAGCCGTGGCCCTACTGGAAAATGCTTCGCAAGCTGGCGCGGCGGCGCCACGTGGGCGCCGGTGGCTTAGAGGCTGACGGCCGCCACAAAGCCCGCAGCCCCACGGGCTGTGAGGCCACGCGAGCGGCGGCCAAAGAGCTTTCCAACGAGGCACGGCTTTCCCTCCTGGCTCTTCGGGCGTGGGAGCTGTCGCCAGAGCCGCGGCCCTACCGGAAAATGCTTCGCAGGGTGGCGCGGCTGTAGCTGGTAGGCGCCGGTGGCGCTGAGGCTGACGGCCGCCGCAAAGCCCGCAGCCGCACGGGCTGTTTCGCCAGGCGAGCGGCTGCCAAAGAGCTTTCCAACGAGGCATGGCTTTCCCTCCTGGCTCTTCGGGCTTGGGAGCTGTCGCCAGAGTTGCGGCCCTACCGGAAAATGCTTCGCAGGCTGGTGGGGCGGCGCCACGAGGGCGCCGGTGGCTCCGAGGCTGACAACCGCCGCAAAGCCCGCAGCCCCACGGGCTGTGGGGCCACGCGAGCGGCTGCCAAAGAGCTTTCCAACGAGGCACGGCTTTCCCTCCTGGCTCTTCGGGCGTGGGAGCTGTCGCCAGAGCCGCGGCCCTACCGGAAAATGCTTCGCAGGCTGGTGGGGCGGCGCCACGTGGGCGCTGGTGGCTCCGAGGCTGACGGCCGCCGCAAAGCCCGCAGCCCCACGGGCTGTGGGGCCACGCAAGCGGCTGCCAAAGAGCTTTCCAACGAGGCACGGCTTTCCCTCCTGGGTCTTCGGGCTTGGGAGTTGTCGTCAGAGCCGTGGCCCAACTGGAAAATGCTTCGCAAGCTGGCGCGGCGGCTCCACGTGGGCGCAGGTGGCAGCGAGGCTGACGGCCGCCGCAAAGCCCGCAGCCCCACGGGCTGTGGGGCCACGCGAGCGGCTGCCAAAGAGCTTTCCAACGAGGCATGGCTTTCCCTCCTGGCTCTTCGTGCTTGGGAGCTGTCGCCAGAGTTGCGGCCCTACCGGAAAATGCTTCGCAAGCTGGCGCGGCGGCGCCACGTGGGCGCCGGTGGCTCCGAGGCTGACGGCCGCCGCAAAGCCCGCAGCCACACGGGCTGTGGGGCCACGCGAGCGGCTGCCAAAGAGCTTTCCAACGAGGCACGGCGTTCCCTCCCTGCTCTTCGGGCGTGGGAGCTGTCGCCAGAGCCGTGGCCCTACCGGAAAATGCTTCGCAGGCTGGCGCGGCTGTACCAGGTGGGCGCAGGTGGCGCCGAGGCTGACGGCCGCCGCAAAGCCCGCAGCCCCACGGGCTGTGGGGCCACGCGAGCGGCTGCCAAAGAGCTTTCCAACAAGGCACGGCTTTCCCTCCTAGCTCTTCGGGCGTGGGAGCTGTCGCCAGAGTCACGGCCCTACCGCAAAAAGCTCTGCATACTTGCGCGGCGGCGCCACATGGGCACCGTTGGCGGAGAGGCTGACGGCCGCCGCAAAGCCCGCAGCCCCACGGGCTGTGGGGCCACGGAAGAGGCTGCCAAAGAGCTTTCCAACGAGGCACGGCTTTCCCTCCTGGCTCTTCGGGCGTGGGAGCTGTCGCCAGAGCCGCGGCCCTACCGGAAAATGCTTCGCAGGCTGGTGCGGCGGCGCCACGTGGGCGCCGGTGGCAGCGAGGCTGACGGCCGCCGCAAAGCCCGCAGCCCCACAGGCTGTTTCGCCAGGCGAGCGGCTGCCAAAGAGCTTTCCAACGAGGCACGGCTTTCCCTCCTGGCTCTTCGGGCGTGGGAGCTGTCGCCAGAGCCGCGGCCCTACCGGAAAATGCTTCGCAGGCTGGCGCGGCTGTAGCTGGTGGGCGCCGGTGGCGCTGAGGCTGACGGCCGCCACAAAGCCCGCAGCCCCACGGGCTGTGGGGCCACGCGAGCGGCTGCCAAAGAGCTTTCCAACGAGGCACGGCTTTCTCTCCTCGCTCTTCGGGCGTGGGACCTGTCGCCAGAGCCGCGGCCCTACCGGAAAATGCTTCGCAGGCTGGTGGGGCGGCGCCACGTGGGCGCCGGTGGCTCCGAGGCTGACGGCCGCCGCAAAGCCCGCAGCCCCACGGGCTGTTTCGCCAGGCGAGCGGCTGCCAAAGAGCTTTCCAACGAGGCACGGCTTTCCCTCCTGGCTCTTCGTGCTTGGGAGCTGTCGCCAGAGATGCAGCCCTACCGGAAAATGCTTCGCAGGCTGGCGCGGCGGCGCCACGTGGGCGCCGGTGTCGACGAGGTTGACGGCCGCCGTATAGCCCGCAGCCACACGGGCTGTGGGGCCACGCGAGCGGCTGCCAAAGAGCTTTCCAACGAGGCACGGCTTTCCCTCCTGGCTCTTCGTGCTTGGGAGCTGTCGCCAGAGTTGCGGCCCTACCGGAAAACGCTTCGCAGGCTGGTGCGGCGGAGCCACGTGGGCGCAGGTGTCGCCGAGGCTGACGGCCGCCGCAAAGCCCGCAGCCCCACGGGCTGTGGGGCCACGTGAGCGGCTGCCAAAGAGCTTTCCAACGAGGCACGGCTTTCCCTCCTGGCTCTTCGGGCTTGGGAGTTGTCGTCAGAGCCGCAGCCCTACCGGAAAATGCTTCGCAAGCTGGCGCGGCAGCGCCACGTGGGCACCGTTGGCGGCGAGGCTGACGGCCGCCGCAAAGCCCGCAGCCACACGGGCTGTTTCGCCAGGCGAGCAGCTGCCAAAGAGCTTTCCAACGAGGCACGGCTTTCCCTCCTGGCTCTTCGGGCTTGGGAGCTGTCGTCAGAGCCGCAGCCCTACCGGAAAATGCTTCGCAGACTGGTGCGGCGGCGCCACGTGGGCGCCGGTGTCGCCGAGGCTGACGGCCGCCGCAAAGCCCGCAGCCCCACGGGCTGTGGGGCAACGCGAGAGGCTGCCAAAGAGCTTTCCAACGAGGCATGGCTTTCCCTCCTGGCTCTTCGGGCGTGGGAGCTGTTGCCAGAGACGCGGCCCTACCGGAAAATGCTTCGTAGGCTGGCGCGGCTGCACCTGGTGGGCGCCAGTGGCAGGGAGGCTGACGGCCGCCGCAAAGCCCGCAGCCCCACGGGCTGTGGGGCCACGCGAGCGGCTGCCAAAGAGCTTTCCAACGAGGCACGGCTTTCCCTCCTAGGTCTTCGGGCGTGGGAGCTGTCGCCAGAGCCGCGGCCCTACAGGAAAATGATTCGCAGACTGGCGCGGCTGCACCTGGTGGGCGCCGGTGGCGCCGAGGCTGACGGCCGCCGCAAAGCCCGCAGCCCCACGGGCTGTGGGGCCACGCGAGCGGCTGCCAAACAGATTTCCAACGAGGCACGGCTTTCCCTCCTGGCTCTTCGGGCGTGGGAGCTGTCGCCAGAGCCGCGGCCCTACCGGAAAATGCTTCGCAGGCTGGCGCGGCTGTAGCTGGTGGGCGGCGGTGGCGCTGAGGCTGACGGCCGCCGCAAAGCCCGCAGCCCCACGGGCTGTGGGGCCACGCGAGCGGCTGCCAAAGAGCTTTCCAACGAGGCACGGCTTTCCCTCCCTGCTCTTCGGGCGTGGGAGCTGTCGCCAGAGCCACGGCCCTACCGGATAATGCTTCGCAGGCTGGCGCAGCGGCGCCACGTTTGCGCCGGTCGCAGCGAGGCTGACGGCCGCCGCAAAGCCCGCAGCCCCACGGGCTGTGAGGCCACGCGAGCGGCTGCCAAAGAGCTTTCCAACGAGGCATGGCTTTCCCTCCTGGCTCTTCGGGCTTGGGAGCTGTCGCCAGAGTTGCGGCCCTACCGGAAAATGCTTCGCAGGCAGGTGGGGCGGCGCCACGTGGGCGCCGGTGGCTCCGAGGCTGACAACCGCCGCAAAGCCCGCAGCCCCACGGGCTGTGGGGCCACGCGAGCGGCTGCCAAAGAGCTTTCCAACGAGGCACGGCTTTCCCTCCTGGCTCTTCGGGCTTGGGAGTTGTCGTCAGAGCCGCAGCCCTACCGGAAAATGCTTCGCAGCCTGCTGAGGTGGCGACACATGGGCGCCGGTGGCAGCGAGGCTGACGGCCGCCGCAAAGCCCGCAGCCCCACAGGCTGTTTCGCCAGTCGAGCGGCTGCCAAAGAGCTTTCCAACGAGGCACGGCTTTCCCTCCTCGCTTTTCGGGCGTGGGAGCTGTCGCCAGAGCCGCAGCCCTACAGGAAAATGCTTCGCAGGCTGGCGCGGCTGCACCTGGTGGGCGCCGGTGGCTCCGAGGCTGACGGCCGCCACAAAGCCCGCAGCCCCACGGGGTGTGGGGCCACGCGAGCGGCTACCAAAGAGCTTTCCAACGAGGCACGGCTTTCCCTCCTGGCTCTTCGGGCGTGGGAGCTGTCGCCAGAGCCACGGCCCTACCGGAAAATGCTTCGCAGGCTGGTGGGGCGGCGCCAGGTGGGCGCTGGTGGCTCCGAGGCTGACGGCCGCCACAAAGCCCGCAGCCACACGGGCTGTTTCGCCAGGCGAGCGGCTGCCAAAGAGCTTTCCAACGAGGCACGGCTTTCCCTCCTGGCTCTTCGGGCGTGGGAGCTGTTGCCAGAGCCGCAGCCCTACAGGAAAATGCTTCGCAGGCTGGCGCGGCGGCGCCACGTGGGCGCCGGTGTCGCTGAGGCTGACGTCCGCCGGAAAGCCCGCAGCCCCACGGGCTGTGGGGCCATGCGAGCGGCCGCCAAAGAGCTTTCCAACGAGGCACGGCTTTCCCTCCTGGCTCTTCGGGCGTGGGAGCTGTCGCCAGAGCCGCAGCCCTACCGGAAAATGCTTCGCAGGCTGGTGCGGCGGAGCCACGTGGGCGCCGGTGTCGCCGAGGCTGACGGCCGCCGCAAAGCCCGCAGCCCCACGGGCTGTGGGGCCACGTGAGCGGCTGCCAAAGAGCTTTCCAACGAGGCACGGCTTTCCCTCCTGGCTCTTCGGGCTTGGGAGTTGTCGTCAGAGCCGCAGCCCTACCGGAAAATGCTTCGCAAGCTGGCGCGGCAGCGCCACGTGGGCACCGTTGGCGGCGAGGCTGACGGCCGCCGCAAAGCCCGCAGCCACACGGGCTGTTTCGCCAGGCGAGCGGCTGCCAAAGAGCTTTCCAACGAGGCACGGCTTTCCCTCCTGGCTCTTCGGGCTTGGGAGCTGTCGTCAGAGCCGCAGCCCTACCGGAAAATGCTTCGCAGACTGGTGGGGCGGCGCCACGTGGGCGCCGGTGTCGCCGAGGCTGACGGCCGCCGCAAAGCCCGCAGCCCCACGGGCTGTGGGGCAACGCGAGAGGCTGCCAAAGAGCTTTCCAACGAGGCATGGCTTTCCCTCCTGGCTCTTCGGGCGTGGGAGCTGTCGCCAGAGACGCGGCCCTACCGGAAAATGCTTCGTAGGCTGGCGCGGCTGCACCTGGTGGGCGCCAGTGGCGGGGAGGCTGACGGCCGCCGCAAAGCCCGCAGCCCCACGGGCTGTGGGGCCACGCGAGCGGCTGCCAAAGAGCTTTCCAACGAGGCACGGCTTTCCCTCCTAGGTCTTCGGGCGTGGGAGCTGTCGCCAGAGCCGCGGCCCTACAGGAAAATGATTCGCAGACTGGCGCGGCTGCACCTGGTGGGCGCCGGTGGCGGGGAGGCTGACGGTCGCCGCAAAGCCCGCAGCCCCACGGGCTGTGGGGCCACGCGAGCGGCTGCCAAACAGATTTCCAACGAGGCACGGCTTTCCCTCCTGGCTCTTCGGGCGTGGGAGCTGTCGCCAGAGCCGCGGCCCTACCGGAAAATGCTTCGCAGGCTGGCGCGGCTGTAGCTGGTGGGCGGCGGTGGCGCTGAGGCTGACGGCCGCCGCAAAGCCCGCAGCCCCACGGGCTGTGGGGCCACGCGAGCGGCTGCCAAAGAGCTTTCCAACGAGGCACGGCTTTCCCTCCCTGCTCTTCGGGCGTGGGAGCTGTCGCCAGAGCCACGGCCCTACCGGATAATGCTTCGCAGGCTGGCGCAGCGGCGCCACGTGTGCGCCGGTCGCAGCGAGGCTGACGGCCGCCGCAAAGCCCGCAGCCCCACGGGCTTTGAGGCCACGCGAGCGGCTGCCAAAGAGCTTTCCAACGAGGCATGGCTTTCCCTCCTGGCTCTTCGGGCTTGGGAGCCGTCGCCAGAGTTGCGGCCCTACCGGAAAATGCTTCGCAGGCTGGTGGGGCGGCGCCACGTGGGCGCCGGTGGCTCCGAGGCTGACAACCGCCGCAAAGCCCGCAGCCCCACGGGCTGTGGGGCCACGCGAGCGGCTGCCAAAGAGCTTTCCAACGAGGCACGGCTTTCCCTCCTGGCTCTTCGGGCTTGGGAGTTGTCGTCAGAGCCGCAGCCCTACCGGAAAATGCTTCGCAGCCTGCTGAGGCGGCGACACATGGGCGCCGGTGGCAGCGAGGCTGACGGCCGCCGCAAAGCCCGCAGCCCCACAGGCTGTGGGGCCACACGAGCGGCTGCCAAAGAGCTTTCCAACGAGGCACGGCTTTCCCTCCTCGCTTTTCGGGCGTGGGAGCTGTCGCCAGAGCCGCAGCCCTACAGGAAAATGCTTCGCAAGCTGGCGCGGCAGCGCCACGTGGGCGCCGGTGGCGCCGAGGCTGACGGCCGCCGCAAAGCCCGCAGCCCCACGGGCTGTGCGGCCACGCAAGAGGCTGCCAAAGAGCTTTCCAGCGAGGCATGCCTTTCCCTCCCTGCTCTTCGGGCGTGGGAGCTGTCGCCAGAGCCGCGGCCCTACCGGAAAATGCTTCGCAGGCTGGCGCGGCTGCACCTGGTGGGCGCCAGTGGTGGGGAGGCTGACGGTCGCCGCGAAGCCCGCAGCCACACGGGCTGTGGGGCCACGCGAACGGCTGCCAAAGAGCTTTCCAACGAGGCATGGCTTTCCCTCCCTGCTCTTCGGGCGCGGGAGCTGTCGCCAGAGCCGCAGCCCTACCGGAAAATGCTTCGCAGGCTGGTGCGGCGGTACCACGTGGGCGCCGGTGGCGCCGAGGCTGACGGCCGCCGCAAAGCCCGCAGCCCCATGGGCTGTGGGGCCACGCGAGCGGCTGCCAAAGAGCTTTCCAACGAGGCACGGCTTTCCCTCCTGGCTCTTCGGGCTTGGGAGTTGTCGTCAGAGCCGTGGCCCTACTGGAAAATGCTTCGCAAGCTGGCGCGGCGGCGCCACGTGGGCGCCGGTGGCTTAGAGGCTGACGGCCGCCACAAAGCCCGCAGCCCCACGGGCTGTGAGGCCACGCGAGCGGCGGCCAAAGAGCTTTCCAACGAGGCACGGCTTTCCCTCCTGGCTCTTCGGGCGTGGGAGCTGTCGCCAGAGCCGCGGCCCTACCGGAAAATGCTTCGCAGGGTGGCGCGGCTGTAGCTGGTAGGCGCCGGTGGCGCTGAGGCTGACGGCCGCCGCAAAGCCCACAGCCCCACGGGCTGTGGGGCCACGCAAGCGGCTGCCAAAGAGCTTTCCAACGAGGCACGGCTTTCCCTCCTGGCTCTTCGGGCTTGGGAGTTGTCGTCAGAGCCGTGGCCCAACTGGAAAATGCTTCGCAAGCTGGCGCGGCGGCGCCACGTGGGCGCCGGTGGCAGCGAGGATGACGGCCGCCGCAAAGCCCGCAGCCCCACGGGCTGTGGGGCCACGCGAGCGGCTGCCAAAGAGCTTTCCAACGAGGCATGGCTTTCCCTCCTGGCTCTTCGTGCTTGGGAGCTGTCGCCAGAGTTGCGGCCCTACCGGAAAATGCTTCGCAGGCTGGCGCGGCGGCGCCACGTGGGCGCCGGTGGCTCCGAGGCTGACGGCCGCCGCAAAGCCCGCAGCCCCACGGGCTGTGGGGCCACGCGAGCGGCTGCCAAAGAGCTTTCCAACGAGGCACGGCGTTCCCTCCCTGCTCTTCGGGCGTGGGAGCTGCCACCAGAGCCGTGGCCCTACCGGAAAATGCTTCGCAGGCTGGCGCGGCTGTACCAGGTGGGCGCCGGTGGCGCCGAGGCTGACGGCCGCCGCAAAGCCCGCAGCCCCACGGGCTGTGGGGCCACGCGAGCGGCTGCCAAAGAGCTTTCCAACGAGGCACGGCTTTCCCTCCTGGCTCTTCGGGCGTGGGAGCTGTCGCCAGAGTCACGGCCCTACCGCAAAAAGCTCTGCATACTTGCGCGGCGGCGCCACATGGGCACCGTTGGCGGAGAGGCTGACGGCCGCCGCAAAGCCCGCAGCCCCACGGGCTGCGGGGCCACGGAAGAGGCTGCCAAAGAGCTTTCCAACGAGGCACGGCTTTCCCTCCTGGCTCTTCGGGCGTGGGAGCTGTCGCCAGAGCCGCGGCCCTACAGGAAAATGCTTCGCAGGCTGG